>NC_047592.1:25543777-25877527 GCF_011004845.1 Esox lucius | reverse complement strand
TGTAATTGTTTGGTCTTTTTTACAGGAAAAATCCTACCTAGTGCAGTTTTAGCTACAGTGACAATGGGCAAAGTTTACATCTTCATAATTAATTAAAGTCAATATTTTCTACTGTACTGAAATCGTACCGAACTGTGACTTAACATTTTTGGTATGTACCAAACCGTGACTTTTGCGTACTGTTATACCCCTAGCACCTACAGATTACAAAAAATAACTATTCCTCCATTGCCTACAACAGTGTACTCATCAAAAACTGCTGAGTGAAGGACGATTTCGTAGAATAGCACTATTGGCAAAAGAGCTGGATTAAGCAAGTGCGAAAACAAGAATAAACATTGGTTCAGCAGCATTTACAAGGTATTTCCAAGTAATGGCATTAAAAGGGATGGAGTTTGGCTTTTTCTTCCAAACTGGTATATATATATTTTGTGCAGATTAGTCATTAATGTCAACCAAGACAATGGTAAATACTGTCCTCATTAGCATAATTTCTGCACCCCCCCTTTTTCCCTTTTTTTTTTTTCTAATGCATAATTTCACACTCAATCACACACTCACACAAAAAAGCCACAAAATAGAGGCTGACAAACAGAATATTATGTAACTGGTGCACTCCAGGAAAACCACAAAAAAAAGAATCGGTACATGGGTTGGTGCACCAGTCTACAGTGAGACTGTAACAATGTGTGCAGTTGGGAATCCAGTGCATTTGTCTGACTGACACTCGACAACCTCACTGGACCTGGAAAACACCACATGTTCTTGGTGTAATCATTGTGCTATTTGTTCAGCACAGATCCTGTTTCTTTGTTCTGTATACATGTATTTCGGGTAGGTATACTGTGGATTGTGATGCCAGTATCGGCCCGATACTGGGCTCATGTACTTGTACTCGCACTCATAGAAATAGGCTGGATACCATGCGCCGATAAACCCATCATGGAAACATTTAGTAAAACTAGATGGTTGTGTTGCCTCTGGGCGCATAAGTACAGAATATAGAACTCAGAAAAGGTAGCGCGGGACTACGGAGATTTCAGCAATGACACAAGTAGAGTGCATGCTCTGCTAAACTGTTAAGAGGTGCATGCTCTGTTAAGAGGAGGAAAGGAAAAACACTAACACAATCATTTTCAAACATCGTTAGACACAACACAGCCCAGAGTTCGCTAATGCTAGCAGTGCAAAACCATAACTACAGCTAACTCCAACACTGGAGATGCAAAATAAAATGTCCAGAGACAGCCCGCGAGCAGAAAAACATAAAAAAGGCAGAGCATAAACTATTGCACGAGCATCAGAATTGAGAAACAATGTCCTGCACATTCAGAGAATCAAACCAACTAATGAGGTAAGAGAAATGTAACTGGCTGTGTCTGTGTACGCACACATTTGTGTTGGACTATCAGTAAGTGGCTGTCACATTCATATAAAGGTAGCCATTGTCTGAGTGACAGCTCAAGGTAAGAAGCTAGCTAGTTAACTTTCACAACCATTAGTTACCGGGAATGTAACTCCGGTTATATGAGTGGAGCTCCGCCCCCTAGAAGGGCTTTAGCTCCTAGTGGTTTACCCTGGCCGCGTCAGCGTACTGAAAACTCATTATGCAAGATCCGACAGCCAATCAGGGCATGCTTGCCCCTATATAGGACCCGTGAGCCCAGAGAACAGGCCGGGCAACAGATCTAGGGGGCTCCGCTCCACTCATATAACCGGAGTGACATTCTTAACGTTATGTCGTGGAGCTCCGCCCCCTACAGGGGTTTTAGCTCCTAGTGGTTTACGGTGGATCGAGCAAGCCAAGGATGTACTCCCTGCCGGACCCAACCAGCACGACTCGCAGTGTTCAGTTAAGAAACCGTCCCCTAAAACCCCTTGACGAAACAACCCCGATAGCTGACGAAGTCAGAGAAGGGATGATTGAATGCATTAATGTTGAACATCCTCCCTAAGGGCATGATTGTGCCAGACGTCTTGTAGGCCAAAGTGATGCAGTCACAAAGCCAGTGGGAGAGATGCTGCTTAGAAAGTGGACGACCCATCGGGGAATCTGAATAACAGATAAACATCTGGGGAGTCAGTCTGATAGACCTGGTGAGCTCCAAGTACAGAGCCAGAGCGCGTACAGGGCACAGACGGTGGAGCCTCTCGTCCTCCTTACGCACCTGCGGGGGAAGGAAGAAGGGGGGAGGGAAGAAGGCCTGTAAATCAATAACACTAGATTGAAAAGAGCTAGTGATAACCTTAGGTATGAAGGATGGGTTAGGTCTCAGTGTAGCGCAGCTTAAGTCCTCTCTGTTTGCCAGATAGTCTGGGCGCACAGAGATCTCCTCCACCGGGCAACTTGAAGGGTCAGAAGACCTCTACATGCACCACGTCATACATTTTGGACATAGATGCTGCCCCCGCACCCTGGATGGTGCGGACCACCGCAGCGGACAGGACCCTGTTCAAAAGCTGGTCCTGTTCAGGGGCCAGACCACAAGGGTTCCTGACAGCGATGGAGGGTGTAGAATGGGGCCCTCCACTTGGGACAGTGCATCCTGTCTGAAAGGAACCGCCCACTGGCGCAGTGGCGTTTTTATACATAATAAATAAGTGGGGCACAAACCATTTCAAAATATAGGATACATACCAGTAAAGCTACAAAACTCCCTCTTGCTACTGATGTGTTTAACAAAACACTTTTAACGACAGAGCGGCTTGCTTCTACCATGTGTTTTAGTACACATACTGGAGAGAGAGAGAGAGACCTTCTTGTGTAATTGCTCTCCTTCTCTCTCACACACATGTAAAATTACCACTGTCACATTTACAAACCTAAATTAGGAATGCAACTAAGCTCAGAACCAATGTGCCTACAGGGCCATACGCAAACAGCAATGAGCTCAACACCACTGAAGGCCACAACAAAGCAGAAAGACAACTTTTTAGGGATACAGATCCATTCTATGACAACAACATTAATAGATAAGCATGGACACACTGACACTTGTCATCATCTATATCAATCGATCCAGCACAAAAATATGACCAATGCACAGACCAGCATCACAAAGGCAGGATGATAAAATACGCTTTCACTCACCAAGGCTGAGGGCTAACTTGAAGAGAAAGGTTTCACAGCGGTTCTTCCTCTGGGCAAACTTTTTGATGCCATTGGGCAAAAGCCTCCTCTAGGTTGTTCTCATAGATGGATCTTAACAGAGACAGGACCGTCTTACCAGTGTGAAGCTCAGTGTGGTGGTACAGAGTGGTCAGCTCAGACTTCAACTTTCCTTGTTTCCTAGAGGCCATAGTTTCACCGCACAGTCAAGCTCAGATGTAGGGAATGACAGGACAAATTGTGGGAAGAGCGAGCTGTCAACCAGCTTGGCAGCGATCAGGTGGTCAATTTGTGAAAACCTCTGCTCCACCTGGGATATGACTGTCACATGCCTCCTTCATCACCGGTGTGTTGGTTACTCGTCCGCCTGTCTCATCTGTTCCATTGTGAATAGTGGCAGCCCATTCATTGGTTTGCTCCCACATATTCTGGACATTCTCCTTGAAATGGGTGAGCGCACTGCTAATCCCAGATGCGTAGATGCTCTGTTTTTGCAGAGTGTTGTATAAAACATCAACTTCTGACATAAGGAAGCAACTGCAGAAAGGCTCGGTCACTGAGTTTTTTTTGACAGGCTGTATGCCTCAATTATGGTGGCCTCATCCCATCCTAGTTGTGTGCGTATGTCCTCCATACACAGGAGCAACGCAGCGCGGTTTTCCCAAACTGCATTGACAGTTCTACTTTTAAAGTTCCACCGTACAGCGGGTGGCCTTGGAATGTGTCTCTGTGTTGCTTCAAAAAGTGCCGCAACACGTTTTGGAGCGCCAGAGAAAAAGGTGGCAAAAGCAGTTACATCTGAAAAAAACACCTTCAGGATGCTCATCTTTGCTGAACAAAGTTGCTGCAAGGTCAGGTTCAGCTGGTGAGCATAGCAGTGAACAAACCCTGGAATGTAGGTATTTCTCTTTCATAAGCGCCTGTACCCCTCGGACATTTCCACACATTACAGCCACACCATCATAAGTCTTAGCAATCAGCTTTTCTCCCAGCTTCATTGGTTCCAGCACAACCTTGATGCTATTAGAGAGGCCGAGTCCAGTTTTATCTTTGACTTCCACAAACTCCAAAAACCTCTCTGTCACTGTGTCGCAACACAACCACCATTTGTGATTTTCAGGAGACATCCGTTGTCTCATCTGTCTGTATGGAAACATTTAATGTCTCATCCACTTGCTTTGCCATCTCCTCCCTGTACACTTCATACATACAGTCTAACAGTTCATTTTGAACAGTGCTAGATGTCCCTTTGAAGATGGGCTGAGCGTCATACTGCCTCTGATGTCTCGATTCGCCCTCACACTCGAAAATGCACTTTCAGAACGATGTTTCCAATCTTTTTAACCTGTCCTCGACCAAGTACCATCTCCACCAAATAGCAGACATGGAAAGCAGAAGAGTGCCTTCTTTTGTATGTTAACCGTTAGCCACTTTTTCTTCAAAAACCACTCCATGTAAAATCCACGGTTACTTTTACCATCAGTATGAGTGATGACAATATCCCCTGGCCGATGGGCACCAAGTCGCTTTACTTCAAGTTTCTCCTCCAAATTAAGGGTTTCAAACCGGTGCTCAAGTATAAAATCCACTTAGGAAGATGCTATAATCACTGATAATAAATTATAGGAAGTAATCTTCGAGAAATTAAAATAACATCATTTTGTTGCAGTCCTTTCTGTTGACAACACTGCCCTTAATGACCAGTCACCCCTGCCCTAAACTGAATATGCTCATATTGGGGAAATTACCACAGGTGAGATCAGTCTGAACACTCAAATTTAACCCTTAGCAATAGCCACCCTGATTTTATGGGAAACACTGGTTGGGGTCATCCTAGGGGGTGTGCCCGTCTTCCTGGAGCCCGTGGTTTTACCCAGTTATGATGAGCCAGAAATAAAGACAAAATGCATTGTTTAATGTATATGAAATTTTAGTTTCCACACATTCAAATCTGATATTCTGTAGCAAGATATGTTATTCTTTCAACTTAGCCGATATCCTTAGTTAACTGAAGGTTCAGATTTATTGTCCTACCCATCTAACATTGTTGGAGTTTGTTAAAATGTGCTTGTCATATCTACACAGCAACTGACCATATGGTTGGAAATTAAGAAAACTCTTAAGAATGGTGATCTTGACAGAAAACAGAGGTGTATGAAGTCACCAAAATCAAGGTACAACAATGAGTAATTCAGTTTGGACCTTAAACACTTTTACATCAATCTGCTCTATTTGTTCATTTGTCAATAGACCATTTTTGAATTTAAACTCCTTCAATGAGTATCAGATGTTGGTTTTAAAATACACAAGTATTATCTGTTATCATTGGTTAACACAAACAAAGATACTATATTATTTAACCAAACTCAGTTCAACATTTGTGATATTTAATCGTATTGTGGGGAATAAACTTGTTTTTGCTGTTTTACCCTATTCATAGGGTATGACTATATTGGAATCAAATTCAGTCCTCATGGGACACAGCACGTTTTTCTTAATGTTAAAGACTATTACCATGCAGTGTACTCATTCTACCATACAAGGAAAGAGAGAACTTTTTTTTTTCCTTTTTAAGAAAACCATGAGATTATATTTTACCAGATTAGAAAATCATCATGGCACAGATTTCTTATTATCACTCGGTTTAGATTTCCCTACATGTACTAGCCATAGACTGTAAAAAAAATGGACGACGCCCTTTCGCTCTTTTCCATTGGTGAAAACTGAAGCCGCCAGTGTCCCGATACGGCGCTGACATCTTGGACTTGCGTCTGCGCAGATAGCGATCTTGGGACCAGTTCTGCGCAGTAGTTATGCGCAGTAGCGAGCAGGAAGTAAAGCCATAAAGCCGCGAAATCAACGGCCCCACCCCTGTGCCCCGCCCTCACTCTCCCTCGCAGAATGCGCATACCGTAATCATTCGCAAGTCCAAGTACAGTACAACCTTTGCTTGTTAAACCTAGACGATATGTTATAGCCTAATTTACATCATGTTTAACCTTAATTTAGAATAGGCATAATACAAAAATAATTAGTAACTTCTAGCTAACGATCACCTGCTAGCTATTAACATGGCTATTAACGCGGCTTGTTGTCTTTTAGCTAACGTTAGCTAGCCCATTACATTTATTTACTAATTAAATAGCTTATAAATTGAACTTACCGAAAAAAATTAAAAGATCGATTGGAAATGCCAGATCGGTTAGCACAATGTACTGCAGAACAACCCATTATGTCCTTTTATATCAATTATAGAAATTTAGAGATTAAATGTAAAGTTCCAATCTCCTCAGTCCTCCGAAGATTCAGTGGCTCCTCGGCTCAGATAGCTGTCAATCACAGCTGTGAATCACGACGTCACACCACCGTTTTTAGAGCATTAAATAACTAAAAACCAACTTATTTTAAAAACAAACTCTTGAATTTACATTAGCGTGATACAAACTACAGTAAATGACAGAAACCAGCTTCGGAAAAAATATATTTGAAGGGTAATTTAATTGTTTAGTTGGTCTCGCGTCCCATTGAATAACACTGGGAGGGCGGGGTTTATGACCTATACTGGGACCACTCACCAGGGGGCGATCGAGACGTTTTGGCTTCACTTTTCAGGGCTTGTGCGGCACGCTTGGTACTAGCTAACAGCATGCAGCAGCAAATTACCATGCGGTGGGCCTGGTAAAGGCTATTTCTTGAATGCCTATTAAAAAATTATATTTACCATCAAGGTGCTTTTCAAATAAATGTTCAATTGGATAAGCATGGTAATTAACGAGGAAAGGGATCAAGTTCCCTTGATAAGTTCTAGCTTCCTTGAATGTTCAGGTACAATACATTTTTGCAAATAAACATTTAAGAACTCACTGTTTATGAAAGCTCATGTCAGTTGCTAGAATTGTCCAGGATTCCGGGGTTCCATGAAATAGATTCCATCTTGTGACTGCTGTCATTCGGCCAGTTGGACAAAAAAAAGTCCTTCCATTTTGATTGTCTCCTTTGTGTCCTTTCCTGCCTTACAACCCTTGTCCTCACTTGTCCATCTTTTCTTTGCTCATCCTATGTACCATATTCTCCACCGGTCCATACACAACTTCCAATGAATCCATCTTGCATAGCCTGAAAACTTGGTTTTATTTTGTCCATTTCGATATCAGGCATTGATGGTTATGATCCTTTTTGTTCTTGATGGTGTCCTATTTGTGCCATCATATTTAAACAAGAGCACATGTAAGTCAGAGGCTGCAGTTCCCCTTCTCAGTACTTTTCCAACTGAAAGACAGCACCCAAATAAATTATTTTACTTGCTTCTCTCAAATGTATCCACCCCTAAATAGTTGCACAATATTAATCGTGGCCTAGTCAGGGAGTAACTAGGTCTTGTTTTACTACCAAATGCTCTTGATATCTTGACAAACGGTCCGTAATATGGTGTAACTTTACGACTCAGTCCAACTGTATCCAAAATCAAGATTAGGTTAGCCAGTTAGCAGTTAGGTCAGATGTTCTGATGAAACAGTAGATCTTCAGTAGAATCAATAAGATTATCCATCCAGTTGTGGCCACATGCTGTTAGAAAACAGCCATTTGTATAGTGGTAAAATAATAATCGTGTTTCTAGTCATCAAGGGAGAAAGTAATCAAATGTTTTATTGCAGCATTCTATTGTTAGTCTATTGTTAGTCTGTTGTTCATGATGTTACAGGCTCTATACCCTGCCATACAAACTCAACATTACAAACTCAATTTTAAAGAAACTTCTGTTTGTCCTCTACTTACAGACATCCCAGTCCAGAATACACAGCACAGTACTGTAAGCCCATTGGCTAATTACTGTCACGCTTTGAATGAACGTGACTTCCTGTATACAGATAAACAGATGTTCTATTGTAATCTAAACTTAACAAGCATCCATTCATACACTTCTACAACAGCGTCCACCAAAAACGGTGGAATGAACAAGACAATTATGGCGCTTTTACATTGCCATGGCAGACAACATGTCTGGGGATGTTAACTTTTGAACTTGCCATCAAAAGGGGCCGTAATGAACAAGACAATTATGGTGCTTTTTATTTGTCAATTTTTATAACCCCCTTTAGCATTCCATAGTAGGGGAACTGGAACACTGCAACACTTCTCCTAATTGGACATCTCACAGGCATCCCAGCTATTAGACTAACAGAGATACTTTGTGTGTCACCATGTCTGTCACTTGTCCAAAGCACCCTCTCTTTTTTTTTTAACCAATGAACACACCAGCAATTTTGAATCGATGACTCATCTGAATGAGATGGAAGTACGTACTGAATGACTCGCAGAGAGAGATGTACTCTGATGTAAGGTCATGATGAAGACCAACAAAGATGTGCTCACCTCTCTACGGTGCCTTGTCCTGCCCTCTAATTCTTAGCTTTTTCTATTGCCCACTCGCGAAAGAGATGTTTTAGACTCCATTGAAAAACAAGACAGGTTGGCCAAGTATATTAGCCTCCAGTAGAGAAGCACACTGGGACAGAAAAAGAGAGAAAGGGATAGCGGGGGAAAGTGAAAGTCACAAAAGGGAGGGAGGCAGCAGGGGTGTGACATTTACACATTGCAACTAGTCCAAACACACAGAGACTCCCAATAACAGTCTGACTTATGTAGTCTATGTTTGAATCCCTGATGATCCACTTACCCTTCCTCTTTGCAAGGCAGATGCACTGACAATTATGTGTAGGGGCTAATTAGACCTTCCAGTGGCTCCTTCCAGAGAAGGCTTAATGAACTAAATTAAATACCATAAGGCATCATGTAATTTTTTAGAAATTTTAGACAAAATAGTGGATAGGCATGCCTAATGACATGATGTAAGGTTCTGTTTTGTTCTGTTTAGTTTTTTGCTTGTGCTCCTCAACATAGCTTGTCCCTTTTGGTTAAGGCTGTCGTATGTGCCGATCCAGAGCATCCCAAACATGCTCAATGTGTGATATGTCCGGTGAGTATGCTGGCCATGCAAGAACTGGGATGTTTTCAGCTTCCAGGAACTGTGTACAGATCCTTGCAACATAGGGCCGTGCATTATCATGCTGCAACATGAGGTGATGGTTGTGGATGGATGGCACATCAATGGGCCTCAGGATCTCGTCATGGTATCTCTGTGCATTGAAAATGCCATCAATAAAATGCACCTGTGTTCGTTGTCCATAACACACGCCTGCCCATACCACAACCCTACCGCCACCATGGGCCACTCGATCCATAACGCTGACATCAGCAAACCGCTCACCCACACAACGCCATAAACGCTGTCTGCCATCTGCCCTGTACAGTGAAAACCGGGATTCATCCGTGAAGAGAACACCTCTCCAAAGTGCCAGACGCTATCGAATGCGTCAGGTTGAGAACCCTATGAGGATGACAAGCATGCAGATGAGCTTCCCTGAGATGGTTTCTGACAGTTTGTGCAGACATTCTTTGGTTATGTAAACCGATTGTTGCAGCAGCTGTCTGGGTGGCTGGTCTCAGACGATCTTCGAGGTGAAGATGCTGGATGTGGAGGTCCTGGGCTGCGATCGTGAGGCCAGTTGGATGTACTGCCAAATTCTCTGAAACTCTTTTGGAGATGGCTTGTGGTAGAGCAATGAACATTGAAGTCACGGGCAACAGCTCTGGTGGACATTCCTGCAGTCAGCATGCCAATTGCACGCTCCCTCAAAACTTGCAACATCTGTGTGATGGAACTGCACATTTTAGAGTGGCCTTTTATTGTGGCCAGCCTAAGGCACACCTGTGCAATAATCATGCTGTCTAATCAGCATCTTGATATGCCACACCTGTGAGGTGGATGGAAGGAGAAGTGCTCACTAACACAGATTTAGACAGATTTGTGAACAATATTTGAGAGAAATAGGCGTTTTGTGTACATAGAGAAAGATCTTTGAGTTAAGCTCATGATAAATGGGGGCAAAAAGAAAAGTTTATATTTTTGTTCAGTGTATAAGGTGAAGTTGACAAATACTGGCTAGGTTCTTAGCTACTAAATAAACATATAAAACATTACAATAAATTATCCGGCCCCCAACCTAGAATTATCCGGCCCCCAATAGCTGTCTAGTTGACTAGACAGCTATTAAAGGAAGAAAACCAGCTGAGTCTGTCAATTCATTTAAACTTACCAAATGCTTAAAGCAAACAGTATTGCTCACCCTTACTGTTAAATAGCAGATCGTCAATAACCAGGATTTTAGATTTCTTAAGTGAAAACTTGGGGAACCTTTCTTAAGTGAAAAACCCTATGGTTAATTTGAATGAATAAATTATATAAAATCCAAAACTGCTAATGTGTTTAATGCGTAAGTGTGCATATCCCTCAAATAATATTTTGTGGAAGCACTTTTTGCTTGGATTACCTCAGTAAATCAGCAGGGACAGGGATCTATCAACCTAATAGACTTTTATTTTATCCCACTCATCTATGTAGAAGAGTTGAAGTTCGGTCAACATGTATGCAGATCTTTTGTGCACCTCTCTCTTTAGGTCAGTCTATTGTCAGGGATATTTTTGGACATTCATCCTGAATTTTGCAAGCCATTACTTGTTTAATTTGGCTTTAAGTTTTAAACATATTAAAGTTTAAACTAACATGAGATACCTGAAGTTACAAAAAGGTCACAAAATGATATACAGTGGGGAGAACAAGTATTTGATACACTGCCGATTTTGCAGGTTTTCCTACTTACAAAGCATGTAGAGGTATCATATGTACACTTTAACTGTGAGAGACGGAATCTAAAACAAAAATCCAGAAAATCACATTGTATGATTTTTTAATAATTAATTTGCATTTTATTGAATGACATAAGTATTTGATCACCTACCAACCAGTAAGAATTCCGGCTCTCACAGACCTGTTAGTTTTTCTTTAAGAAGCCCTCCTGTTCTCCACTCATTACCTGTATTAACTGCACCAGTTTGAACTCGTTACCTGTATAAAAGACACCTGTCTACACACTCAATCAAACAGACTCCAACCTCTCCACAATGGCCAAGACCAGAGAGATGTGTAAGGACATCAGGGATAAAATTGTAGACCTGCACAAGGCTGGGATAGGCTACAGGACAATAGGCAAGCAGCTTGGTGAGAGTTCAAGATGGCAGTCAGTCTCCCTCGGTCTGGGGCTCCATGCAAGATCTCACTTTGTGGGGCATCAATGATCATGAGGAAGGTGAGGGATCAGCCCAGGACTACACGGCAGAATCTGGTCAATGACCTGAAGAGAGCTGGGACCACAGTCTCAAAGAAAACCATTAGTAACACACTATGCCGCCATGGATTAAAATCCTGCAGCGCATGCAAGATCCCCCTGCCCAAGCCACACCAGACCCGTCTGAAGTTTGCTAATGATAATCTGGATCCAGAGGAGGAATGGGAGAAGGTCATGTGGTCATGTGATCTGATGAGAAAAAAAGTTAGCTTTTTGTTCTAAACTCCACTTGCCGTGTTTGCAGGAAGAAGAAGGGATGAGTACAACCCCAATCCAACCCCCATCCCAACCGTGAAGCATAAAGGTAGAAACAATTCTTTGTGGATGCTGTTCTGCAAAGGGGACAGGACGACTGCACCATATTGAGGGGAGGATGGATGGGGCCATGTATCGCGAGATCTTGGCCAACAACCTCCTTCGCTCAGTAAGAGCATTGAAGATGGGTCGTTGCTGGGTCTTCCAGCATGGCAACGACCCGAAACACAACTAACGAGTGGCTCCGTAAGAAGCATCTCAAGGTCCTGGAGTGGCCTAGCCAGTCTCCAGACCTGAACCCAATAGAAAATCTTTGGAGGGAGCAGAAAGTCAGTTTTGTCCAGCGACAGCCCCGAAACCTGAAGGATCTGGAGAAGGTTTGTATGGAGGACTGGGCCAAAATCCCTGCTGCAGTGTGTACAATCTCTGTAATTGCAAACAAAGGTCTCTGTACCAAATATTTTTTTTCTGATCTATCAAATACTTGTCATGCAATAAAATGCTAATGAATTTCTTAAAAATCATACAATGTGATTTTCTGGATTTTTGTTTTCGATTCCGTCACTCAAAAATTATAGATTTCTACATGCTTTGTAAGTGGGAAAACCTGCAAAATCGGCAGTGTATCAAATACTTGTTCTCACCACTGTACATAGTAGATTTTCTTTTAAATAAAATTGGCACTAAAATTGGCACTAACACTAACATCCATCTTCTTCCGCTTATCCAGGGCCAGGTCGCGGGGGCAGCAGTCTAAGCAGGGATGCCCAGACTTCCCTCTCCCCAGACACTTCCTCTAGCTCTTCCGGGGGGACACCGAGGCGTTCCCAGGCCAGCCGGGAGACATAGTCCCTCCAGCGTGTCCTAGGTCTTCCCCGGGGTCTCCTCCCGGTGGGACGGGACTGGAACACCTTCCCAGGAAGGCGTTCCGGAGGCATCCGAAACAGATGCCTCAGCTGACCCCTCTCGATGTGGAGGAGCAGCGGCTCTACTCTGAGCTCCTCCCAGGTGACCGAGCTTCTCACCCTATCTCCAAGGGAAGCTCATTTTGGCCGCCTGTATCCGGGATCTTGTCCTTTCGGTCATGACCCAAAGCTCATGACCATAGGTGAGAGTAGGAATGTAGATTGACTGGTAAATTGAGAGCTTCGCCTTGCGGCTCAGCTCTTTCTTCACCACGACAGGCCGATACATCGACTGCATTACTGCAGAAGCTGCACCGATCCGTCTGTCAATCTCCCGTTCCATCCTTCCCTCACTCGTGAACAAGACCCCTAGATACTTAAACTCCTCCACTTGAGGCAGGCACTCTCCACCAACCTGTGGTGGGCAAGCCACCCTTTTCCGACTGAGGACCATGGCCTCGGATTTGGTGGTGCTGATTCTCATCCCCACCGCTTCACACTCGGCTGCAAACCGTCCCAGTGCATGCTGAAGATCCTGGTTAGAAGGGGCCAACACAACAACATCATCTGCAAAGAGCAGAGATGAAATTGTGTGGTCCCCAAACCTGACACCCTCCGACCCCTGGCTGCGCCTAGAAATTCTGTCCATAAAAATTACGAACAGAACCGGTGACAAAGGGCAGCCCTGCCGGAGTCCAACATGCACTGGGAACAAGTCTGACTTACTGCCGGCAATGCGGACCAAGCTCCTGCTTCGGTTGTATAGGGACCTGACAGCCCTTAGCAAAGGACCCAGGACCCCATATTCCCCAAGCACCCTCCACAAGATGCCGCGAGGTACACAGTCGAATGCCTTCTCCAAATCCACAAAACACATGTGGATTGGTTGGGCAAACTCCCATGAACCCTCCAACACCCCGTAGAGGGTATAGAGCTGGTCCAGTGTTCCACGGCCCGGACGAAAACCACACTGTACCTCCTGAATCCGAGGTTCTACTATCGGCCGTATTCTCCTCTCCAGAACCCTGGCATAGACTTTCCCGGGCAGGCTGAGAAGTGTGATCCCCCTATAGTTGGAACACACCCTCCGGTCCCCCTTCTTAAAAAGAGGGACCACCACCCCGGTCTGCCATCCCAGAGGCACTGTCCCCGACCGCCACGCGATGTTGCACAGGCGTGTCAACCAAGACAGCCCCACAACATCCAGAGACTTGAGGTACTCAGGGCGGATCTCATCCACCCCCAGTGCCTTGCCACCGAGGAGTTTCTTGACCACCTCTGTGACTTCAGCCCGGGTGATGGACGAGTCCACCTCTGAGCCCTCATCCTCTGCTTCCTCAATGGAAGACATGACAGCGGGATTGAGGAGATCCTCAAAGTACTCCTTCCACCGCCCGACGACATCCTCAGTTGAGGTCAACAGCTGCCCACCTCTACTGTAAACAGCGTTGGTAGGGCACTGTTTCCCTCTCCTGAGGCGCCGGATGGTTTGCCAGAATCTCTTCGAGGCCAGCCGATAGTCCTCCTCCATGGACTCACCGAACTCCTCCCAGGCCCGAGTTTTTGCCGTCACAACCACCCGGGCTGCAGCCCGCTTGGCCTGTCGGTACCCGTCAGCTGCCTCAGGAGTCCCACAAGCCAACCAGGCCTGATAGGACTCATTCTTCAGCTTGACGGCATCCCTTACTTCCGGTGTCCACCACCGGCTTAGGGGATTGCCGCCTCGACAGGCACCGGAGACCTTAGGGCCACAGCTCCGAGCTGCCGCTTCGACAATGGCGGCGGAGAACATGGTCCACTCGGACTCAATATCTCCAGCCTCCCTCGGGATCCAGTCGAAGCTCTGCCGGAGGTGGGAGTTAAAGATCTCTCTGACAGGAGACTCGGCCAGACGTTCTCAGCAGACCCTTACAGTACGCTTGGGCCTGCCGAGTCTGTCCAGCTTCCTCCCCCGCCATCGGATCCAACTCACCACTAGGTGGTGATCAGTTGACAGCTCCGCCCCTCTCTTCACCCGAGTGTCCAAGACATATGGCCGCAGGTCAGATGAGACGACAACAAAGTCGATCATCGACCTGCGGCCTAGGGTGTCCTGGTGCCATGTGCACTGATGGACACCCTTATGCATGAACATGGTGTTCGTTATGGACAAACTGTGACTAGCACAGAAGTCCAATAACTGAACACCACTCGGGTGCACTAACAGATATCAATCATCATATTGGCCATTCCGCTGAATTGGTGCCATTTGTTTTAACTTTTCAAAATTAAATGTAATTCTTTATCTTTTTTCAGAACTGTATGTAATAATACATGTTTAAATTCACAATGGGTTCAGATCGATCTCAGGCTACAGTGGATATAAAAAATCTTGACGTGGCAATATTTGCACACTCTTCTTTGCAAAAGCGCTCCAAATCTTTCAGATTGCGAGGACATCTCCTGTGCACAGCCCTCTTCAGATCACCCCACAGATGTTCAATTGGATTCAGGTCTGGCCTCTGGCTGAGCTATTCCAAAATGTTAATCTTCTTCTGGTGAAGCTATGCTTTTGTGGATTTGGATGTGTATTTTGGGTCGTTGTCATGCTGAAAGGTGAACTTTCTCATCATCTTCTGCTTTCTAACGGATGCCTGAAGGTTTTGTGCCAAAATTGCCTGTTATTTGGAACTGTTTATAATTCCCTCCACGGATCCAGCTGAAGAAAAACAGCCCCAACTTTGGGTGATGTGCGGTGTTGTTTTTGTGCCAAACATACCTTTTGGAATTATGGCTAAAAATGTCAACCTTGGTTTCATCAGACCATAACACATTTTCCCACGTTCTTTTGGGGGAATTGATGTTTGTTTTTGCAAACTTCAGCTGAGCTTGGATGTTTTTCTTTGTAAGAAAAGTCTTCTGTCTTGCCACCCTACCCCATAAGCCATTCATATGAAGAATACGGGAGATTGTCACATGTAGCACACAGCCAGTACTTGCCAGAAATTCCTGCAGTTCCTTTAATGTTGCTGTAGGCCTCATGGAAGCCTCCCTGACCAGTTTTCTTTTCATCTTTTCATACATTTTGGAGGGACGTCCATTGCTTGGCAATGTCTCTGTTGTGCCATATTTTCTCCACTTGATGATGACTGTCTTCACTGTGTTCCATGGTATATCTAATGCTTTGTAAATTATTTTGTACCCTTCTCCTGACTGATATGTTTCAACAATGAGATTCCTCTGATGCTTTGGAAGCTCTCTGCGGACCATGGCTTTTTCTCTGAAATGCAACAAAGAAAATGTCAGGAAAATCCTACTAGAAACGCTGAACTTTATGAGTTTGAATGTGATTGGTTCATTCCCAGTTATAAGAGGATGTGCACACTTATGCAACCAGGTTATTGCAAGGTTTTTATTTTACATTTTTCCCCCTCGAAGATTTCAGTTTGTTTTTCAATTGAATTGTTCACATTATAGGTCACATTAAAAGTGGAAAAAGTTCTGACATGATTTATCTTTGTCTCATTCTTTAACATCACAAGAACCTGGCATTTTAACATGGATGTGTAGACTTTTTAAATCCACTGTATTCATTTTTTACAAGGTTTCTTAATGGAAGATGGCTGCATTTTTTTCAGTCCTGTTACCAAAATTCTTACATCTTTTTAAATAATAATTAAAAGTCATGCCAACTATTTGTTTTTCTTTCAACTGAGAGGGTATTTTACAGAAATAATTGGTTACATGTTAAAATATAAAAAGAATATGTAGCAAAAAAGTCACAAAATATGCAGGTGAAATGTGTTTTTCCAAAAACACAAAGCAATTCTTTATTTTTAAGGGAGGCCCCAACATATTTTCAAAAAATGATCATGTGATTTATCATAGAATTGTTCAAATGATGGACCAAACATAATTGAAAAATAAGTTGTTGATCTATTAAATAACAGGAATGAATAATGGGTAGCTGTCAGGTCCTGGCTGGGTGCCTCTAGGCATCTCCATGCGCCTGGGGGCCACAGTCAGGACCTGACCGCAGAGGTGTCTAAGCAGTTTTCTGTAGTGATGGCCATTCGAGGCTAGTGTAAGAGAATGTTTACCCAATCCATCCCAGTGTGGAGCAGAGCGGTCACCACCTTCATCCCAAAAGAGAAAGAATCCCACAACATCAGCCAATTTAGAGGCATTGCCCTGCTAAATGTGGAAGGGAAAATATCATTTTTGGTGGTGGCAAAGGGTTTCCCGGAAACCCAGTGATTTGGGAACCAATCCAGACCGCCAAGTGCAATAGATTAGATCTCCATGTAGTTTGGCTGGATCTTGCAAATGCCTATGGGTCTGTTCCCCATCAGCTCATCAATTTCGCTCTATTTTTCTTCTATATACCACCGTGCATCCAGAGCCTAGTAGAAAATAATTTTAAAAACGTCCATGTCTTCTACACAACCCAGGAGATCTGAACTGGTTGGCTTGAGAAAGGGATAGCAATGGGTTGCTCCATCTCTCCTATTCTTTTCACAGCAGCATTTGAGATTATCTCAATTGGTGAAAGACAAATGGTCAGAGGAGTCAGATACCAGTCAGGTCAGCGATTCTCGGCCCTACGAAGCTACATGAATGACGTCACCACCCTCTTAAAGACAGCAGCATGCACCTCTTGACTCCTGAAAAGGTTTGAGGAGCTACTAACATGGGCCCGGATGAAAATAAAACCAGCGAAATCTTGCAGTCTCTAGATTAGGAAAGGAGTCAGGAACAACAACATCTCCTTTTCAGTCGATGGTGAGAAAATCCTGCTTTTGGTGGACCAACCTATGCGAAGCCTCGGACGGCTCTACATGGCCGATCTGTCCGACAAGCACATGGCTGCCGCTGTTACATCTCAGCTTTCAGAGGGTGTGAGCAAGATCCACCAAAGCATCCTAACAGGGAAATTCAAGGACTGGTGTTACCAGTTCACCTTATACCAATGCCTGAGGTAGCCCCTGAAGCTGTGCGACATCACCTCAACAAAAACTCTGAAGATGGATTCAAAAGCCAACAACTACATCCGCAAATGGCAACACTGTTGGGGAAAACCACCCTGAAGCTTCCACTGTAATCCATCTGCCTGGGCTATAAATAGGAGAAGATGGGGCTTGTGTTCGAGCTGAAAGACTCACCTGATCTGTGATCAAGGCCCTGGTTTGCACAGGACGCTAGTGGAATGCAAAGCAGACATTAGACCAGGCAATAAATCAACAGTGGCACCAAGAGCTGGTCGGATTGCTGCAGCAAGGAAGGACCGGTCTTGGATGGGGAACAGCACCCAAGACGTGGTCCAAAGCCACAAAGAAGGAAAGGAAAGACCTATGATACCCTTCCCAGTCTCCAGAACCTGCACCTCTGGTATGCCTCAGAGGAGACCTGTCAGTATGGATGGCACCATGACCGGGTCCTGTGAAAACTAGCCGAAAACCTCAAAGCTGGAAGGAAACGGGGCCAGTCTGGTAACATCACAGCGGCTGATCCTGTTTGTCAGGCAAGGGGGTGAGGCCCAGAGCTTCAGCAAAAGGGAGTGGTCCTTCCTGTCACCCGGAGGTGAGTGGAGCATTAAAGTGGACCTTGACTGACAGTTGAAGTTTCCTCAAGAGATCACCACAACCTCCCTATGGCCAGATATCGTGCTCTGGTCCTCACTTACCAGGACAGTGATAATGACCGAATTGACTGTCCCATGGGAAGAACAAATGGAGGCAGCCTTTGAGCAGACGAAGGAGAAGTACGCAGAGCTGACAGCAGAGTGCTCACAAGCAGTATGGAGGGATTTCATCTATTCAGAGGAAGTTGGGTGCGGAGGCTGAAGTGGAACATACACCCAACGGTTCCTGAAGTGTCTTGGGATCAGAGGCTCCAAATTAAAGAAGACTCTTAAAGACCTGGTGGTTGTGGTAGGACAAGGTAGCTTCTGGCTCTGGCTAAGAAGAAAGGCCAAGGTATCAGGAAAACAAGGATCCTAGCTGGCTGCAGGGGGTGATAAGTAGACGTCCCTGCTACTTCTCCACCACCTCGAGATGTTCCGGGATTAAAGGAGCAAACATCAGTGAAGGGTGGCTCCCAGCTGAGGACGCTGCAGCTGGCACAATGGCACCGTTGGAGATGCGTCAGGCAGAAATGCCCAGCAGGTGGACCCACCTGTGCTCACATCTTGTCCTTCAAACTTCAAACTGTCATTTTTTTCAGGTAATCTGAAGAGATTTCACCCCATGCTTCCTGAAGCACTTCCCAGTTAGATAGGCTCGATGGCCGATTTTTACTTACCATACAGTCAAGCTACTCCCACAACTGCTCAATAGGGTTGAGATGTGGTGACTGTGCTGGCCACTCCATTATAGACAGAATGCCAGCTGACTGCTTCTTCCCTAAATAGTTCTTGCACAGTCTGGAGCTGTGCTTTGGGCCATTGCTCTGTTGTAGGAGGATATTTGCTCCAGTCAAGCGTCGTCCACAGGGTATGGCATGGCATTGGAAAATGGAGTGATAGCCATTCTTCTACAAGATCCATTTTACCCTGTACTGTACAAATCTCCTACTTTACCACCACCAAAGCGCCCTCAGACCATCACATTGCCTCCACCATGCTTGACCTTTGGTGTCAAGCATTCTTCCAGCATCTTTTAATTTGTATATATATATATATGTTTCTGTCATCATTGTGATGCTTGTTTGAGCATTAAGAAACATTTTCAGTTTTTGACATCCTACTGTTACTGGCAAACTTCAGAAGGGCCTGGACATGCGCTGGCTTGGGCAGGGGGACCTTGCGTGCGCTGCAGGATTTTAATCCATGATGGTGTAGTGTGTTACTAATGGTTTTCTTTGAGAATGTGGTCCCAGCTCTCATCAGGTCATTGACCAGGTTCTGCCTTGTAGTTCTGGGCTGATCCCTCACCTTCCTCATGATCATTGATGCCCCAGACGGAGGGAGATTGACTGTCATCTTGAATTCTCACCAAGCTGCTTGCCTATTGTCCTTAAGCAACAAGTTATTTAACGTCATTTTAATATTGTTAGTTACAATATGTTATGGTTTCAGCCATTAGATAAACAAAAGCTGCATTTTCAATAAGGGTTTGTATACTTTGTATCCATTTTATCTACAGTGCAAGCAGTGCACAATGGGTGCTTTAAGAGCCTTGGTCTGTGAATTGCATCGTTATATAGCAACTCAGCTCTGGAGTATGCACAAACTTCAAAGTGTTTTTACAAGCCCAAAAGTGTGCACTTTTTCCATATGAAAAATGCCACACACAATATAAATCTCTTAAGGCCTTATGGTGGTTATAAAAAATGAATAGCTCAATTTGAATGAGCAAATGCTGCTGTGGGCTATAGGCATTCAAGCATGAAAACAGGAAGTCATTATACATATCACGGGGGTATGAATAAAAGAGCTCACTTGAATCAGTGTCCCTTTTTCCCTATAACCACGTAGTATTGCAGTATGTCCTATTTTGCACATAGCATATCAATATCAAGAACCACTTTGAAGGGATCAAAATTCCTCAATACGAAAGAATGGTCTATTGTCCTCATTGTATCATGTAAATGTTATAAACTTTATCCCAGGAGCGTCCTCTGCATTTTTTAGCATTTCTGATTAGTCACATGATAACATAAACAACAAATATACTGATCACTGTATATACTGATATATTACATCACTCTTTGTACAGTATTTCTGAATGTGTCTCTAAACCCTCTCCCTCTCACTGTCCCCTTCTCCCCTTATCTTTAGGTCGCTCTAACTCTCTGATACTCTACTCCAACACATTGAATTTGAAATGGAACAATGACTAAGAGGTTAAAGTGCAGACTGTCAGCTTTAAAATGAGTGTTATCATCCATTTCACATGAAACGTTTAGAAATAACTGCCCTGTTTTATGCATACTCCTCCCATTATAGGGTTTTAAAGGTAATTGGATTAATAAAAATAGTATGAAATATATTTGCCCCACATTTTCTTTCTGGCCTTGAAAAACTGTTTGCTTTAGCGGTTTTTGTTTGAGGTCATTATCCTGCTGCACGATGAAGTGCCGTCCGATGAATGTTAAGATATTGGTTGCATTTGAGCAGACAATATGTTTCTGTTCCCTCCAGAATCCATCATACTGCTGCAGTCACCAGCTACATCATCAATGAAGACAAGACAGCCATGTCCAGTAGCAGATATACATGCCCAACATATTATACCACTCCACCTTATTTCACAGCTAAATTACTATGCCTGTTCTGTTCTACACTATTTTCTACTGACATCACTGTGGTACATGTTAATATTTGTCTCTTCAGTCTAACTAGGGTTTTTACCCCTTACAGTCCAACTTCTGTCGTCCTCTGCAAATTGTAATGGTTTACATCCATGCCTACCTGCTGGAGATCTGTCAAACAGTTCATCAATGTTTTTGGGCTTCATTGGGGTTAGCATTATTTGGTCATCCACTGTAGAGGTCTTTCTTGGTTTACCAGGTCATTTGCAACTGCTGAGCTAACAAGTGCTTTCTTTCTTCTTGTTAATGTACCAAACAATTGATTTTGGCACAGCTAGTGTTTTGGCATTCTCCGATTGATTTATTTTGATTTATCTCCATTGTGTGGGCCAGCTTCACTTGAGTTGACACTTTGGTCCGTGTGTTCTCAGACACCAGCAACCAACTCTAAATGCAAATGCAATATCTACAATAAAGTCCAGACTGTGACAGCTCTCTTGCACTAATGACGCAAACAAACACACCTGCCTAGCAGGAGACGGCTGTGAAGCCAATTGTTCAAATACTTTGGATGAAAATACTCAGAAATAATAGCTGATTGTCTGTATTTTAACCCCGTCGTCACTGTATCAGACCAAATCCAAACTGCTGGAGTAAAGAGGCAAAACAACAAAACTTGTGTAACTGTCCAAATACTTATGGACTGCACTGTATGTACGTGTATATTTCTTGTCTTACTTGCTACTCTGTTAACTTCATGATCAGAGACTTGATTATATAACACTGTGTGATTGACCTCAGCTGAAGATCACCAAAAAGTTGTGAAATAGCCCTGAAGTTACGCCTGTATTAGTTGTTATCCATTTAAGCAGAAGAAAAACATGAGTTGATAAAAAGTAGGACAGCTGAGAGTGTGTGCGTTTGCATGTGTGTGTGTTATCCCTGTGTGTATTTTTGTGTGCCAGTTTGTCTGTGTGTGTGTGAGGGTATGTTAGGCCTCATATCTTACTGCCACATTAGCCACACATGACAGGACAGCTACTTCCTTACATATTTCATGTTTAACCTCATGCTAATGTTGGGTTATTTTAAATCAGTGTAATGACAGGTGGATATGCTTAACAGGTTAATGTACTGAAATAACTGCAGGGACTTTATATGTGCTTAATTGAGCTTGTCTGCCTTTGTGGACCAAAAGAACTGGGCAGAAGTCTCAAAATCCCACCCATCCTACTCGTAAAACAAGTTGACAAACCCTTAATGTATTTGGCAGATATTACATAAAATGTAAACCCAAGTAGAAACCTAATCTCAATGCTATATCTGGGAACATTGGTCCTGGGTACCGAAAGGGGTACTCATTTTTTGTTTAGTTTTCACTACCGATTTTAGTAATTGCTTGATGATTAACTGGAAAACACCGGACTGGTGGTGAAGCTTAGCCTGGCATCTAGACTGATTTCAGTACAATCCTGTATTGTTTAAAGTCCTGCTATTGGGTTCTTGAGTATGGCCACATGTATTATAGCCCCACACACAAATGCACACACACTGTGGATAAGTATCTAGACTGTTTCTAGTATAATTCTGTTGTAATTAGGCTATAGGATAAGCTCCTCCTGTGGGAACATACATATATTGATCAAAAGTAAATCTAAAACTTGGCTGGTCGTTTGAAGTCAAGCAAAGCTATAATCTGGTAGGTATGTGTGTGTGTGAGTGTGTTTGTGCCTCTGACGCATGTAGCCACATGGTCAAGGACCTAAGAGAGGTCACAAAATAG
Source organism: Esox lucius (assembly GCF_011004845.1). Lineage (NCBI taxonomy): Eukaryota > Metazoa > Chordata > Actinopteri > Esociformes > Esocidae > Esox > Esox lucius. The sequence continues at coordinate 25,855,000 of NC_047592.1, read as the reverse complement.
CCCACACATTATTTTGACATATTATGTGTGAAACAGGAGCAGGAGATTTTGATATAGAATGTATTATAAAGCACTCAGTACCATATTATTAGGAATTTTCAGTTCTGTACATTGCATTTCTATTTGTAACCGTTGCACCTCACTGGATGGGCCTTCAGCCCAGAACAGAGATAACGACTGTCCATCCCATAGCTCAAATCCGATTTCATAACTACTCCAATCTGTCATTTGTGTGTGTGGGCATTATTATGTGTGTGTGTGTCTGCTCTGTGACCACAAGGATACATTTAAAAGTGTTTTTTTGGATTGGGCAAAAAATGTAATTCCATACTTGGATAAATTGGCAAGCAAACACTGTCCCTCTGCTTGAATCAACCTAAGATTAAACCAGAGGCCTTCTGTAACAGCTGCAGCATAGTAACTGTAACTATTTTCGAATAAAGGAGTGGCCTTTTCCATAAAAGGAAATAGGTACCAAAGAGAAACTAGTAGCCTAATTCAGTATTTCAGAGTGAATAATGTCAACATTATGCTAATAGCTTGCACCGTTAACTAGTGAGCTATTTCACATCAATTACACTCAGTCCCTTTTCACTCTATTTCGTAACAGAAACATCTACACCTCAGCAGACCCCAACTGAGGTATCTTGGCCATGGGATGTAACTGTATTACTTTTGTTCCTCTCCATGCCCAAATCTGGCTTTCAATCCAAGGACCCTTTGCACAGTCACTGAAGACACCTAATCAAAAACTAATGCTTCAGATGCAGCAGTGATGGCAAAGGAAGAGAATAGGGCAATCCTTCCCCTTTTTCAGTCAGCCCTACAGTACCACCAACTGAAATTTGCCCCTGTGAATAGTCCAAGGCCTATTACTCCTGGCTGGGAATGACTGGAATCCGGCATGCATTGCAGCTGACCTTCATGAGAAAAATACAGATAATGCGCCTGCTTTTAATAGGTACAACGTGGGCTATCAAGAGTTACAAAAATGATAAAAATATCATATCGTTACTACAAAAAAAGCTAACGTAGAATTGGCGACACAATTTGCACTGAAGTAAAACAATTAATTGATAGAAATGTGCGAATGAAAGATATGTTTTGAACACGAAACTGACACTGTCAGCGCGTGGGACCTCAACCAGCGCAAGGCGGTAATTCAACTCGTGGTTGGCTAAGCGCGCGACGTCTCTCTCCCCTTCCGTGCGCCAGTATGTACTGGTGAGAAACAACGCTTTGCGAGACCGTTCTCTCTCCTCCCGGTAAACTTTCCATTTTGGTCGTTATACGACAGTCTTATCATATTATTGGTTTAATAGACGTATCGCTTTAAGCATGCAATCTATCTGTAGGTTTTGGGAGATATGTCTAAGACCGTTTCGCTCTAGCGCCAGTGCTGGACCCGTGCCACTGCCGTAGTACCTCGAAACCCAACTCATTCCGAGCAGGTTAGGCGGCTGCGTCTCGGACAGTGTGACACATTACTTACTGGTGGTGGCGAAGGAGAGGGGTGTGCTTTATCCGGACAGCGGTTCAATTTCCTTCTCTCTTTATTCTACGCTTGAGACAGGACAGAGAAAGGAAAATGCATCTGGCGCTCTGAGAACGATAGGAAGAAAGTGGAGTTATGAACCAACGGTGTACAAGGACATAACTACAGAGAAACAGAACGTCTGTCAGAAGAGCACAAGAAGGAATAGCGTTTGAAGAAAGAACAAAACGTTTAAAACTACATCGATTGAGAGAAATGAGCACCTTGTGAGTAAGTGCGTGTTCTTTAGCTAAAAATGATGAAGTGATATTTTAATGATATTATTTTTACAAACCGTGGGTGGCCTTGGGACTACAACACTTGTAGCTGTGCCCGACACACTGGTTTTGTTACAATTACAATGGAATTTAATCTCAAGATTTGTTCTACAAGTATTAGTCCAGCAGACTGGCTGTACTGCTGATTATATCCTAGACCTATATGATAGGACAGGAAGATCGAAAGGAAAGTTGAAACACATATCAGCGAATCTTTTTTGTCTGCAGTGCTGCACTTCTGTCCATGTGTGCGTAATTGCCATTTTACGCATAGCTCCTATAGGGACTGTTGATGGTATGAAATGAAAATATGAATAAGGAATCAGGGTGTGGACTCAATGAGAAACGGAACATGCTTCAAGTTGTAGAACCTGTTACAGTTCGTTTATCAATGTTGATGTTGGCAGTTGGTCTCATCTGACTAGTTTTTGTTTAACTTTGAACAAAGAGCATTATTTCATAATAATAGTACTGTAAGTCGAACTATCTTGAATACAATATATTTTTATATTGCATAAAAATAGTGAAACTATACTTGACACTATTAATGACAGTTTTTTTTTTCTGTGTATGTGCAGACGCATAATGCAGTATAATTTGTCTGACATGGGTATAGCTTGCATTAATGTTATGGTTTAAGAGCTTACATTACACCAAAAATATTTTCGAATGGCTGTAGTGTCAAGTGTAGATACTTATGTCAATATCATTCTAGAGGTATCAGTCTGACATGAGATGTTCTTCTCAGCACTACTGTATGGTTGCATGGAATTGAGATGTTATATATTTGAATAACTCTCAGGTCGGTTTTGTTCTGTTGAAAATAACCAATATTGCTGGGTCATGATGCCCTAGTAATACCTTTGGTTTAATCCCATTTACATAAAGCCAGAGATAAACACCCGTCCACCCACCCACGCATGCACACACACCGTTCTATACACAAACTCTGTTCCATAAAAACAGACTAATACAAATCTAATATAAGGAAAGCTGTGAAGAGCTTTTGAGTGTTATAATTTAACAAAGAGGAAATGCTAAACGTTTTGGTGCACACAAAGAAATGTAAGTGCAACTTGAAAAATATTGGAACTATTAAAGCTTGAGTGCTTATTTTTTTTAGGTTTAGTGCTCGCGCAGAAAAATATATAGGTGCATACAGTAGGTGAGAAATGTATAGCCCTAAATGAAGAAATCACATTTTCTTGAATTTAATTTGTCATTTTCTTCACAGTGTCTGTTTGTGCATTGCAACTAACGTCAGGTAGAGAATTAACCTTCTCGCTACCCACCCTAATGATTTGTCCCAGGCTTTGAATGTCAATCATAGATTCAATATGTGTTCAGGCAATATAGGCTTCGGCTCTCACATTATACATTTTTTTTTATCTCAAATGATTTTGAGAGCATCAGATATTTGAACATTTGCTGAGATTTGAGATGTTCATGTGTGTTGCAGCAAGGAGACTAGTAAGTGTAGTCAGGTCACCTTATCAGAGCATGTTAAGGATTAAATATGTTGGACATGAGTCAGAGATTGACGTAATGATGTGGGTGTGGGGCAGGAGTTCTTCAGAGATCGGATAGTTTTTTGCACAAACCTAAACATTCACATTGAATGGACAGTTCAGTGACCTGAAAGTGACCAGAAAGTGACCAATAGGGAAATGTTTTGCCTTTGATTGATTTTGCTATCGCTGGCTAAGGGATTAAGGAGTAATATACCAAAACCAAACGTCAACCAACTTCATTAATTTGGAGATTTGGAGTTTAAACATGCATGAATCATTCAATGACATTATGATAGATTGCTGTTGTTTGCTAATTTGCCTTCCTATAGTCATGTCCTTTTGATGGATCTTTGACGAATTCTGTCCCGATACAGAAATCATGGGTCTGTCTACTCTGAAGATTAGTAAATATATAAAAGGGGACATTGAAAGCTTGTGAAAACCAGTGAGAGGTGGGACTTGCAGCCTGTCAAGCATCTCAAGTAGAATAACGTTCTGTTAAATGCCTGGCAACTTGGACACAAGCATCAGAGATGATATTGTTAAATAGCATGGAATTGTAAATATAGCAATACGTGTGATCCAGTCTAGGAGGTAGATGCAGTGGACTAGATTTATTTATTTTTGCAACAGTTTTTTGGTGGTTAAGTGTATATATACAGTGCATTCAGAAAGTATTCCTTCACTTTCTTCAAATGTTGTTATGTTATGAACTTCACTTATAATTGATGACATCTTTTTTTTTGCTTTCAATGTACACTAGCTACACAATAATGAAAAAGCGAAAACACATTTTTAGAAACTGAAAGAAAATGTATTGGATATAAAAAAATATATATCTCATGTAAATTAGTTTTGCTGAACTTTGTACTTTGCATACGTGCCTTTGGAAGCAGTCACAGCTGAGTGTCTATGTGGGTAAACTGCTACCAACTTAGCACGCATGTTTTTTTGACTATCCTCGTAAATCCTCTCAGGCTCTGTCAGATTGGATGGGGAGTGTTGGTAAACTGCAATCTTAAGGTCTTCCCACAGATGTTTAATTGGGTTTGAATACTGGCTTTGTTGAAAGATGAATCTTCTCCCCTTTCTGAAGCCCTGTGCGCTCTGGATCTGGACATCTCTGTATTTTTCTCCGTTCATGCTTCCCTTAATCCAAAGACATACAGTGGATATAAAAAGTATACACACCCCTGTTAAAATGCCAGGTTCTTATGATGTAAAACAATGAGACAAAGATAAATAATGTCAGAACTTTTTCCACCTTTAATGTGACCTATAACAAAAACAATTCAATTGAAAAACAAACTGGAATAAAAAAAAAAAAAGAACTCACAATAACCCGGTTGCATAAGTGTGCACACCATTAAACTAATACTTTGTTGAAGCACCTTTTGATTTTATTACATACGTCAGTCTTTGGGTAGGAGTCTATTAGCATGGCACATCTTGAGGTGGCAATATTTGCCTACTCTTCTTTGCAAAAGTGCTCCAAATCTGTCAGATTGTGAGGACATCTCCTGTGCACAGCCCTCTTCAGATCACCCCACAGATTGGATTCAAGTCTGGGCTCTGGCTGGGCCATTACAAAATGTTAATGTTCTTCTGGTGAAGCCATGCTTTGTGGTATGGATGTGTGCTTTGGGTCATTGTCATGCTGAAAGGTGAACTTCATCTTCATCTTTCTAACGGACACCGGAAGGTTTTGTGCCAAAATTGCCTAGTATTTGAAACTGTTCATAATTCCCTCCACCCAGCTGAAGAAAAACAGCTCCAAAGCGTAATGCTGCCACCATCATGCTTCACTGTGGGTATGGTGTTCTTTGGGTGATGTGGAGTGTTGTTTTTGCGCCAAACATACCTTTTGGAATTTTCGAAGATTTCAGTTTGTTCTTCAATTGAATTGTTCACATTATAGGTCACATTAAAAGTGGAAAAAGTTCTGACATGATTTATCTTTATCTCATTCTTTTATACAACAAAAACCTGTCATTTTAACAGGGGTGTGTAGACTTTTTTTATATCCACTGTAATATGATGCTCCCAACGTAGGGATACTACTATCATGAATGCCTGATTGCTGGATTGCTGCAGGGATGGTTGTCCTTTTGGCCAAGGTCCATCTTGCCCAGTTACCAAGTTTGGCAGGACAGCCAGCTCTAGGAAGAGTATAGGTGTTCCAGACTTCTTCCACTTCACAATGATGGTGCCCACTTTGCTCCTGGGAACATTAAATGTTTTTAACTATTTTTTATAACCTTCCCCAGATCTATGTCTTGAAACAATTTGGAGTGTCATGTCAAAGGGTCGGATCACTTTATCACCACCTGCCTAATTTGCTGTTGGTCCTCTGCTTGCAACCAAAACTGCGTCGTTGCCGTGGCATGGACTCTACAAGACTCCTGAATGTGTCCTGTGGTATATGGAAACAAGTCATTAGCAGCAGATCTTAAGTTGCGAGGTGGACTGTTTGGTCTCGCACATCCCATAGATGCTCAATCAAATTAAGATCTCTGGAATTTGAAGACCAGGTCAACACTTTGAACTGTTCATCATGTTCCTTATACCATTCCCGAACAGTGTGTGCAGTGTGGCAGGAAGCATTATCCTGCTGAAGGAGCCCTTTGCCATCAGGGAATATCAATGCCATGAAGGGGTGTACCTGGTCTGCTATGATGTTAAGGTAGATGGCACCCGTCAGATTAATGTCCACATGAATGCCCAGACATTACCCAGAGCATCACACTCCCTTCACCGGCTTGTCGTCTTCCTATGGTGCATCTTGGTGCCATCACTACCCCTGGAGCATGGCCGTCCATGTGATGTAATAATAAATGGGGTGAATTGAAACCAGGTGTGTTGGGCGCCCTGGTTTCAGACCACTGTTGGTAGGTACTCATCACTGCTGATCGGGAGCACCTGACAAGCCTTGACGTTTCAGAGATGCTCTGACTCAGTCATCTGGCCATAACAATTTGGCCCTTGTCAAAGTCGCTCAGGTCTTAACTCCTCCCAATTTCTCCCAAATCCAACACGTTGATATATTGCCATTGACAAGGTTAGAAATAATGATTTTTAATTGAAATAAAAATTGAGTCCTTCAAACTTTGCTTCTGTGAAAGAATCATCCATTTGCAGCAATTATAGCCTTGCAGAATTTTGGCATTCTAGTTGTCTCTTTGTTCAGGTAATCTGACGAGATTTCACCCCATATTTCCTAAAAGCCCCTCCCACAAGTTGGATTTGCTTATGGGGGTCAAGCTGCTCCCACAGCAGCTCAGTAGGGTTGAGATCCGGTGATTGCCCTGGCCACATTATAGACAGAGTACCAGCTGAATTCCTCTTCCCTAAACAGTTCTTGCATAGTTTGGAGCTGTGCTTTGGGTGATTGTCTTGTTGTAGGAAATTGGCTCCACTGAAGCACCATGCACAGGGTATAGCATGGCGTTGCAAAATTGAGTGATATCTTTCCTTTTTCATGATCCCTTTTACCCTGTACAAATCTCTCACTTCACCACCACCAAACCCCAGACCATCCCAGAGTTGGCTCTTCACTGTTGACATTGAAACTGGTGTTTTGTGGGCTCAATTTAATGATGCTGCCACTTGAGGACCTGTGAGGTGTCTGTTTCTCAAACTAGACACTCTAATGTCTTTATCCTCTTGCTCTGTTGTACACCAGGGCCTCCCACTCCTCTTTCTTTTCTGGTTAAAGCTAGTTTGCTCTGTTCTGTGAAGGGAGTAGTACACAGAGTTATATGAGATCTTCAGTTTCTTGGCAGTCTCTCGCATAGAATAGCCTTCCTTTCTTAGGACAAGAATAGACTGACGAGTTTCAGAAGAAAGTTCTTTGTATCTGGCCATTTTGGCATGTAATCAAACCCACAATTTCTGATGCTTCAGATACTCAATGTGTGTAAAGGCCAGTTTTATTGCTTCTTTAATCAGCATGAGTTTTCAGCTGTGCTAACATAATCGCAAAAGGGGTTTGTAATGATAAATTAGCCTTTTTATCAGCAAACACAACTTGCCATTGGAACACAGGACTGATGGTTGCTGATAATGGGCCTCTGTATGCCTATGTAGATATTCCATAAACAAATCTGTTTCCAGCTACATTAGTCATTTACAACATTTACAATGTCTGCACTGTTTTTCTGATCAATTTGATATTATTTGAATGGACAAAAAATATGCTTTCCATTCAAAACAAGGACATGTATGGGACCTTATACTTTTTACGGTAGTTGTATATATAGACACAAACCTACTCAGTGGTATTTTCTATACATTGTTTTGGTATCCAATTTGTATTTACAACCACATCTCATCTCCCAGCGGTCACCTTCTTACTGCATGGCTAAGGATTAAATCTGTCAAACATGAGTCAAAGATTGATGCAATGAAGGACCGGGAGGGGAAGAGAGAGTCATGTGGGGGACTCTGAGTGTAAGAGAGAGTGATGAAAAAGAGAGAGGCAGGAATAAAGCCTGTGTGCTGTCTATGTGTTGATTGGTCAGCAGCCTTTCTCCAAAATCCCCAGTTTTCCAGAAAATCTGTTTGGATTTCAGGCATTATGAAAACAGTTATCAGGAAAACTATTCAGTGGAAAGTTACCAGAATGATACTGTTGTAATGGCCACCTACAAAGGGACACAAGTCACCGTGACTGTCATCCAATGATCTACCTCCAATATTACTCTGGGTGAGCTTGTGGGTGGTTGGTAAAATATCAAGCATATACTTACTTGACAAGCCGGGAACACACACTCACTAAGTGGGTTGCTTCGTAGTTATAGTACCTAATTGACGCTGGCACTTAGACAGTTTCCCATCTCCATATTAACTAATGCTAGTAAGTAAAGTAAATGTTGACAGCATGTGTGCACATATGGTCAGGAACACACACACAATAACACAATGAAACAGCACATCTTTGTTTGTGTGTGAAAGCCATAGAAGTCAATAGTTGAAATGTGTTGCGTGTTAGTGTGTGTGCGTACATGTTGTGGGGAGCTGTTAAAATGGTCTGTGCTGATAACATAAAGGAAACGTTATCTTCTGATACAAGGAAGATGGAGAAAGAGAGTTGAACGGAGTGATGCAAGAGAGAGGGATAGGGGACATTAGAGAAATAGAGAACTTAGTCTTATGACATCTTCAACCAGATTAAAATAAGGGCCACAACCCAGACACACAGGGTTTCAAAGCTTCTTAGACCCAGCATGCTTCGTGTGTGTCCTTATTCCAACTGGGCCATTTGCTGTCAGAGCAGTGAAGTCAAATGTTGAGTTTTTATATTGACACTTAAGAGTCTGAATGGGTAATCTGTGTGGATTACTCTAGGAATCAAAGGATTATCAATCCTGCTTTGAGCCCCAGAACTTAACTGAGGTACAGGAGGACTTTACACAATCCAGTCTACCACTTTCTATCTCACAACTGACAGCAGCCAGCACTCACTCACCCACCTCATTCATTCATTCATTCATTCACTTTGAGCAGCTCAGAACACACAAACACACACACACAGAAAAATAATCCCTGTTGGCGAGATAGATGAGTCACCCCCGAGCAAAGTATGTGTGTTGTCTCAGAATAGGAGCAAGCCGCAGACAATTCCCCAGTGTAGTTTATCATCCTCTCAGCGACCCTTTAACATTTCAACAGTTTTATTGCCAAACACACAAACACTTGGGCTGATATACACAAATATGCACAACATTGCACGTTGGCAGGCATGCAAAAGCCTAAGCACACACATAGCATACACAAACACACATCTCCATAGCTTCCCCTGAGATGTTGTAAAGTCATTATTTAAATTAGATAATACAATAGCAGGACATGTAACCAACCCCATCTGTAATACACCTTCTGTATTGTTTGACTTATACACACACAAACATGGATCCTGGCTTAATCTGTTGTGTACAGGAGATTATTTATATATTTATGTATACATTAGCTGTTATTTGTGTTATATATATGTGTATATACAGGTGCTGGTCATTAAATTAGAATATCATCAAAAAGTTGATTTATTTCAGTAATTCCATTCAATAAGTGAAACTTGTATAATGTATACATTCATTCCACACAGACTGATATATTTCAAGTGTTTATTTCCTTTAAGTTTGATGATTATAACTGACAACTAATGAAAACCCCAAATTCAGTATCTCAGAAAATTAGAATATTGTGAAAAGGTTCAATATTGAAGACACCTGGTGCCACACTCTAATCAGCTAATTAACCCAAAACACCTGCAAAGGCCTTTAAATGGTCTCTCAGTCTAGTTCTGTAGGCAACACAATCATGGGAAAGACTGCTGACTTGACAGCTGTCCAAAAGACGACCATTGACACCTTGCACAAGGAGGGCAAGACACAAAAGGTCATAGCTAAAGAGGCTGGCTGTTCACAGAGCCCTGTGTCCAAGCACATTAATAAAAAGGCGAAGGGAAGGAAAATATGTACCCTGGAGAGGATTGTGAAACAAAACCCATTCAAAAATGTGGGGGAGATTCACAAAGAGTGGACTGCAGCTGGAGTCAGTGATTCAAGAACCACCATGCACAGACGTATGCAAGACATGGGTTTCACCTGTCGCATTCCTTGTGTCAAGCCACTCTTGAACAAGACACAGCGTCAGAAGCGTCTCGTCTGGGCTAAAGACAAACATGGACTGGACTACTGCTGAGTGGTCCAAAGATATGTTCTCTGATGAAAGTACATTTTGCATTTCCTTTGGAAATTAAGGTCCCAGAGTCTGGAGGAAGAGAGGAGAGGCACATAATCCACATTGCTTAAGTCCAGTGTAAAGTTTCCACAGTCAGGGATGGTTTGGGGTGCCATGTCATTTGCTGGTATTGGTCCACTGTGATTTCTGAAGTCCAAGGTCAACGCAGCCGTCTACCAGAAAGTTTTAGAGTACTTCTTGCTTCCTGCTGCTTACCAACTTTATGGAGATGCAGATTTCATTTTCCAACAGGACTTGGCACCTGCACACAGTGCCAAAGCTACCAATACCTGGTTTAAGGACCATGGTATCCCGGTTCTTAATTGGCCAGCAAACTCGCCTGACCTTAACTCTATAGAAAATCTATGGGGTATTGTGAAGAGGAAGATGCGATACGCCAGACCCAACCATGCAGAAGAGCTGAAGGCCACAATCAGAGCAACCTGGGCTCTCATAACACCTGAGCAGTGCCACAGACTGATCGACTCCATGCCACACCGCATTGCTACAGTAATTTGGGCGAAAGGAGCCCCAACTAAGTGCTGTACATGCTCATACTTTTCATGTTCATACTTTTCAGTTGGCCAACATTTCTAAAAATATTTTTCTTGTATTGGTCTTAAGTAATATTCTAATTTTCAGAGATACTGAATTTGTGATTTTCATTAGTTGTCAGTTATAATCATCACAATTACCAGCACCTGTAATTGTTTAATATGTCGGGATACAGATTCGTAAAGGCTCAATTTCCGCAATTTTTGTGAGTTTGGTACACATCCGGAGGAAAGGGGGCAATTTATTATGTTCAAAATTGGCAAACCTAGCACAGGAAATAGCTTCTTAAGTAATTTTGTTGGAATCGGGTCTAGCTGACAATTTGTGGGTTTAGAATTCATTACAAATTTAGTGAATGTGTCAAGTGATACAGTATCAAAAAATTTAAGTGTCCCCATTGACACCTGGTCAGGGAGGTTCCGGCCATTTTTAGGACAACTGACATTTTGGGGAATATAACTATTTATGGAGGAGTCAGTTATTTGGTTTCTAGTGGTGATGATCTTTTCATCGAAGTAGTTCATCTATTCATAACAGCTAAAGTGAAGACCCACTTCACTTGTTGAGCGTTTGTTTTTTTGCAACTGTATCGAAGAGATATTTTGGATTGTTTTTGTTTGCCTCAATCAAGTTGGAGAAATAAGCTGATTGAGCAAATGTGAGTAATCTTCGGTATTGTAGTGTACTGTCTATCCAGGCTAGTCTGAATACTTCCGACTTGGTGGAGCGCCACTTTCGCTCCAATTTTCTGGAGGCTTGCTTAAGTGCTCTAGTATTGTCTGTGTTCCAGGGAGCGAGTTTCTTGTTGCGTATTTCTTTAGTTTTTAGTGGTGCAACCGTATCTAAAGTATTTCACAGTGTTGGGTTTAGATCCTCGATTTGATCGTTTGTGGATTTGTTTACTCTGTCGTTGATGAGCGAACTTGTAAGAATATCAAGGAATTTATTTGTAGTCTGATAATTTATAGTACGGCTTTTGAAACTCATTTGTTTGCAGAGCAAGTGGATTTCGTGTTTTAACGGTAAATGTAATAAGAGCGTGATCTGATTATCCAGGATTTTGGGGGAAATTATTAGATCTACAATATCTATTTCTCGTGACAGGACTAAATCTAAGGTGTGATTGTGTCAGTGTGCTGGACCTGAGACATGTTGGATAAAACCCACTGAGTCAATTATGGCTTCAAAGGCTTTTTGAAGAGGGTTATTGGACTTTTCCATATGAATATTGAAATCACTAAAAATTTGAATACTATCTGCCATGACTACAAGGTTAGACAAGAATTCTGGAAACTCATTGAGGAACATTGTGTATGGCCCGGGGGCCTGTAAATAGTAGCTATGTAAAACGATTATTCAGCCTGGTTAACTTTCATGAGTAAATCACAGAAATTAAGGAAATATATTAAAGATCAAAATCTTTACTGCACATTGTGTAATTCATTGAAGATAAAATGACGTAACAAATATCAAATTTGTTGAAAACTGAATCAGCCTGGATTCAAACTCCCAGCGGGCTACTGGTGTGCCAGTTTGGTCAGAAACATGCACACCAGTAGCCCGCTGCAAGTCATTTTGTAGGGCTCTGGCAGTGCACCTCCTGTTGCTCCTCACATTAAGGGGCAGATACCCAGGTCTCTTAAGATCTGCTTCCCATATGCATGCAAATGCATACTACCTACGTGTCATTACGTGAACGCAAAAGTCTACACATTTTGACGATGCTAGCCTGAACCTGGAGAGGGGGGCAGCTGGCGTGGAACTAAGCGAGACCCTTGACCCCAGCTTTTTACATATTTTCCCTCGACCCTGACCAAAATTCACTCTTTTGTTTACGTGACATGTTATGTTTGAAAAATAGAACTTCCATATTGAGGTGGTTATAGCAGTGTACATCTACTGTGTTCTAAATCATTTATCCTCACTAAGTATGACAAAAAAATGATTGTGCTTTTTAATAAATGCGTTAAATAACACTGTAGGCCTATATAATCAAGAGGACGAAATCCTAATTTAGTCAGAATAACTACGAAAATGTCCAGCAAACGGAATTAAATGAATTTACTTGGGCATTGGATATCCGACACATTAACCACATGCCATTGTGCCACAATGTGACATAACTCCATGAGATCACAGAGATAGTGATCCTGCTGCTGGGTTGATGCCCTTCTATGGCCCTGTCTAACTCTCCTTGCGTAACAGCCTGTCTCCTTTTATCTCCTCCATTCTCTTGAGACTGTACTGGGAGACACAGCAAACCTTCTTTTGAATGTGTCATCCTGGAGGAGCTGGACTGCCTGTGCAACCTGAATAGGTTGCACAAGCAGTCCACTTGATGGTACCAGTAGTGACAAAACACAAAACTAGCAAAAGGCAAAACTAGAAAATAATCAGTCAGGAAGGATAAAGAGAGAGTGATTTTCTGTGGCCACCACCTGCAAACCCATTCCCTTTTTGGGGGTTTTCTTGGTGTTGCCTTTCCAGTGCATCTATTGTCACTTTCATTTGCATCAAAACAGTTGACATTGATTCACAATCGCTTATGCTTTCTAACTGGACAAATTGATATCCCAGTTTAACTGACTTGGTGTTATACTTTGATGATTACAAAGTTCCCAAACTTCTCAAATCTAGAAACATGAAATAATATATAGCTTTGATATTTATACATTTTGTAGTACTGTAGTTCTACAAAGTTTGAGGATACACAATCCTACACAGTGTAATTATACATAGAATGTGTGTGGATTTATATGAAAGCAAGCAAATACACACTACCGGTCAGAAGTTTTAGAACACCCCCATTTTTCCAGTTTTTATTGAAATCTAAGCAGTGAATAACCTAAAACTGTACAAAGGTAAGCTGTACCATTTCTAACCTGCCAGAGGTAAAAAAAAAAAGTTACTATTTTTTTTTAAATAATGTACATTTCAGTTTTGGAATAGACTTATAATAGACTTTTTTTTACACACTCTTAACACTAGGACTGCCAAATGCCTACGCCAATTGGCGTTTGAGTGTGTAAATATAACGGCCATTTTTAAAGCTACACCCACCCATTACTTTTCCTAAAAAGGCATATATTACATTGTTCCGTTGTCAGAATTCTAAACTCACAAACGGAAAGCTATGTATACACTATTTACCAGTTGTTGTTTTTTTTTTTTACAGTTTTCCGACTTAATCGCCAATAACCCAAATGGTACCCAGGTGCTAATCACCCCTCACTGAATACATGACGTCAATGGATGAATGCGTGATACTCCCAGGTAATTGATAGAATCTTGGTTGAATTTGAATTAACTTAAAAATGAAATACAAGATGTCCATGACCATTCAACTATTGAATTAGGCTAATATTGAAACATAATACATAAATATAGGCTACTTGACAATTCAATGTATGTAGGCCTGAACACTAAAATTTTTCAATAGGCGAATCAGCATTCTTGTGAAGGCTAATTCATCAAATTTAAATCTAAAATTTTAATCTAAATAATTATTCATGAAACAAAATACCAGACATCCTTTGGCAATCACCTATTCAACAAACATATTACACTGTTACTCGTTTTATTAGGAGAGGAAAACAAAATCACATACATATCCTATCATCCCTCTTGGGAATTTTCTCTGCATATTTATTTGAAGAGTAAGATTCTACAAATGTATTAGGGTAAATAATTATTTACAAAAACAAATACCAATGATCACAAATTTCAATTCAACAAATGTATTAGGGTAAATAATTATTCACAAAAAGAAATACCAATGATCACAAATTCCAATTCAACAAAATTATTACACGTTACAGTTTTTCATCAATACAATCGACAAATGCACTGCAATGTTTTTTTTGAAGAGAAGGCCATGGATCTGGTGTGCGTAATGGGAAGTCCGGGGTGATGTGTTGAGGAACAGGTCTGAGTGATAGTGGAGATTCTGGGGTGCTCCGTGCTTGCGGAGCTAGCAGCCAGAGGCTGGCGGGATCACAGGAGGCACTGTGACAGTGAAGGCTACTGTAAATCATCCTTTCCTTTATTTATTTGTCAAATGTATCATATTAATCAAACAACCATGCTTTAGGCCTATGTTATTGATGCCTGTTATTATACCTTGTACATCATCAAAATGAGATCAAAGTGAAAACAACATTTTAATGGATTTACTGTAATTTTCATTTTGTACATTTGTAGGGCCTAATTAACGAATGAAAATACTATAGCTTGTGTTCTTAGAAATATTTGTTCTATGTATAATGATTTAGTCGTTTTTTGTAAGACCTTCATTGCAAACACATTCTTGTTTTTTTTCAAATTCATTAACCTTTTAAAACAAACAAATCCTGTAATCAATTATCTTTTAGAGTATTCTATATAGTTTGATGATGACTCAGTAGATGAACTAATGCTCTGGTTGGATGGTAATCCCACAGAGGAGAATGTGTATGCTAATAGGGCCGATTTGTATGCTAATGATGACAAACATCATTCAGCTCTGGCTATTAATGTTCATCACAAAGGCTTGGTGGTTCTAGTGTTAAGCATTATTTGGACAGTATGGTACTACAGGAAGTAGTATATTGCTATCATATTGGCTAGAAAAGGGCAATTAAGGGCTAGAGTCAACCGCTTGTGTGATAGACAGCTCACAGGACACCAGCTTCAAGCAGAGCTTAACACTGGTCGTAGTAAGCAAGTCTAAGTTTCAAATGTGCAGACAAGACTTCGAGCAGCAGGTTTGACAGGTTGAATGGCAGTAAGAAAGCCATTGTTAATATGGCGAAATAGGAAAAATTGGTTTGCCTGCGCCATGAAGCACTGCCAGTGGAATTCTGAAGACTGGAAGAAGGTCTTCTGGACCTATTCATAACACAGGATTTGTATACGCTGTCAAGTAGATGTTAACTCTACCATCTATTTTGATTCAGTTTTGTTAAACACAATAGTTCCATGATACATTTTTGTCTCCAGTTGTTTATTTGTTGAATGCTTTAATTTCAGAGTACATTAAGACATTAAACTATGTGAATTTCAATTAAAACTGGAAAAATTGGTGATGTTCTTTCGAATGGTGGTGTATGTCTTTCAAGTAGGTACATTTTCATCTCCGCTACATCTTTCCTTGTTCTTTATTGTACAAGAAAGTACTGCACTATGTTTTCTGTCAGTATACCCAATCAAATCAAGATGAATGAAATACTCTCAAGAGGGGCCTATAACATCTTTTAGATTTTAATGATTCCATCGAATCAGAATAAAGGTCTAGATTTTATATCATTGTAATTGCCCATTAATAGCAAATGTGTCCCTTTCACAGTGATGTGGACTCAAGTCACATATTTTGCGATTTGAGACAGTTATAGACAGTTAAAACCTAAACCAATCTGAGTATTCGTATTGGTATATAGTAAATTACGACATACCACCAAGCATGTTGCTTGTAAGGTTTGATTCCCAATGGGGCCAATACAAAAAGAATGAATATCATTCCACTCACTATTGTAAGTGTCTTAGGGTTTAGAGCTTTTGCTAAATTACCAGGGATTTTCCTGCATTCAAAACACAAAAGTGTCTGCCTTCCCAAAATCTCACATCCCCTCTATGTCGGCATGGTTTTAAATAAGTAAAATACCTACGAAACACTGCAGCTAATGTGATGGTGGGAGAAATTATTTTCCATTTTGGCAGTGTTGCCAGGTGGGGTATTTCCTATACAATTGGACTATTTTTAGTGGATTTAGCAGGGACAATTTTTCTGGAGTTCACGGGAGAATAGATTTTTACAGTCAATTAAACAAAAATGACTGGTGAAAAGACGATCAGATTACGGAATGTACTGTCACCAAAAACATTATACACTCACCTAAAGGATTATTAGGAGCACCTGTTCAATTTCTCATTAATGCAATTATCTAATCAAACAATCACATGGCAGTTGCTTCAATGCATTTAGGGGTGTGGTCCTGGTCAAGACAATCTCCTGAACTTCAAATTGAATGTCAGAATGGGAAAGAAAGGTGATTTAAGCAATTTTGAGCGTGGCATGGTTGTTGGTGCCAGACAGGCTGGTCTGAATATTTCACAATCTGCTCAGTTACTGGGATTTTCACGCAGAACCATTTCTAGGGTTTACAAAGAATGGTGTGAAAAGGGAAAAACATCCAATATCCAATATGCGGCAGTCCTGTGGGCGAAAATGCCTTGTTGATGCTAGAGGTCAGAGGAGAATGGGCCGACTGATTCAAGCTGATAGAAGAGCAACTTTGACTGAAATAACCACTCGTTACAACCGAGGTATGCAGCAAAGCATTTGTGAAGCCACAACACGCACAACCTTGAGGCGGATGGGCTACAACAGCAGAAGACCCCACCGGGTACCACTCATGTCCACTACAAATAGGAAAAAGAGGCTACAATTTGCACGAGCTCACCAAAATTGGACAGTTGAAAACTGGAAGAATGTTGCCTGGTCTGATGAGTCTCGATTTCTGTTGAGACATTCAGATGGTAGAGTCAGAATTTGGCGTAAACAGAATGAGAACATAGATCCATCGTGCCTTGTTACCACTGTGCAGGCTGGTGGTGGTGGTGTAATGGTGTGGGGGATGTTTTCTTGGCACACTTTAAGGCCCTTAGTGCCAATTGGGCATCGTTTCTAAAGAATCATTTCTAAAGAATCCTTTCAGCACCTTGTTGAATCAATGCCACGTAGAATTAAGGCAGTTCTGAAGGTGAAAGGGGGTCAAACACAGTATTAGTATGGTGTTCCTAATAATCCTTTAGGTGAGTGTATATGCAATATATAGTGTACAAAATATACAATTAACATATTTAAATCACTAACGATGATTTAAATATATGAAAGTGAAGATGCTGGATCAGCGGCAGCAGCAAATCCACACAGACTGTCCTTGAGATCAGGAGCATGCCCAAACATAGTCAGGAGTGTATACAGGCATCCGGGGGCCATGCACACTTTAGAGTCACATTATGAGTTGCCGTGATGAAATTCACAGAGAACAGCCTGTGATTTCAGTTGTTTACTTTGATTGTTGTGTGAGTTTGGAGCAGTGCATATCCATGTTCAAACTTGGGCTAACTAGTCTACTTAGACATCTTACATTCGTAACTGGAAATAATCAATAAAATATAACTCATTTTTCAATGTGACTTATTTAGTGAAAACTGGTCTCAAATTCCAACCTTTTTATAGCTGATGAATCACTTGTAGGGGCAGAGTTTTACCTGGTTATATCACTACATGCTCAAATAGTCCTGGCCTCATATTATACATTTCCCCACTCCACTCTATGACCTGCGGTTTGACCTCTGGAAGGGCTAGATTAAAGAATTAGTTTGAGACAGGTAGTGTGAAGGACAAAACATGCTCGGAGAGATTTAGCTCCCAACGGGTGGTTCAATAACTGTCTAGGTTTGAAATGGATAATGTCTGATGACGCAGAGAAGGGTATCTCTCTAAATCCATCTCTCTCTCCTTCTCTCTCTGTCAGCTTGTCTTTTTAGTTTCTATTCTGCAAATAACCTCATTGGTTTGATCCTTCCGTCTCCCTTTTTCTTTCTTTCTGTTCCTTATCCCTTTTACCCTTCTGCATCATTCCAGAATACCAGTCTGGAACATTCTTAAGACTTATTATGGATGTTCTTCATCACTGTCGCTGTTCCCTACTCAAAGACTATGTCACCAATGTAGTGCACTACGTTTGGACTACTGGCTGTAGGCATATGGCCAAGGGCCAGTGGAATTTCTCTACATGGTCTGGGGCTCTTACTGTTGGAAAGCGTATCTGTTCTGAATAGGGATTACAGAGGCACAGACACACAGATTCACAAATCAAATTTGTGCACAAGATTTAGTTGACATTTGCTTTCTTTGCACAATGACCATCTGTGTACATATGAATCATTTATTTCATCTCTTGATCAAAACTTTTCATGTTTTTTTATATTTATGTTCAGTGTAGCTAAATGAGATTAGGCAACAATCTGATAAAAACTATTAGCAGTATGTCATGTGTGAAAAATTGTCAGTTGTGTGTTTGTTTTCAAAATGTTCTTACCCGGTGGGAACCAAGTATCCCCACAAGCGATGTATTTGATGTTGGAATGTTTCAGTGATTCCCATGAAGATAAGGGCAATTCTCGTTTAGTTGTTAAGCTAAGTTTCAGTGGTTAGTGGTTAGGGTTTGATGTTAGGGGAAGGTTTTTTATGTTAGGGGTAATTTAAAGGGATTGTTTGTTTCCAGATTTTACATGTGTTACTACTTACCCAGAATTAGATGAACTGATGAATACCATTTTTATATAGTTGCATGAATATTGAGAGACTTTGTTGAGTAGGATATCAATGCTTATTGCAATTGCTGGTTGTCCGCGATTAGGAACTTTGCCATCTAAAAACACTTCTTCTTATTTTAGAAAAATAGGAAATGATTCCTTAGTATCAGGCTCAGTAAATGTTCTACTACCTCATATACCAATATGGCTTTCCAAGTGTTGCCATTTTTTGACAAAGGGCACTAGCTTCCTCACAATGAGAAATAACTATTTGGGGGGTTGTCCTTTATGAAAGGCTTCTCTCTCACACTGCCTAGTCTGTATATATTCTAACAATTTCTATTTAAAATATGAAATTGTTTCAGATTAACAATGAAACAACTTCTTAGCAAAGAACACTTTCTTGGACTGTCTGGGAGTGGTCTGTAAAAACAGTTATTGTTAACTGTTGCTGTTATTGTTAGAGTGGTCTCTTTCTTCTTTTTTTATTAAACTTTACCAAATTGTCTCCCCTCCCAATTTTGTTCTGATGTTCAAACCTATCTTCTATCTAATGCTAATCCCCAAAAATGCGGTGGTAATGAACTCTGTATAGGTACTGTCATTATTATTTATCATTTAACCAATTCACCACATGACTTTACCAGACATTTCACATGTTGAATCCCATCTGAATATGTTATTCTTCCAGGGTTTGGTTTTAAACGAAATGACTGAAAAAGCACTGTTCTTACAAAAAAGTGCATTATCATTATATTCACTCTTTGCAGCGTTACATCTATTTCAGAGTGTAGAACTATCATCCAGAAAACAGGAAAGTCATGTTTTTGACTGCACTGTCTTTTTAAAATTATCTAATGATGCTTCAGTAGTTTTTGCTGCAGGGCAATTTTTTTCAGTTAAAGAGTCCATGTTTGTTAAGTGTAAAAATACACTGATGAGATAAAACTTAATGACCACCTTCCTAATATGCTGTTGGTCCTCTGCATGCCACCAAAACTGCACGACCCACCGAAGTATGGACTCTACAGGACCCCTGAAGGTGTCCTGTGGTATCTGGCACCAAGACATTAGCCGCAGATCCTTCAAGTCCAGTAAGTTGTGAGGTGGAGCCGCCGTGGATCGGACTTGTTGGTCCAACACATCCCACAGATGCTCAATCAGATTGAGAACTGGGGAATTTGCCCTCAGTGCAACACTTTGAACTATTCATCCTTTTCCTCAAACCATTCCTGAACAATGTGTGCAGTGTAGCAGGGCGCATTTTCTTGCTATCAGGGAATACGATTGCCATAAAGGGGTTGTACCTGGTCTGCAACGATATTTAGGTAGGAGGCACGAGTTAAACTGACTTCCCCATGAACGCCCGAACCCAGGGTTTCTCAGCAGAACATTGCCCTGAGCATCACATTCCCTACACAGGCTTGTCGTCTTCCCACGGTGCATCCTGGTGCCATCACTTCCCAAGTTAAATGAGGCACACATACACGGCCGTCCACATGGTGTAAACGGAAACAAGACTTATTGGACCAGACGACCTTCTTCCACTTCTCCAAGGTCCAGTTCTGACACTTGCTTGCCGTTTATAGGCACTTCGAGGGTGGACAGGGGTCATCATGGGCACTCCGACCGATCTGCTATGCAGCCCCATACGCAGCAGGGTGTGATGCACTGTGTTTTGTGACACATTCCTCCTGTAACCATCATTAACATTTTCTGTGATTTCTGCCACAGCAGACCATCGGTTCGGACCAGACAGGATAGCCGTTGTTGTCCTCGTGCATTGAAGAGCCTTGGGCGCCCAACACCCTGTTGCCAGATTGTGGTTTGTCCCTCCTCGTACCACTGTCAGTAGGTATTCACCCTTGCTGTCTAGGAGCACACCAGCACACCAGATGCTCTGAAGCAGTCATCTGGCCATAACAGTTTCCTGTGTCAGATTCACTCAGGTCTGTACTCCTGTCCATTTCTCCTGCGTCCAACATGTTGATTACGAGAACTGATTGTTCACTTTCCATCCAATCTGTGCGTGGTCATAATGTTTTGGCTCATCAGTGTATAGGCAAAGGTTTGGAATTGGAAAAACAAGCTCCACCCTTTCTCTTTGCAAGTTATGGGCGGGTCTAGCCAAATGCCCATTTTGAAATTCAGAGGATGCCCTACTGCGAAATCATGATTTATCCAAAGCACCGGAACTAATGGCACTCGTTATCTCCCACAACCCAATATATCTTGACAGATCTACAATATCATTTTTGTTGACTAGTCTGCTCATGAGAGATTGGCAGGGCTGCTGCAAGTATGACATGGTCTCTCTCTAAAAATATACAAAACATAGTTCTGTTATGAGCAATTTTGTGAATGTAGCTGCAGGATAAACAGTGTGTCTATGTTTTTGTTGTGTATTATGTGCATGATTGCCTAGAGGAGTGGTCGTTCATTTAACTCAGAAGAAATATGAAATATCTAAATATTCTATCATTTTGTGATCACTTATATATGATTTATATATTTTTAAACTTTAGGCCCCTTAGGACATGAAGGAGATGTAAAAGACAATGTGAATAGTGTTTTCAAAATAAATATTTTCAGCAGCAGTGGCAGGGGGGAATAAAGAAAATGTGAAAAACTCTCTAGAAAATGGATTGGTTTAGGACCATCCTATATATTTTTTGTACACAAAGAAAATCCAAGTTACATTACACTGATGTCATTACAGTACTGTCCATTCATTAGCATAATACATTATATTCAGATTAAATTACGTTATCTCATAGGATGATTAAGCTCTCTGACTGGTTAATTCTGTGACAAACCTGCCTTCTCTGAAACACATGACATGAACAGTAACTTGCCATTACAATAGTTTTCATTGTACAAACATGATTAGAATATACTTCTACAATACATCCCATACATAAATGTTTTGTAATAGTTATGTTATTGGGATAGGAATAAGACTATTTAAATGTGAATAAAGTACCAGTCAAAAGTTTGGAACCACCCACTCATTCAATGGTATTTCTTTAGTTTTACAATTTTTCACATTGTAGAATAATAGTGAAGACATTAAAACTATATACATTAATGTTGCAAACAAAAAACAGAAAAACGGATCTAAATACATTTCATATTGTAGATTCTTCAAAAATGCCACTACCTTGATGACAGCTTTGCATGCTATTTGCATTCTCTCAACCAACTTCATGAGGTACAGTGCCCCCCCCCCACTAATATTGCATATTTGGAAAATATGAGCAAAACGGTCTGTGAAAAAAAAATCTCTACAGTTTATCCTCTTGATCTTTCATTCAAACTATTATCAAATCTAACCTTTAATTAAAGCAAAAATTAATTCTTATCATAAAACCTCTCAAATATATATAAAAAAATATATACACTTAAATAGTTTGGTGTCACTTACAAATGTCCTTATTTTTCATGAAAACATACACCATCAGCCATAACATTATGACCACCTGCCTAATATTGTGTAGGTCCCCCTTTTTCCACCAAAATAGCCCAGACCTGTCGAGGCATGGACTCCACTAGATCTCTGAAGGTGTGCAGTGGTATCTGGCAGCAAGACGTTAGAAGCAGATCCTTTAAGTCCTGTAAGTTGCAAGGTGGGGCCTCCATGGTTTGGAATTGTTTGTCCCGTACATCCCACAGATGCTCGATTGGACTGAGATCTGGGGAATTTGGAGGCCAGGTCAACACCTTGTTGTTTCCATTCCTGAGCCATTTTTGCTTTGTCGCCCATGACCCAGTGTGTCGTTCACTGTTCTTCCTTCCTTGGACCACTTTTTATAGGTACAGACCACTGCATACTGGGAACATCCCACAAGGGCTGCAGTTTTGGCGATGCTCTGACCCAGTCATCTAGCCATTTGGCCCTTGTCAAAATCGCTCAGACCCTTGCACTTGCCCATTTTACCTGCTTCTAACACATCGACTTTTGAGGACAGAATGTTCGCTTGCTGCCTAATAAATCCCACCCACTGACAGGTGCCATGATAACGAGATTATCAGTGTTATTCACTTCACCTGTCAGTGGTCATAATGTTAAGGCTGATCGGTATATATGAAATGAGATTGATTAGGAAATTTAGCAAAATGAATAGGAAATTGACAAGGTTAAAAATTATGATTTTTAATTAACAAATAATTGTGTCCTGCAAACTATTTTAGTTGTCAATTTGTTTAGGAAATCTGAAGAGATTTCATCCCATACCTCCTGAAACACCTCCCACAAGTTGGATTGGTTTGATGGGCACATTTTACACAACAGCTCAGTAGGGTTGAGATCCGTTGACTGTGCTGGCCAAGCCATTATTGACAGAATACCAGCTGACTGCTTTATCCCTAAATTGTTCTTGTGTAGTTTGGAGCTGTGCTTTGGGTCATTTTCCTGTTGTAGGAGGAAATTGGCTCCAATCAAGCACCCTCCACAGGGCATGGCATGGCGTTGCAAAATGGAATGATAGCCTTCCTTCTCCATGATACATTTTAACCTGTACAAATCTCCCACTTTACCACCTCCAAATCCGGTGACTGTGCTTGCCACTCCTTTATAGATAGAATACCAGTTAAATACTTCTTCCCTAAGTAGTTCTTGAATAGCTTTGAGCTCTACTATGGTTCATTGTCTTGTCCTTTTAAAATGATAAACTTGGATTAGCAAACACAATGTACCATTGGCACACAGGAGTGATGGTTGCTGATAATGGGCCTATGAAGATATTCCATTGAAAATCATATACAACATTAAGTGTCTACACTATATTTCTTATCTATTTGATGTTATTTTGATGGAATTTTTCAACATTTTCTTTCAAAAACAAGGACATTTCTAACTTGCCATATACATTTGAACTGTAGTGTATGTACCACAATTATTGGCACTTCATTTCATTTAATTGTTTGTGCAACCTCCCTTTGACAGGGTAACAGCTCTGAATCTTCTCCTATAATCTGTAATGAGGCTGGACAACACATGGCAAGTAATCTGAGACCATTCATCCATACAGATTCTCTAAAGATCTTTCAAATTCTTAGATCCACGCTTCTGCACTCTATTCTTCAGCTCATCCCACAGGTTTTCTATGGGGTTTAGGTTGATTCTGTGGTCTGGAAACCATTTTTGTGTTGATTTTGAGGTGTGCTTTGGATTATTGTCTGGGAAAATCCAACCACAGTCAGGTTTTGATTTTATATTTGCTGGTACTTGATTGAGTCCATGATAACATATATACCAACAACTTAATGCATCACCATACGTCACAGATGGGCATTGCTTTCTTTCTGTCTATGCCAATCCTACCTCTGGTGTTTTTTTTGTTGAAAAAGCTCTATTTTGGTCTGATCTGACCATACAACCCGGTGTCATTGAAAGTCACATTAACATTTGGCAAACTGTACGCACTTGAGTTTGTTGTTTCATGACAGAAAGTGGGTTTTATGGTAACCCTCCCAAACACTTTCTGGTTAAGTAGGTGGCATCTGATTGCATCTTAGTTTTGGAGACTTTCTGACCCCAAAACTCTACTAATGTCTGCAATTCTCCTTTGATCCTTGGAGATTCTTTGTCCAATCGTACCATCCTAGTCCCTGCGCTTGGGGTCAGTATAGACACACAAAACTTCTTAATATTGCCCTGATAGTGGCAATGGGCATTTTCAATCATTGAGCAATTTTGTTATAGTCATATCCTTATTTGTACAGCACAACAACCGTTTGTTGCACATTATCACTGTATTGACGACAAGAGTCTTTCCCATAGTGATGGATGACAATGGGAATTTGGCCAGTGAGTCACCTCATATTTATACCCAAGTGAAACAGGAAGTCAGAGCTTCAGTTAATTCAGTTAAGAGAGCAGAATGTGACGTTGAGAGAGCATAAACACAACCCACGTGAGCGAAGGACCAGCGCACGAGAGTATAAACATTGTGAGGGGAGAGATATCGTTGAGTGGAATTTCTCTGCAACTTCTCAAAATTCAAGTGTGCCTTCTCGAATCCCCCCTGCTCTCACTTGACACATGTGTTTCCAATCACGAAACAGTACATGGTACCTCACATATGATTGGTAGACTTATTGTTTAATCACGTCTTCTTCTTGTTACAATGTCGTTGATTGGCTAATTTAAAAGCCCGGGATCAATACAATGTGCATGAGCTATCATTGGCCATTAGTGCAAATATAGTAATGGGAATTTCATGTATTTTTAGTGATCCGGCTGTAACAGTGTGTCTAGAGGCATGTTGAAAAAAGGAGTCGAATGCAGGGATGCAGTCAAGGTATATGTATTGCGTTCTGAAGAAAAACAAGGACAGAACACTGAACATAGAACAATACCACACAAAGACGCCCAGAAACAAGGGAACTAATATAGGCAACCTAATGAGGGAATGGACATCAGGTGTGTGCAATAACAAGACAGGACAGTGCCGTGGGAGGAGGAGCGGCGTGGCTAGAAGGCCGGCGATGACGCGCACCGAACACCACATCGGGAGGGGTGGCGCGCGTCCTCCATGCGCGTCCTCGTTACACCGGCTCATTTGTACTAGTTCATTTAAAATGGCTCCTTCATTCAGTATATATTTTTTTGATCACCCTTTATTGCAAATATGATTATGCACATTTTTCTAATCTACCCAAATTATCTAACGCCCATAATAACGTGCTGGCCTTAGTAAAGCTGTGGAATGTAACACTTTCCTTTGTTAATTTATCTTTCACTGAAATTATTCATTTTAATCCTAGCAGGTTCCATGAATTAAAAAAAATAAGTGCAAAATCTTGTTAACAATGCAATTCAATAAAAATAAAAAAAACTGCCAGCCAAGCCAGTTAACTTCGACAATACAACACATATTACCAGTTTAGATTATATATTTTCCTGGTTACACAATAGGTATTGTCAAATTACAGAAAATCCTATATTTCTCTAGGTATGTATCATTGTTGTCTTATTTACCAGCAAGTTTTAAACAACTTCTCCCGCAAAAAAAAGGAATGACTCTTCATCTCACAGAGCAACACTGGACTTACACAAGCAAACGTCTTTGCAAAAGAACAGATTTTATGAATCCAGGATCACTGCCTGTCTGCCTGGATTCATTTCACATGATACTGTCATCACAATGTCTAATCACGCAAGCTGGTGGTGATCTTGACTGCTACAAAATGTTTGCTTTTGGATTTTTTGTAATCTTGAAAAAAAGAGGACATGACCTCGGTGTCACTGGACACAGTATGATTTAAAACCAGGTTATGATATGATGATTTTCACAATGCACTGACAAACACAAACTCTCACTCAGCATCATTAAGCCTACCCATGATAAAAGAAATGTTAAACAATGCTTCATCTGATGTGGCCTCACATTGCCCAGCATGCCTTGCAGGCACCTTATGGTAGGTAGCTAATGCCAGAGGACACACACATTAGCTCATGTCAGAGGAATACTAACTTAGCAGCCAAATGCAATATTTAATTTATTTACAGTCACCTTTGTGTTTTATTAGCATTCAAATAAATACATTTTTTGGAAAAAGTCAGTCGTTTCTTAACCTTACCACTTCTGTTCCTCACTCAAAACATTCCTTTTGACCTTATTTGAAATTTAAGAAAGATTTCTTCCAGAGCTGTATATATAAAGTTATTGCATGTACAACAGTAGCCCGCTGGAGGTAATATTGTAGGGCTCTGGCAGTGCTCCTCCTTTTCCTCCTCGCACAAAGGAGCAGATACTGGTCCTGCTGCTGGCCCTGTCCAGCTATCCCCGTGTAACAGCCTGTCTCCTGGTATCTCCTCCATGCACTTGAGACTGTACTGGGAGACACCGCAATATGGATGCCATCCTGGAGAACATGGACTGCCTGTATAACCTGATGGGCTGCAGGTACCACCTCATGCTACCAGTAATGACAAGGACACTAGCAAAACGCAAAACTAGAGAAGAATCAGTCAGGATGGATGAGGAGAGAGCAATTGTCTGTGGGCACCACCTGCAAAACCATTCCCTTTTTGGGTGTTGTCTTGCTGTTGCCTCTGCAGTGCACCTGTTGTCACTTTCATTTGAATCAAAACAGATGATGCTTATGCTTCCTTACTGGACAGATTGATATCCCTGATGTTTAATTGATTTGGTGTTATACTGTGATGATTATGTATTCCCTTAATTTTTTTAGCAGTGTATATATATACACACACACATACACATAAACAAATAAACAGTCCAAACCCCCTGTGAAGCAACATCCTGCACAGTTGACAGACTGAGTCTGACAGGTAATACCCAAGCAAATGTGTGTGTGTGTGTGTCAGTGCAGTGTAGCATGTCTCTAACTCCCCGTCTCCACAGGGCATTGACAGAAACAGACAGACACTGGGCAGCTGTTTGACTAGTATTGCCAATGACACACACACACATATAGTGGGCCAAACTGATGTTGCAGAACAGAACAGGGGTGACTGACTAACACAATCTTTTCTCATGATGGCAGTTCTGGCGTTTCAGGTGGTGGATCACAGCTCACTGGTCCAGACTGAATTAGGCACTAAATACTATAGTAAAGAAAGTTTCTTATGCTCTTTTGTACAAAAATAATAGACTGGTTATTGGCTTCAGGCCAATAACCAGTCTGTCATGGTCAGCAGTCACTTAACACTAGAACCGCCAGGCCTTTCAGACTCCCAGTATCTGCCGGAGCCGAACGCTGTTAGGCGTCATTGGCATACGAATCGTCCCTATTAGCACAAACATTCTCCTCCACAGCAACTGTAATGAATACAGTTAGAGCAGGGTTATGGATTGACACACAGAGCAAGCTGGTAGGTTTATTCAGCGCCAACAAGGACAACTAAATGAGGACTAGGTCAGAAGGCAGGCAGTGTTCATACACAGGTGTTCCAAAATATACAGGCAGAAAAACAGAAGGGCTTGGCACAGGTGTTGATGTCAGAGCAGGCAGAAGGTCATTAACAGAATCCAGGCAATGGTACAGGAGGGCTAATCTGAAATCACAAACTCACGGGACCAAGCGGAAACTGGTCAAACACAGGTAGGCAGAGAAGACACTAACGCTGGGCTGATAACAGGCTCAGTATGTCATGAAAAGTAAACAATACCTCACACAAAGGAAGTGGCCGAGGTTGACTATATAAGTGAGTTTGGATGAGGACCAGGTGTCTAGAATTCTGGTGATTGTGATTTGGGGTGTGAGGGACGTTCAGGAGAGGGAGGGAGGTTGTAGGTGTGTGAGTGAAGGTTGTGCGGGAGCAGGACATGATCTTGGGTGTGAGGGACATTCAGGAGAGGGAGGGAGGTTGTAGGTGTGAGGGAAGGTTGTGCGGGAGCAGGACATGATCTGGGGTGTGAGGGACGTTCAGGAGAGGGAGGGAGGTTGTAGGTGTGTGAGGGACGTTCAGGAGAGGGAGGGAGGTTGTAGGTGTGTGAGGGAAGGTTATGCGGGAGCAGGACATGATCTGGGGTGTGAGGGACGTTCAGGAGAGGGAGGGAGGTTGTAGGTGTGTGAGGGAAGGTTGTGCGGGAGCAGGATGTGATATGGTTTGTGAGTTAGGGCTGCACAATATGTCGTTTCAGCATTGACATTGCAATAGTCACATTGCAGAACGTGCGATTTAGTAAGGTAAACATATATCAGTCTACAATTTTTTTTTTTTTCAAATGGAAAACTGTCTGATATATCTGTCTGGTAATTTAATCTTATTTATGGTTTATTGGATACACAGTTTATTATAATAATAATAATTCTTATTTTAAACACAGTGTTCGTTGCTGCACGTAGTGAAATTATGAGCGAGGAACAGACAAAAAAGGCCGAATTGGAGAATTTGCAGTGTCAATTATATGGAAATATTTGGGCTACAGACAGGATGATGTTGACCAACAACAGGTACTTTGTCGAGAGTCCCTTGCAATTGTTGCCACAACACGACCAATTTGTTTGATCATTTAAGGCGGCACCACAAATCCTCATATGACGAATGCAAAGCTTCTCAATCCCGTCCAAAGCAAAAACACTATACAAGAAAGGTTCCAAACGGCAGAGAAAAATCACAGATTCAATAATTTTGCGTAGCCAAAGACATAGTACCAATTAACACAGTGACCAAAGAGGGTTTTAAAAACATGATCCGGTCGCTTGACAAGCGGTAAGTAATGCCATCATGCAACTATTTTTCTCAAGTTGCCATCCCAGAGCTGTACGAGAAATGCAAGACAAGTTGAAACAGAGCTGTCTCAAGTGGAATATTATACAGCAACAGCAGACTTGTGGTCCAGCCGGACAACGGAGCCCTACATAAGTCTGACCGTACACTTTATTAATGAGGACTTCCACCTGAAATTCGCTGTTTGCAAACTGCATTTTTCCCAGAGGATCATACAAGTGAGAACACCGCAACAGGGATGAGAGAAGCTTTAGCTGATTGGGGCCTAGATGAGAGTCGTCTAGTCTGTATAACAACAGACAAGGCCATGAACATTGTGAAGGCTGCCTCCCTGAACAAGTGGACCAGATTGCAGTGCTTTGGCCATAGACTGCATCTTGAAGTTGGTAAGTTATGCCCAATTGTGCATTCTATTTTACTACTGTTGCTATTGCTATACTATTACTGTTACGTATTACCTAGCAAAGTTTCATACATTTTAATTGTAGAGGATGGGGCTGGGGAAGAATGAAGGATACAGATTGTCAGGTTGATAGCCAAAGCTCTTTCTGGATACATCCTCTGTTTTTTCATATCGCAATATATACAAAATAGTGCATGGTCAGTTATTTCCAATATCGTCTAACCCTAGTGTGTGACGTTCAGGAGAGGGAGGTTGTAGGTGTGTGAGTGAAGGTTGTGCGGGAGCAGGATGTGATCTGAGCATCATTATCATACTATATAGAAGTCAAAACAATTATGAATTATAGATTTTGTTTGTTTAAAATGGCTAAAGAATTTGAAGAATACAAGAATGTGTTTGTATTGAAGGTCTTATCATACAAAAAAAAAACAATTAAGAAAAGAAAACTAAGAATGATTATTTCTAAGAACACAGGCTATAGTATTTTCATTAGTTTAGGCCCTACAAAGGTACAAAATGAAAATTTACCAGCCAATCTATAGGTGATATGACATGGCAGTTAAACAAAATTTTATGCTGATATTAGATTTTAGAAGGAGCCTCTTCCGCACTGACAGTAAATTATAAATATTGGACGAAAGGGTTTGGCCATATTTTTTAGGCAGCGTGTTTTTTGCAGTTTGATTTGTATCTCAGTGAATGACTGACACTTCGAACTTTGAATGTGTTTCACAGGAAGAACTGTGTCTCTAGTGTGAATGATCAATGGATTGTTTTTACACATGGTTAAAATCAGATATTCACTATGTATCCAATATTCTATTGGAGGGACCTGCATTGAAGCACAAAACATTTTTATGAACAGGCGAGGGTTGCAACATCCCTTGA
Organism: Esox lucius; assembly: GCF_011004845.1. NCBI lineage: Eukaryota > Metazoa > Chordata > Actinopteri > Esociformes > Esocidae > Esox > Esox lucius. The sequence goes on along the minus strand of NC_047592.1, from coordinate 25,824,585 downwards.
TCTTCCAGAATTTCTAGTTGGATGCCTCACAGATTTTCTGATTGCAGAAATCTTCCAACCCAGATTACTAAAAAGAAAAAATACCCAGGAAACCTTAGCACAGTGGTTATTACTTTTTTGTATATTTTACACATAGAAATATATTGATGCATCCAATAACAAATACATCTTGGTTGCACATGGCACACAGGTATTGTTCCATTAGTTGTAGCTCAGTTTGTAGAGCAGGGGGCTAGGAGGAAACTGTATGCACTCTCTCTGGATAATGGAATATGCTAAATGACAAATGTGTCACGGTTTGATGTAGTGATGGAGAGGAGGAACCAGGCGCAGGCGGAGTGGCAGGCGATGTAATATTTAATAAGGAAAATAAACACTGAGCACCATTAAACAAACTGAATGTAACGCAAAGGTTTGAACAAAACGACACTCACAACTGACATGCAACGTAAACAGAGACAGGGAGACATGGCTGAACTAAATACACAGGCTAACGAGGAAAACAGAAACAGGTGGGGGCTAAACACAGGTGAAAGGAATATACTGATAAACTGAAACAAGAACAGGAAAGACCATACAAGGACAAGACAAGTCAAGGACAAACAGAAAATACGAAGCGGAACAGTCCCATCAGGCTGGGACCGTTACAAAATTTTAAAAATATATTTTCTTAATATTTTAAAAAGGTCTTTTATAAATTCACTGTGTGATTTTATTGCTTGATGCCTGCAAGTAAAATATTCCAGTCAGTGTGGCCTTTATCTTCAAACAATGGTAATCCAACCATGTACAGTATGCTTAGCTTTTGTAATTGCTGCTGTTGTTCCTTAATATACACAGACATTTAGATTGTTATATTTAAAATGTTGTATTCTGTTCAGAGGTGATGGAATATTTCCAGGTGAATATACTATGGAATGATGATGCCTTTGATGTAGTTTGAATTATTATAAAAATAAATTGAATAACACATTAAGTCAAGACTTTTTGCCGGACCGTGTAAGCGGAGCCGACCAAGAAGAGCAAATGTCTCTTACTGAGTGAGTGAGTGAGTGACTGACTGAGTTCATAGACGCTATGGTGGAGGTAAATAAAATACGTTAGTCATTTTAACACAATAGCGACTGCAGAGACGTAAAGTGGTTAGTGGTTAAAGACAGTGCCTCTCATGTGGAAGACCCGAGTTCGAATCTATTGAGAGCAACAAAATTTATTAATTATTTTTGGTAGATTCCACGATTCTCTCGCCTCTTCACTTGATGAAAAAGTTAGTTATCGTCGTCTTTATTGATAGTTATTGTACAAATGTCATTCATGAATGAATGGAAAAAGTATGTTGTTTTACCATGAAAGAAAAAAAAAATTCTTATGCCATGAAATTAAATAGCTTTGGCAGACTCGCTAGCAATTGCTCAATTGTTATTGACTATTCCAGTAAGTTAGTAGATATCGGTAAAGCTTATTACTGACTAATACGCTGTTAAAATGGCCAGTGGCCAATGCCATACATAGATGTTATTTGTGGTGGAGGTAAAGGTAAAGAAAACTATGAGCAAACAGAAAACACCATGGAGAACCACCATGACGGTAAGCGCCCTGAAAAGAGAATGTAGGAAATTGGAACGTAAGTGGAGGAAAACTAAACTTCATATTCACTATGACATCTATAAACAAAACCTTGGTAGCTTCAACAATTGGTCACGCAGGGCCAGACAGCAACATTTATCGGGAATGATAAACAGAAATATCAACAATACCCGCACTATATTTGTCATGGTCGACATAGCATCAGAACTCATGTCCATTGTGAAATGTAATGAATTTGCCTGTTTCTTTAGTGAAAATATTATTAGTAAAGTATTAGATGAAACATCAGAATTACACAGTCTAACAAGGACTCTGTACCATCTCCACGACCACCAAGACATAATTTGGTTATGTCGCATTTTAATACAATTGATCAAAAATCCCTAGAAGAAACAGTTCGACATCTTAAAGCTTGCACTTGCTGTCTCGACACACTGCCATCAGACTTTTTTAAGGCAATTTCTTACTCTACAACAATGGACCTACAGCAAATACTTAACAGCTCTCTGCAATGAGGCATTTTCCCAACGTCTCTAAAAACAGCTGCCATTAAGCCCCTATTAAAAAAGAGTACACTGGATGCATCTATAATGAACAACTATAGACCTGTATCAAATCTCCCTTTTATAGCCAATATCATGGAGAAGGTTGTTTTCAATCAACTCAGCAATTTTATGACCTCAAGCGGTCTCTTAGACAAATTTCAGTCAGGTTTCCGACCTCACAACAGTACTGAAATGGCCCTGATTAAAGTTTTAAATGATGTACGGCTGAATACTGATTCAGATAAAATAACAGTTCTGGTTCTATTAGATCTCAGGGCAGCATTTGACACCGTAGATCATAGAACACTTATAGATAGGCTGGAAAATTGGGTAGGACTCTCCGGGACAGTCCTCGATTGGTTCAGATCTTATCTAGATGGCCGGAGTTACTTTGTCACCATTGGTAATCATGAATCTGATAGGGTGGCTATGACATGCGGAGTTCCACAGGGATCAGTTCTCGGACCGCTTCCGTTCAATCTCTATATGCTACCTCTGGGCCAAATTCTACAGAACAACAATATTAACTACCACAGCTATGCCGATGATACTCAAATATATATGGCTCTGGAACCATATGACAACAGCTCAATATACTCTCTGTGTCACTGTATAGAGCACATAAATTCCTGGATGAACCAAAATTGAGATTATTGTGTTTGGCACCAAAAATAAAAGAACAAGTGTTAGTAAAGAGCTGGATTTTCTTGCCCTTAAAACCAGGGAACAAGTGCGTAATCTTGATGTTTTGATTGACTCAGACCTCACATTTAACAGTCATATCAAAGCGGTCACCAAAACAGCATTCTATCATCTAAAAAATATAGCCAGAATCAAAGGCTTGGTGTCCCACAAAGACCAAGAGAAGCTCATCCTACTTTTATCTTTAGTAGGCTTGACTGCTGTAATGGCCTCTTAACAGGACTCCCCAAAAAGACTGTAAAACAGCTGCAACTCATTCAGAATGCTGCTGCTAGAATGTTAACCAGGACCAAGAGAACAGAGCACATCACTTAAATCTTTGCATTGGCTTCCAGTCAGTTACAGAATAGATTTCAAAGTGGTGCTTTTAGTTTATAAATCTCTGAATCTCTGGTTTAGGACCCCAAAACATTTCTGATATGTTTGAAGAATTTAGACCGAGCATGGCTCTTAGATCCATGAACAAAGGTCAGCCTTATAGCTTCCTACATTTAATCGTTAGCCTTATAGCTTCCCACTTTTAATCTTTAAATGTTTTCTTATTATATTTTTAGGATATATACAGCTCTGTGGTGTAGTGTTTAACGACACAGCCTTTCACGTGGGTGACCCAGGTTCGAGTCTCAAGATGGCAACACATTCTATTGCGGGCCGGCTGAACTAGGCTTGCCTGGTTTCTTGTTTATTTGTTATAAGCAAGGTGATAATGATGACTTGGGAGACGGTGAGGGAGGGCGGTGTCAGGTGTGGACCGTGGGTGTGTCCAGTGATTTGCGCCAATTGACAGTTCAGTCGTTAAAGTTTTCTGACTGCGGTTCTGTAGGTTACAATGAAAATATCAAAGCCATCGGGGGCAGAGCAGTGTCCTCAGGACAGGGCGCCGGGGGCTAAAGCCTTGAATGATTATGAATAGCCCCGGATCTCATATTTTTTTGTTTTTGTTTTACAAAAATCATAAATAATAATAAAGCCCTCTAAAATAATATGATATTACCGATCAAAAACGCAAGTATGTTTTGTGATCCTCTGTGTCAATCAAGCAGCAGATCTCCTTCACACTACTTGGCACTAATGCATTTTCTGTGAGGGGGAAAGAGAGAGAAAGAGAGACAATGCGGACAGGTTACAGGGCTTGTCATTGTTGGCATCTGGTGGTAGCTAATTCACTAAGGCAAGACTTGAATTGAAGGGTGGCTATGGATATAAGAAGCTTGAAAAGAAAACTGATCATGATGGCAAGGATGCACAAGCGAGGATATGTAAATAAAACTATTTCCAAGGCACTGGCCAGCTCTTAAGGCACACCACTGTGTGACGGCACACTGTTTTAGAACCACTGCTCTGGTCTAGCTAGCATGCACTCACTCTGATATTGTGGAACATGGGCTAAGCATATAGAAAGAAAGTGGGATGTCTTCAAGCCATAAATAATTTTCCCTGAAGAATGTGTATGATAGATATTTCTGCAACTGGTTTTGCAATTGAAACATGTACTGTACATGTCTTCCACTCAGATGGATAGCTAGCTAGGTAACAAGAAGAAATGTCAAGATAGCAAAAGGTCACTACATGCTGTCATTGTCAGCAGCAAGGTGGGCTTCTTATAATCACTTATTATTATGATTATTACTATTGTTATGTAATTATATTACATTTCTATTAGGGTTGCACGATACTGGAAATAACTGACATTGCGATGTTTTGTTTTTCTGCGATATATATTGCGATATGAAAAAATACAGGATGTCTTCAGAAAGAGTTTTGGCTATCAACCTGACAGTATGTATCCGTCATTCTTCCCCAGCCCCATCCTCTACAATAAAAATGTATGGCACTCATGAACATTTTAATATTTCAGAACAGGTTGCTAGGTAATAATATGTAACAGTAATAGTATTGCAATAGCAACAGTAGTAAAATAGAATGCGCAACTGGGCATAACTGCAAGATGCAGTCTGTGGCCAAAGCACTGGAATCTGGTCCACTTGTTCAGGACGGCAGCCTTCACCATGTTCGTTATACAGACTAGACGACTCTTATCTAGGCCTCAATCAGCTAAAGCTTCTCTCATCCCTGTTGCGATGTTCTCACTTGTATGATCCTCTGGGAAAATACAGTTTGCTAACAGCGACTTTGAGGTGGAAGTCCTCATTAATAAAGACTTATGTAGGGCTCTGTTGTCTGGCTGGACCACAAGTCTGTTGTTGCTGTATAATATTCCACTTGTTCAGCTCTGGGATGGCAACTTGAGAAAAATTGTTGTGTGATGGCATTACATACTGCTTGTTAAGCAAACGGATAATGTTTTTAAAACCCTTGGTAACCGTGTTAATTGGTACCATGTCTTTGGCGAACCTGTGATTTCTCTCTGCCATTTGGAACCGTTCTCGTATGGTGTAATACTGGCAAAGGCATCTGAAATAGATGTTTGCTTTGGACGGCATTGAGATGCTTTGCACTTGTCATACGAAGATTTGTTGTGCGCCGCCTTAAATGATCGAACAAATTGGTCATGTTGTGGCAACAATTGCAAGGCATTCTTGACAAAGTACCTGTTTTTGGTCAACATCATCCTGTCTGTAGCCGAAATATTTCCATGTTATTGACGATGCATTTCTTTTTGTAACCAAATTCTCCATTTGTCTTTTTTGCCTGTTCCTTGCTCATCATTTCGTCACATGCAAGCAGAGCCTGCGTGTTAACTAAGTGCAGCAAAGAACCGGGTTTAAAATAATAAACTGTGTATCCAATAACCAATAAATCAGAGTAAATGACATTATATCAGACAGATATAATGCTGGTTTTCCATTAGAAAATATATAAATTGTAGACTGATATATGTTTACTTTACTAAATCGCACATTCTGCCATGTGACTATTGCGGATGCGTACATCGCAATATTGATGCTGAAACGGTATATCGTGCAGCCCTAATTTCTATATAATTATATATTAATGTTGTTTTGGGTCATCAGTCTCAAACGGAGGCACTTCTCTAAGTTTGCTAACTGTCTGTTTACCTCAGAACTGCTGTAGTGAGACTGCCTATGACAGCTAACTATGTTGAAATTGGCGAGGTAGCCAACTAGCTGCAAAACTATTTGTTTCTATGTTTCAAGATGAAATCAGCGAAGAGACATAAGGTAGACATTATGGTGTTTTTTCCACACAAAATGCGTGCTTATAGCAAGTCTAGATATTTATTAATTAAAATATTCCAAGAACAATGTCAGAAATACTGCTGATTTGATTTCTACTGGTTGGAGATTTTTTTCAGATCAGTTTTGCCTTCCTCTTTCGTCCAAAGTCTTAGTTCACCTTTTTATAGTTCTAATATTTGAAAGCAGTAGGGCTCCCATTATGCTTTAGTCTTTACAATGCCAGAAAAAATTTGTCAACTTGCAATTTAGTGGCTGACAGGAACATTGCTGCAAGGTCCAATGGCTTCAACAAGGAAAACGGTAATTGCTACAAAACATTAAAACATAGATTTTGTAGATTATACTTCATGCTTGTTCAACCAATGATGTCGAAGAACATACTATTAATTTCATAAATTAATTTAAAATTGATTAAATTCATTTATAAAAAGAGAGCAATTAAATGGATGGTAAAGGATGGTAAAGTCATTGGAGCGCCTCATCGGCTGCCATCTCTACTCCGTGCAAGGCATCTACCACACACGATGACTGAGGAAAGCACAGAACATCTTCATAGATCACAGCCAACTAGGCAATGGTCTGTTCACACTGCTGCCGTCTGGTAGACGTTATCGGAGCATCAGGGCACGCACTTCCAGACTCAAAAACAGTTTTTTCCCTCAGGCCATAAGGCTTCTTAACCAGAAACACTGAACCATGATCATACTGATCATACAACAACATTCCAGATGCTCTGATGTCCTTCCAGGTACTTCTAATGGGCATTAGAATATTCCTTTGCATGTACCATTCATAAGCATATTATACTTATATTATATATATATATATATTATACTCAATGCTTCTACCATACTGTTCATTCTCCCCGATCCTACTCAAAATTAATGCTAGTTTAAATTGTTTATGTATATTACTGCCATACTTGCCATATCTACACAACTCAATACTACTACCAATATAGCTGCTAGTTTACTTGTTTATTTGTCAAAACCTCTGCAATGTTATGTTTATTATTGCTTTATCCTCTTGCTATGCAGTATTTCTACTGTGTGTACATTTTTATTCTTAAATCTCACTACGTAGTTGCAGTGTGCTCTGCCACTCATATTTATCTGTAACATTCAATAACTCTACCAATTGCTGCTATTTCACACTGTTATATTTCTGCCTCACTTGCCATATTTAAATGTTCAATAATACTACCTAGATTGCTGCTAGTTTCCAGTACTCCTTTTTAAACTGCTGCAAGTGTACAGTGTTATGTATATTGTTGCTTTATTATATTATTATTTTCTGTTTAGTTATATTTTTCTCACTACGTAGTTGTCGAGTGCCATGTCACAAGAATTTCACTGTGCAGGATGACACTGTGTTTTTTCTTGTCTCTATCAGAGCCACACCCAAACTCATTCCTAAAGATCCTTCCTTTGATTGGTTCATTTGGTATCCAAATATTTGCGTATACTGATTCTATATACCTACTTAACCAATGCAAATTGCGGTTCACTTATTTTTCCTCTGAATCAACATATGAAATTTGAACCTATAAACATGTTATGTCCGATAAAAACGACTGGTTGTGATTAAATAAAGATTTCATGGTGAACATTAACAAATACTATAATTGAACACACATTGTTTATGTTTTAAACAATGTTGGTCTAGTTATTCATATGGTGCAGCAGGGCATTTACATTATGTTTTGCAATTACCTCTTGTTTTTCCACAAGTGTAATTATCTATACCGATAAATCATTATTCAATTGTCATTGCAGTGTAGGGTATTACATTGTTGTTAATACAGATTTTAAAATGTAATTTTCATAGCTGTTACATAGTAATAAGTGTCAAATTGAGGGAAAGTGTTATGCCTTTTTGTTGAGTGAAAGCAGTAATGTCAGCATGTATTCCATATCACCTTCACCATGAGTACTTAACAGGACCGATTTAGAGAATACAATAGCTAACAGTATGAATATACTATATATCAGACTGCTGGCTGTGTGTGTTTGTGTGTGTTGTGTGTGTTGTGTGTGTGTGTGTGTATGTGTGTGTTGTTGTGTTTGTGTGGCCAAGCGAAAAGCCAAAATTAATATTTAAAAGTGCCCTGTGGTCACACAATCACCACGTTGAAATAGCCAAGATCCTCAAAAAGCTTTTCTCAGAATGTGATGTAATCTTGTCTAAAAGTAACCTCACTGTTTCAGACCTATCACTACCAATCCCAATCAGAAATATTGTTGCAAGAAACCATGGAATGGGGTCCTCCTGTGACATGGTGACCATGGGGAAGCAGCCATAACAACTTTGTAAGCATATGGCAGCAGTAATATTCCCATGGTAAGCACTTTAACACGTGCTGGAACATAGTAATGGCATAAGAAAACTGTTACGTCCGCCCTATGGCTCGTTAGTGGAGAGGAACGCAACTGCCCGCACGTGAACACACTGAGGCAGGAAAACATATGCTGGAGTTAGCACTAACAGACAACGACCAAACAGCCAACCAAGTACAACTCAGACCATATCGTAAAAACAGTGACCCATTTGTTTGTATTACTGTAACACGTAGAAATAAATGACAACAAGGGGAAAAACACAATAGAGGCTTACCAATTAGGGTTAGGAGAACGGCCGGGTGAGTGCTGCCAAAGTAAATAAATAAGAAGAAGAGCCCTAGTCTTCTCTACACCTCTACCCTGCCTGACACAAGCTAAACACTGTATAACTAACCTGACTGCTACAATAAACAAAGGGACAGCCACTCGCTTCTAACCTAGTGTATATAACAACTGGTTATCTACGGAAGTGTGTAAACCCTAGGGTGTCTTACCTAGCCGTTCTCCAAGGACAGTACAAAACTAATAGGTTGTAACATATATACAAAGTGCGCGCAGGCACGTTCAGTCTTCTCTCTTCTACTCCCAAAGGAAGTGGCCCTTCAATTCAGCTCATCAGCACAGACGCAGCACACCTGAGAGGGATATAGAGGGAGGTACACACAGGAGGAAACAGCAGTGGGTGTAAGAGAGGGTGGTTACATTCACGGTAACCACCCCCTTACTCATGTCATTTTCCAGCACTGTATCCCTTATCCTTAATACCCTGTACGGAAGCATATATGAAACACTTGTATACCATCAGGCAAGTCAATGGGACTTATGGTTGAATTCATGATATCTTTGTTAAGTGTTCGCTGGAGTTTGCATGAGGAGCTCACTCTATTAAGTCACAATTCAGCAATTTTGATATGATCACCCTTTGTGAGACGCATTTCCAGGAGTCTCTATGTTGACGTTTGTGAGACAAATTTTCTGGAGTCTCTATGTGACAAAATCTGATTCATCATAATCTGGTTCATGAGAAGATTGTTAAATACATTTATTTGCATTAGCATTAGATTAATTAAAATTAAGCTAATGTGAGACATGAGGGTGCCATCTATGTCTTCATTCAATATAAACTGCATAGCTCATTGTGCCATGATGTTATGCACACATTATGTTTATGCATCCATACTTTTTACACTGGTCAGTCGTTTTATCCGCCATCTTGTATTATATCTCTTAGTTTTTAACACACTATAGGGAGATGTGTATAAGACACATTGTTGGTTTTAAGTACATTTTTATAGGTTTCATGAAACTTTCACTGTACAAAAACATCCAAGATGGTGAACATGATAGGTGCTTGTTATGATAGGTGTTGAAACCTCCTGTGGAATGAGGCATGTTCATAACAAATTAGCATTCTAGGTCAATCAGGGAGGAAATGGCATCATTTTGGAAGTTCACTACATTAGTTAACATCCAAACCAACAACAGGTATAACGGTTGCTACACTACATTCAACGCATTATATTAGAAAGAGATGACTGTAGATGGCTAGCAATACAGGAATGAAACAACGACACCCTTCACTCCATGGCTGGTTCCACAACGCAATGTAACCTACGCTTTGTAGATCACAATCGAGAGGAATCTGTTCATTGCTGGTACAATTCGTCCAGTACTACAGTGAGGGAAAAAAAGTTTTTGATCCTCTGCTGATTTTGTACGTTTGCCCACTGACAAAGAAATTATCCGTCTATAATTTTAAAGGTAGGTTTATTTCAACGGTGAGAGACAGAATAACAACAAGAAAATCCAGCAAAACTGAAAATGTATTTGCATTTTAATGAGTGAAATAAGTATTCAAGGTGACTCCAATCATCCCACCGTCCTGCATCGTCGCTCCGGTGCTGTGGGATGTGGATGCTGACATCCGGCAGGCTCTGCAGGTGGAACCAACACCTGCACAATATCCTGAGGGTTGCGCCTACGTGCCTCTGGTGGTGTGGGATCGTCTTCTCGCCTGGGCTCACAGGGCACCGGTGTCAGGGCACCCAGGGATCGGCCAGACCATCGCCTGTCTGCAGCGAAAGTACTAGTGGCCCACGTTGGCCACCTTATGTCTCTTCCTGTTCCATCTGTGTCCAGTCTAAGACAACCAGACACCTCCCGCATGGAAAACTCCTGCCCTTGCCGGTTCCACAACGACCCTGGTCTCATCTCTCGGTGGACTTCGTCCCCCTTCCAGGGGATGCATCACTGTCCTTCATCGTGGATTGGTTCTCCAAAGCTTGTCACCTCCTCCCTCTGTCTGGGCTTCCATCGGCCCTGCATACGGCGGCAGATTCCTGAGGTGTTACTGTCGGGACTGGCCAGGGGAGTGGGCAGACTTTCTGCTGTGGGCTGAGTATGCCCAGAACTCCCTCCATCACTCCTCCACTGGCCTCACCCTGGCATCCAAGCCAGACAGAGGCTCCGGCGATGGATGAATGGTTCCGGCGTGTGGAGTACGTTTGGAACGCTGCCCACACGCTATACCACCTCGTCAAAATATTGCGTCTCGACATTAGATCATTTTGTCACGTGTTAACATCACAACAAATTTGAATATTTAGCAGGACACCAATAAGCATTGTGTTAAACTGACTGATGTTTCTAATTAAGTTTACTTCCACCACAAATAGCATATATGAACTATATGGCTTTTGCCACTGACTAACAGCATATTATTCAGGAAGAGGCTTACTAATATCTGCTTACTACTTGAACTTACTGCTTGAAATAGTAAGAATTGAGAAATTGCTAGCCAGACTGAAGATGAACTTTACACGGCCCAAGCTATTTCATTTCATGGCACTACAACGTTTGTGAAGGACATTGATAGAATAACTATCAATATTGGTGACGATAACTGATTTTCACTTGACTTTTTCAATATCCTAGGGTGGTCTAATGGTTGAAGATGCTGTTTCTGGTACATAGGCACTTTCTACTCTGCCTCTTTGTTTGAGATGGAACTGGCAGACAGAAAGAAAGAGTGGGTGATATGCACTAACAGTTGCCATGCCAGCTTGCTAGGCTAATTGGCTAACATTTTATGCTGTACAATCTTCCCAACTACTATCAGACGAAATGGTCCACAGTATCTGTTTGTTAATCAGCACCTACTGGTTGAGAAATTGTAACTTGTCATTCTGCATTTTTATTCCGCCTTTCATTTGATTAGTTAACTTTCACTCCTCTTGGTAACAGTATGTATGAAACCTTTAACTGTTGGCTACAAGCATCTCTTAGATTGGCCAGCATCAGTGTTATTTTTTTCTCTTGCAAAACAGGTAGTGAAACTTTCCTGAATCCCATTTCCCATCCCATAAAATACTTTTTAATATCTACCAACTGTGACAAAGAGTGTTAACTTGCCTTGCTCAGGGACAGACCAACAACAGTCCCCAGCCATCTTTTGCAAACCCCTGATGGAAACCCCTTGTGAGATCTGAGTTGTACACAGCTTTTCATTGCCATGGCTGACTTCGGTTATTGGAACCTACATTTCTGTATTGGCATGAGGCATCAGTAGACATCATTATTATGACATTGTTCGTTTAGGGATCCGGGTAATGTGGTGTGGACCTATTTTTTTCTCTAGAACAGAAGACAGGATTTGACTGGGTCTTAAGCTGCTGCTCCCAGATCACATGTAATGCTGCAGCATGGGTCACCATAAAACTCTTTCCTCTTAGAGCATAAACATGAATACCAGAAAACAGATATAACTAGGCCCATGTCTTTGTCCAAATAGACCAAAGAGTGTAAATACAGCTCCAGAAAAAAAGAAAAAAGGAACAAGTTTTGAGTGAGGAACAGAAGCATTCAATTTGCAGTGGTCTCTTCATTTTAACCCTTCTGTTCCTCAGTTAAAACCTTCCTTTTTGACTTTTTGGAACTTTTTTGGAAATCAAATTCGGAGCTGTATGATGTGCCATTGCTTTGAAAAGAAATAAATGTGACCGAATAATAAAAAATAATTCCATGTCAATATTGAGGCTTATATTAAGGTTTTCCTAAATAAAAGAATTCTGCTTCGTATTCTATTTCCTCGCCACATTACCTCTGACTGGTATTGTGTAAAAATAGTGATACCACACACCCTAAGGGTCCCATTATGAAGCATTAGGACTGGTTTTCGAAGTGAGGAGGAGCTAATTATTCACTGTGATTTTGCTTTAATCTGATGCGCCACACACAGTGTGAAACAGAGATTGAGGGCGGCTCAGGTTAGGCTGAGATGTGTTTCTGTGTGTGTGTGCACGCATGTAGAAACAACCCGCGGCTGCTTCAGTCATGATGTTTTTTCGGAAGAGAACGAGGTCTTGATGGTGATCTGAACCGCATGACTGCCCCGAAAACATCCCTCTATCCTCTCCCCTTCCCTCTCTCGTTTTTTCCTCTTTCTCCGTTCTCTACTTGAGGTTATTGCTGTCATTCTCTCCCTCCCTATTTTCCTTACTCTCCATCTCTCTCTCTTCCTCTATTTCTCTCTTTGTGTTTCTTCCTCAATATCTTTCTCTCCATCTCTCTGGGGTGTGACACATCTCATTCCCATTTCCCGAAAATGCAGAAAGATGCAGAGAGAAGTACAGATGGGGGGGTAAAGAGAAAGCCTTTAGCCATTTACAATACTGTCTTTATTCAAATGACCATGTTGACTTCATGGGGACTGCCGCTGATTCCCCCATCTCTGTCTATCACTTTCTCTCTCTTGGTCTCTGCCTGTCTTCTGTCACTATCTTTTATCTTTCTCTCACACCCCCCCCATATGTCTCTTTGTATTCAAAATACCTTTATTATTTTGTTTGCCTTCCTCTATATTCTAATTACATTACTCCTAGACCGGACAGGTTTCAGAATTCTTTACAATAAAATTGTATTTCATCCATGCCGGTTTTTGATCATATTGCCCTCCATGCCCTGTTTCTGTCTCTCTTCCTGCCTCCTCTCCTTCCCTCTCTCTGATTCGTTTCTCTCCCAGTCTCAGTTTGTATCCTGTTCCTTTTTCGATGGAAGGACAGGTTGACAGATGGAATATCTGTTCTTTTCCCTCCAGCAATACATTTAGGGGAGTAATGGTAATTACATTAATCTGAAGAACGGTTTTCCAAGGGCAACAATTTCAGAAAGCAAACAGACTGTTTGTGTGTGTGTATTGTTTCACTATATATCTGGTGACAAAAATTTCTCCAGACTGAGGTCAAACCAATTACTTTTTTCAGAATGATAGATTTTGGTTGAATTTTACAATTGGGGTAAGTTAGTCTTAGGTACGTTTAGGGTTAAGGTTTGTAACAAGAAGAAAGGTAACAGACACAGGTGTGTTCAGTGTTTTATTAACAAAACTGGAAAGGTGATGGAAGGAGGTGTCGGAGAAATACAAACTATATGACCAAACCCTTTTATGGGGATGCACCTTTGTTTCTTGGTTGGCCTCTTGGTGGTGGTTTGGGAGGAATGGGTGCTGGGGTTTATAGCTTTGGTGGCTGCTCCAGCACCCTCCATATCCTGGCCATCTTCCTCCTCTGTTGTGCAGCCTCATCTGCTTCCTCTTTTGTTCTTTTAAAGGTTCTGGTAGGGGTGTTGTTGCTACGCTGATATGTTGGGTGCGAACTCTTTTGTGGCACACTCCACCCCCAATCATCTCCTGTTCTGCAACCGACCATGAATTCCTCCCTGGGAGCCCTTAAATTCCTCCTCCGGCAAGGTCCCAATGGGAGGCAGGTGTGTAGGGGCTGGGCTGGCCGCCCTTCCAGAATCTTCTGGGTGGTATCAGCTGTTTTTGATGGGGGTGCGAGTGTGTCCCTGCCATAATTTACGTTTTTGATGTTAAGGTTAGGTTATAGTTAGGCTTGTTCAAACATTTTTTATTATTTAATTGAACAAAAGAAATATAGAAAATTACTCAATTTGTAAAATGTTATTCAACATGTGTGATCTCCTCTTGCCCATCCTTCCTTTTTCCTCTCTTCAATATCCTTACTCACTTGTTTCTATGTCTTTCTTTTTTCCTTTCTTTCATGTCCTTTGATCACATACCAACAGTGCCCTCACTGTCAATGCCAGGTAAGGTTGTTAGAGGAGCGAGTGAGAGGAAGGTAGGAAAGAAGGTATTACCAGAATTGCTTGTCACTAGTCCTGGGAATTCCCATGAATCTCATAATAATAGTTTTGCAGTACTTTTTCTCAATATACACTGCTCAAACTAATTAAGGGAACACTTAAATTACACATCGGGTCTCAATTAACAAAATATATTAAGGATCAAATTCTTTACTGTACATTGTGTAATTCATTGAGATCAAAATAACATAACAGTGGTCAATGGAAACCAAAATCATCAACCAACTGAGGGCTGGATTCAAACTCACATGGAAAATCTAAGTAAATAAATCACAGGCTGTTCCAAATTAAATTCAACGTGTGAATTTAATCATGGCATCTCATAATGTGACTCAGTAGTGTGTATGGCCCCCGTGCCTGTATGCAATCCTGACAACGTCTGGGCGTGCTCCTGATGAGACGGTGGATGGTGTCCTCTGGGATCTCCTCCCAGACCTGGATCAGGGCATCAGTGAGGTCCTGGACAGTCTGTGATGCTACTTGGCAGCATCAGATTCACTGATACATAACCTCCCTGAGGTTCTCAATTGGATTCAGGTCTAGGGAACGTGAGGGCCAATCAATAGCATCAATGCCTTTGTCATCCAGGAACTGCTTACACACTCTGGCCACATGAGGCAGGGTATTGTTCTGCACCAGTGTAAGGTCTGAGGATATCATCCCAGTATCTAACAGCAGTCAGGGTACCGTTGGCTAATACGTGGAGGTCTGTGTTACCCATCACTGACACACCACCAAACTTGTCATGCTGGATGAAGTAATAGGCTGAGGGAAATGGGATTTGGAATTTAGCCTTAAGTAAACACACTCACACAAAAAATCCATTCCTGCATTGCTTCTCCAGAAAACTTAATTTGTTTAAGGTGCTCTACGACATTTTATGCATTGTAGGCTAGAGAATACACAGGGGATAGGGAGAGGAGAGTGCTGAAATAGCTGTGGGATGGATTTAAACCCATGGTCCAGTGGTATGTGCACCAGAGGGAGAGTTTAGACTATTAGACTGCCCTAAGGCACAGCCACTTTAGAAAGATTAAGGAAACTTCAAAGTCTTGATGCATTTTGTTCATGTCTCATGATAGCCTCGGGTAAATGAATGTACAATACAGCCTGTTGTTATTCCTTCAAAATGTTTTAATATACATGGAGATGGAATGGTTCAGAATAAACAAGGTGACACAAAAAAAGGAAATTACAACAAAAGAAAAAAACTCAACAACAAAATTCTATACAAAAATAGACCATGTTCCAGAGATTCACAGATTCTCAGAGACTACCAAGATATTTAGCTGGGGCTCCAGTTCTATTGAATATTCCAAGATCAGCCAGACGTTTCACAGGACAAAGCTGTGAAGCAGGATGAGCTTGGAATCTTGATTGGCCGGGGTTTCAGGGAATATGGTATAGAACTCCAGATTGAGATTAGTTTTTTCTTTTATTGAACAATTTCTGATTTGAGCTTTGTAAATGGCATCTCCTCTTCAGTAATATTATATGTTTAAATTCATTAGGGGCTCTTCTTGCTTGGTTTTTGTTGTTGTCTGGCATCTTTTTCTGCTTTCACGGATTCACAACAGGATGTTGTTTAGGTTACTCCATCATCAATAAGAGGGAAAAAGGGGCTCAGATAGCCATACGTTCAAATTGAACAGTCTAGAATTTGACATTGGGACAAGAAAGATCCCTCAAAGTGGTCCCTGATTTGGATGACAGTGTACGATGTTTCGCCCAGATGATGTTTGCGTCTCCCAGGTTTCCTTGGCTATGTCCAAAATACCCTGTGGTTGTCTTCAGAATAACAATTCAAATGGTGAGAAACTGGTAAGGGAGCGAACATAAGGTAAGGGAGTAGGAGATCCCAATCTTGTCCATCCCTTCCACCTGTCACAACATGGACTTCAAGGTCTTATTGAACCTTTCCACCAGTCCATGTGTGTATGTGATACACGTATATCTAGTTGGGTTTAACTTTCAGGGCAATGCACAAATCTGACATAACTTTGCTAACAAACAGGGTTCCTTAGTCGGTCAGTACTTCCTTAGGAATAGCACTAGCTCCTTCACAATAGCCTTGGAATAAATTTTGCGCCGGGTATGGCTTCAGAGTTTTCTCAGCAAGTGTCCAGCAAAAAAGGTGTGGTATGAAACCTGATTTTGATACTCCCAAGGCATAAGCAATTGCTATGCTGCCTGTTCATTGATTTGGGTGCACCAATACAAGTAATTTTTAACAATAAAATGATCCTCTGGGTTAACTACCGCATTTTCTATTGCTACACAATTCACTGAGACCGCCTTTTCTCTGACGTTAACCAGGGTGGGATCCTGTTCCTGTTCTCAGGCAACACCTTTGCTAGAGATTTTAACTGACCCCCCAATCTCTGTCACTTCCAGGACACTTCCAGGACTCCTGGTCTCCAAGGCAATTCCTCCCGTTTCTTCTTTAAATAACCTCTTCATTACACTGGGTTGTGTACCCGACACACCTACTTGGACTCCTGTTCCTATCCTATCGTGATTTTCTTTCTTTAAATATTTTCCCCATTACACCAAACAGGTCCTCATCCGTGAATGGGAATATACTCCTGAGACTTTCTTCCGATTTAATCTTTTTCAGTTTCTCAATGACATGGACTAGTTTTGCTAAATCAGGTAAATTCCTGCCAAGAATCAATTGGTGGGGCAAGCGGGGAACCACCCCAACTTGCAGGTCTCACCTCTGAGAACCAGTTGTAATAGTGATAACTACAGTTGGGTAATGGTTAACATCCCTGTGGATACACATAATTCCTGTGTTGCAGCCCAGAATCAGTTCTTAGTCTGCCAGCAATTCAGGCGCGACCAAGGTAAATGCACTCCTGGAATCTGCGAGAGCCTCAGTGCATTTACCATTTACAAACACAGGTATGAGGTATGGTTAGGACCCATTTGGTTGTTTTGATACAGAAATACCGCCACAGAATTTATCACCCAGATTACAGTCCATTTTGTCTTCCATGACACATGCCCCGTGTTACCACATATCCAGTACTTTCGGATGTGTTGACATCTAGCTTTAGCCATCTCCTGGCAAGGTCAATTAAATCAAACATTTGTGAGCGTGGCGCAACTCTGGGAGTATATGACCAGGAGCAGTGTTTTTGCACCCTTATAGCAGGAGTAACCCCAGCTCTGGCTAATGTTTAAGTTTTCAGTTACTGATTGGTGCCAGGACATGGTAGGCCTTCTGGGCTTCCCCCAGCAAAATGGTGCGAGGATACCTGCCCACCTGTCTGGAGGACATGTTGCCTGAGTGGGTGTACTGTATGTTCAAATGAAAGTAGGAATGCTTACACCTAGTCCTCCCGAGTCATCTTTTGTTGATCATGAGATGGTCATGAGGTTTATTTATAAAGAGAGGGGAATGGAGGGATGAGTGAGAGGAGGATGGAGGAAACATAGAACCATAGTTTGTCACACTTGCCCCGTAACGTTGAGTGGGGTGGGCGGGATGATGGAGGATTAGAATGTCAACAAAACAGAGGATGGAGCAGAGAAGATAAGAATGATGGACTGGTCGCAACGTGTCAGACTGAGAACATAGTTGATGTCACGTTTACCAGACAACCATGACATCACCGGGGAATCCACTGTGTGTGGGTGTGTGTGTCTTTGTGTAACAAATGTTTAACTTCCTTTTTTTAACATCAAACATGTCTTCCCTAAAATTCTACATATATTTGGAAATGTGCAGTGGTACGGATCATTGCAGTTTAAGCATCTGACCGCTAACTAAAAGTTATCACAAGTCATCAAACCTACTAAATTTATGTAGAATAAGATATGTAATGTGGTAATGTGATATTTAAAGTTATAAGAAGAAAGTGAATGAAAGAAGTAAAGGACAGGCTACTGCGTCAAACAGTTAGGCTTGTTATTTAGCTAATGATCAGAATGGAATAGTAGTGGGGAAAGCACAGATAAAATGTATTTATTTTTAAATAGCCTAGCTTTACATTATCTCTGTCTGATACTGTTAAGGGTTATCGGCCAAATTCCTTCATTTTGCTGATGATACAGAGAATATGTCAGAGAGGGGAAAATTATGACGAATGTAGGCTGGTGCTGACCATGCAATGTGCAAAATATCAGACTTTTTATTTTGGGAGTAGTGGTTTGTTTGGCAATGAGGTGAACTAGATCTTTATTTTCTTAGGCGAACCAGGCCACATGCCCTGTAGCATGAAAAGCGTATCTTTTCAGTTCCTTTTTTTTACACCACTGTCGTTGTCCGCTCTCATCTTTTGCTTTACCTGTCCCGCTAATAGTGAGACCTGAAGGTAAAAGGCTCACAATATAGAATAATTTAATGGGACACTAAATAGATGGCAGTTATCCCCAATGTTTTTTTTTTTTACTCATCTGGTCCTATGGCCTTGGTGGTGCAAATGTAGCTCCTGAAATAGGCTTGGTTGCAGTGTGGGTGTGTGTGTGTGTGTTTGCCAGTATTTGTGTTTTGTCTATGTGTCAGTCACGCCAGGCAGCGTAGGTGAGTTTATAAGTGCATAAAAGCACCCAAGGGATACCTTCCCCATTTAATCACACCATATGTGTTTGTGTGTCTGTCTGTGTCCGTTCACAAGTTCATGATGAAAGCACTCTAGATCACCAAGAAAATTGGCACATCTCTCCATTTACTGCAAACAGACACGCGCACACACAGACAGAGCCGCTGGTCCAGCCACAGGCAACAGACCATCAGACCAACCATGGTTGGTTTCTGTCTGTCCCTGGCACTGACCTGAGCTGCCGGTGTCACTGAGTACTTTGAGATGGACACAATCACAACATCAACAACTAGGACAACATCAAAAAGTGGCGGTAAAGCACAACCATTGTTTCTTTAAACTTTGTTAGGCCCAAATATTGTACTTTTGGTAAAAGTGCAGTAATAAAAAGGGAAAAAAGCTCAAAAGTCTTTTTAGCTTTATAGTAGTACTAACCCCATCATCAATGTGAATGACGAGTGCGACCACACCACACTTAATTAACTCCAGGTGTCACGTGACATCATTAAATTCCCTGCCTGTGGCTACTTTTGATTATCCCCTTTCATATGGTTTTGCTTTCAGTGAAGCTGTGATTTGGCCATGTATCCTGAGTGGTTCAGCTTGCATTGATATCGAAACAAGGCCTTATTTCTTGACCTGAAAAATGCAAAGGCCGCTTCTGCCTCAGAAATGGCCTCGTGGGATGCGGATAATAACAGGCATAGTTGATGCAAATTCAGGAATGCATTCTAAGTGCTCTGTTGGCTTCAATATGTCAATACAATAACATGTTGTCAAACCACAAAGACTCACATCCTGGATCACACAACACTTTACAGCACACTGCCTCAGACCAGAGAGTGAACAGGAAGCTGTTTGAGACAAGGCTGATATGCTTGCATTCCATTTACAGTGAAGAACACTAACTGGGCATGTGTTTTAAACAGTATGCTAGCATCAATATAGGAACAAAACCTAAAGGACAAACACAGACCCCAGGACTATCAGCTGAATTGATTAGCAATAGAGCCCAAGCTGCTCACTGACCAAAATACATAATGAATAAAAACAAATAGCTGCCCGTCTTTGTCCTCGGGTATTGTACAATATCTATAGGAACAGGAAACAAACAGGGAACTGCATGTGTTCCATAAAAAGACTGACTGCAGTGAAGAGATTTATTGTAAAACTCTTCCCTACGGGTTCTGATCAATAATTTCTGGGGCGGTGGAAATAAATGGATACTTTCAAGGCGGTATTTACTTCTGTATCTACCTGTGTGTGTCTGTGTGTGTGTGTATGAGAGACTGTGTGTATTTTAATATATAGTACAAATGCTGACCAAACCCCCCACAAGGATAGTAAAACAGATTTCTGCAGTTTTGCAGATTTCTGTCATAGTGATTCAGGAGAGGTCATTTACAGAGAAGCCAATACTCAAAAAAACAAAACAACAAAGACAAAATGTTTTGGGGTAATTAATATCATAACATGGAATTGATAACCAACGTAAAAGAAATGTGGCAAGGTTTCAGTAGGTGGGTGTGTTGCACTTGTAACCTACAAGTGTTGCTTTCATCCTTCTGCCCAGTTCATCTTAAACCAGCTTGATGTGGTTTGTCTGGAGACTGTGATGGCCATTCCATGATTTGAAGCCTACTGTTTTGTTCTTTTCTTCTAAGGTAGTTCTGACATAGCCTGAATGTACGTTTTAGGTCATAAAGTGTTATTATTATTGTTTTTTCTATTGTTATAATCAAAAATCATCAAAAAAGGACATAATTGAATGACTAACAACAGAGTTGTTAGTTTCCCAGAGAAAAAAACAGCAGCCAATCAGAAACAGCTAGCAATTTAACATTAAAATCTGAATTAAACAACAGCTAATCAAAAATGCCAAACAATAATCATTCTTTGGAATTGTTCCAATGGAAAACAAGCTGGCACTTCTCAAGGGGTAAAGGCAGAAGAATTAACTTTCAAATGAAATAAGTTAAAAACCTTTGAAAGTTAATGAGCCCTGCGCCTATTTGTACTGCAGTCATGTAAACAAAGCCACTTGTATTGAACAGTGTTTTAATGTGCGTTTGGATGCTCAACGCTAAGTTGCTTTCAGGGGAAGTCTGACAGCGGAATATCCCTCTTGTAAATGTGTAACCACTGTAATAACAAGCTGTTCATGGTGTATCCCAGAGAAATGAACGCTTTTAAGATAAATACATTCTTCCACTGGTAATGCCAGGAAAGAGAACGTCCATTTTCCAGAATTTACACAGTAAATGCCATGAGGGTGACATTTTATAAATGATACTCTGATGTCCCGTTCCCGTGAAGGGGCATGGAGCTGCGTCACAAGAAGCTGAAACACTGAAGAGAGGTGAGTTACGATACTTTGTCTCATCCAGTTGCAGTGGCGTAAACTGGCAGGTTTTAATGTTGCAGACCACAGGGTTTTGAAAGTAATTGAAACTTATAATTCATAATGTTGCGAATCTTTGGTGTAAACCCATATTAAAACAAGCACCCCCCCCCCACGGGCACTTCAACGTCCCCCTTTCCAAAATATTGCTTCCAGCGCCCCTAGTCGTCCTCTGAACGACCCTAAACACTGTTTTAGGACATTATCTTGCTGAAGGATGAACCCCTGACCAACTAGGCGTACACTAAAGCCGTAATTCCACTGGTGCTTTACCCCGGTACCAAGGCAACACTGGTGATTTATGCTAATGTTGGCTCTAGACTTTTTCAACTATACGTTTGGTACCAAGGACTTAAGATGGGGACTTCAGGGAAGAGGAAACTAACAACGTGATTTTGCTTTCCGATTAAGAAAAGTAAAAGGTGACATTCTGGTAGTAAAATAGCAATAACACCATGTTCAGTTTGTTTACAAAATGGAGCCCACCATCAGTCTCTATGGCAGAAATGACTGAGGTAGTCAAACAACTCTGCAGTGGCAAAGCTCCGGGGATTGACGAGATCCTTCCAGAAAACTTTGGGTGTGGAGGGGATGTCTTGGATGACACGCCTCTTCAACATTGTGTGGGAGTTGGGGACAGTGCCAAAGGAGTGGCAGACCGGGTGGTGGTTCCCCTGTTCAAAAAGGGGGACCAGTGGGTGTGTGCCAATTACAGGGGTATCACACTTTTCTCATCCTCCCTGGGAAGGTCTACTCAAAGGTACTGGAAAGGAGGGTTCGGCAGATAGTCAAACCTCAGATTGAAGAGGAACAATGCGGATTCCGTCCTGGTCGCAGACCAACCGACCAGCTCTTTACTCTTGCAAGGATCCTGGAGGGGGCCTGGGAATATGCCCATCCAGTCTACATGTGTTTTGTGGATCTGGAGAAGGCGTATGACCGGGTCCCCCGGGAGATATTGTGGGAGGTGCTGCGGGAGTATGGGGTGAGGAGGTCCCTTCTGAGGGATATCCTAATCCCTGTACGTCCAAAGTGAGAGCTGAGAGCTTCGGGTTCTCTGTAGTAAGTTGGACTTGTTCCAGTTGGGGGTTGGCCTAGTCGGGTTGGGGAGGGGTTGCAGTTCAGTGGGCTGGGGAATTCATCGCTGCTTTTTGCGGATGATGTGGTCCTGATGGCAACATCAGTCTGTGACCTTCAGCACTCATTGGACCGGTTCGCAGCCGAATGCGAAGCGGTTGGGATGAGGATTAGCACCTCTAAATCTGAGGTCATGGTTCTAAGCAGGAAACCAATGGAGTGCCTCCTCCGGGTAGGGAATGAGGCATTACCCCAAGTAAAGGAGTTCAAGTATCTCTGGGTCTTTTTCGCGAGTGAGGAGACAATGGAGCGGGAGATTGGCCGGAGAATCAGAGCAGCGGGGGCGGTATTGCATTCGCTTTACCGCACCGTTATGACGAAAAGAGAGCTGAGCCAGAAGGCAAAGCTCTCGATATACCGGCCAATTTTCGTTCCTACCCTCACCTATGGTCATGAAGTCTGGGTCATGACCGAAAGAACTAGATTGCGAGTACAAGTGGCTGAAATGGGTTTTCTAAGAAGGGTGGCTGGCTTCTCCCTTGAGAAGCTCAGTCATCTGTGAGGAACTCGGAGTAGAGCCACTGCTCCTTTGCATCGAAAGGAGCTAGTTGAGGTGGTTCGGGCATCTGGTAAGGATGCCCCCAGGATGTCTCCCTAGGGAGGTGTTCCAGGCACGTCCAGCTGGGAGAAGATCTCGGGGTAGGCCCAGGACTAGGTGGAGAGAAAAAATTTCGACACTAGCCTGGGAACGCCTCGGGATCCCCCAGTCAGAGATGGCAAATGTGGCTCAGGAAAGGGACGTTTGGGGTCCCCTGCTGGAGCTGCTGCCCCCGTGACCCGATAAGCGGATGAAGATGAGATGAATCCCACCGCTCCGTACTTGTCACGCACTCGGAAGGTGTCTAGGTGCCTTACACTGAGCGCACACCGAACAGGAGGATACATACGCCTTCACATCCTTAGCCAGACCAGGCCACCAGTACTTATCGGTAAAGCAGCGCACAGTACGGTCTATGCCCGGGTGACCCGTGGAAGGGGACGTGTGGGCCCAGTAAATGAGACGGTCATGAACATCCAGCGGGACGTACTGACGATCCGCAGGACACTGAGGTGGCCCAGGATCGCTGCGTAACGCTCGCTGAATGTCCGCGTCCACGTCCCACACAACCGGCGCCACAATGCACGAGGCGGGCAGAATCGGTGTATCATCTACCCGCCTTTCAACCGCGTCGCACAACCGAGACAGCGCGTCTGCCTTGGCGTTTTTCGTACCCGGAACGTATGAAAGCGTGAAATCGAACCGGGCAAAAAAAAACACCCACCTGGCCTGGAGAGGGTTCAGTCTCCTCGCCGCCCGGATGTACTCCAGGTTACGGTGGTCGGTCCAGATTACAAATGGGTGTCTCGCTCCCTCGAGCCAATGTCTCCAAACAGTCAAGGCGTTAAACACAGCCAACAGCTCCCTGTCTCCGACGCCATAGTTGCGCTCTGCCCCACTGAGCTTTTGCGAGTAAAAAGCACAGGGGCGACGCTTAGGAGGGGTACCCGACAGTTGGGACAATACAGCACCTATCCCCACCTCCGAGGCATCCACCTCCACTATGAACGGCAGTGACGGATCGGGGTGAGCCAGAACCGGGGCAGAGGTGGTGCGAATTGCGACGTCTGCCTCGGTCGTCCAGGTGATCCGGCTCGGCCCACCCTTCAACAAGGAAGTAATAGGAGCTGCCACCTTGCCGAAGCCCCGTATAAACCTACGGTAGAAATTGGCAAACCCAATAAATCGCTGCACCGCCTTAACCGTGGTGGGAACGGGCCGATTACGCACGACTGACACGCGATCGACCTCCATTTCCACCCCACCGGCGGAAATCCGAAACCCGAGGAAAGAGACGGTTCGCTGGACGAACGCGCACTTCTCTGCTTTAACGTACAGGCCATGCTCCAACAGCCGCTTCAGCACCCTGCGAACGAGAGACACATGCTCAGCACACGTAGTTGAATACACAAGGATGTCGTCAATGTAAACCACAACTCCGCGCCCCAGCATGTCCCTAAACACATCGTTCACAAAGGACTGAAACACTGCCGGGGCATTCATCAACCCATACGGCATCACCAGGTATTCGTAGTGACCCGTGGTGGTGCTGAAGGCGGTTTTCCACTCGTCTCCCTCTCGGATTCTCACCAAATTGTACGCACTCCGGAGGTCCAGTTTCGTGAAGAAGCGCGCCCCATGCATTGACTCAATATATTGGGAAATCAGGGGGATAGGATATGAGTACCGGATCGTCAGTTTGTTTAACACCCTGTAGTCAATGCACGGACGCAAACCCCCATCCTTCTTCTTCAGAAAAAAGAAACTCGAGGAGGCAGGCGAGGTGGAACGGCGGATCTGCCCCTGCCGCAGGGATCCGGCCACATAGGTCTCCATCCACGGAAGACCCAGCACCACAGGGAAAGCAGGAGAGTGAATAACATGAAACTCAATCTGTTTGGTATGGGCGTGCTGTACGGTCATCGTGATAGGGACCGTGACGTGCTCAACGAGACCAGTGTCTAGTGGTTTGCTGTCTAAGCCCGTAATGGACCTAGGTTGAGACAATGGCACCAGCGGAATGCGCATTTTCTGTGCGTAACCGTTGTCCATAAAATTCCCAGCTGCGCCTGAGTCTACGAGCGCCTTACACTGAGAGTTAGCAGGAAAGTCAATGAAGGCCACTGAAAGTGTCATGTGCTTCGCAGAGAGCCCTGACAGTGTGTGTGGTCTACTCACCTGACTCGGTGTAGGGGTGTCAGACTTACTCCGCTCGACCCTCTCTCGCTGGAAACAGTGGGAGGCAGAGTGTCCCTTCCTCCCACAAAAGGAACACTCCCTAGGCCGCACCGTCTCCCTTCGTGCGGCGCCTCCCACTTCCATGGGTTCAGGTCCGGCAACGGGGTGTACCGGAGGGGGCTGATCATTCCCGGTGCGTCCGCGGGTGGCTAGCAGATTGTCCAGCCGGATCGCCATGTCGACGAGCTGGTCGAATGTCAACATGGCGTCCCGGCATGCCAGCTCCCTACGGACGTCGGACCGTAAGTGGCACCGGAAATGATCAATAAGTGCCCTGTCGTTCCAGCCCGACCCCGCCGCCAGGGTCCTGAACTCCAGGGCGATGGCCTGTACGCTCCTTGTCCCCTGCCTCAGGTGCACGAGACGCTCGCCGACCTCCCTGCCGTCGGGCGGGTGATCGAACACGGCCCGGAAGAGGCCGACGAACGCCCCGTAATGGGCCAACTCCGGCCCAGTCACTCCCCGCTGACTCCATTCTGGTGTGGTATTCTGTCACGCAGCAGGTGTAGTGGAGTGTGTAGAAAGAACTTGGAGCCAAACGCAGGGAGGCGATAACGAAACTGTATTCTCAAGTAAATGAAACACAAGGCACGCTATTACACGGCGATCAAAAACGCTCAAACGAACGTGCCTCTCTCCACAATAGAAAGACATAGAACAATACCACACAAAGACACCCAGAAACACAGGAATTAATATAGGCAACCTAATGAGGGAATGGACACCAGGTGTGTGCAATAACAAGACATGACAGTGCCGTGGGAGGAGGAGCGGCGTGGCTAGAAGACCGGCGACGACGCGCGCCGAATACCACGTCAGGGGGGATGGCGCGCGTCCTCCACGCGCGTCCTCGTTACAGTACTTCCATTTTGTCAATGGCATCGTGCAACTTTCAGTCGTTCCAACTCATTTCATAGTGAGTCTTTGCTTCCCTGTACTGTTGCTTTATTTCCTTTATTTTATCAAAGATCTATTTGTTATATCGAGTGAAACCCATCACGTGATGCCTAAGACTAAGCAAATGACAAAGGTGAGTGTCTGTGTGTATGTGTGTGTGTATCACACTTCTGTTTTAATTAAGAAATCTTTCACAGTGATTAATTAATCTCTGGAGACACTCACCGGTGCAAAGCATGAGCTTTGGTTTGCGAGATTAGAATGATAACAATTTCTGTCTGTTTGTGTGCTTTTGTACATGTTGTCTAGCCTTTTGAAGACTAAAATTCACCAAAATATCCTCACTATCAGAAGTCATATAATGTGGTTGGATCGTGTGGTTCAATCCAACAGACAAGCTACTTTAGCTCAAATTGCTGAAAAGGTTAATGCTGGTACTGATAGAAATATGTCAGAACACACAGCGCATTGCTGTTTGTTGTGTATGGCAGAGATGGGGACAAGTCACACATGGTCAAGTCCAAGCAAGTCTCAAGTCTAAACCATCAAGTCTCGAGTCAAGTCTCAAGTCACAGTTCAGATAAATCAAGCAAGTCAAGTCAAGTCAAGTCAAGGGTTCACCCTAAGCAAGTCAAGTCCTTATAAGTTTCAAGTCAAGTCACAGTACTAAAGAGATGAACACACACACACACACTGTCCTCGGTTTCTGACGTGCGCTCGGTGCGAAGCTCGATTTCAAAATAAAATATTTTTCTCCTCCGCGGTACAATTTTTTGGGGGGACGAAGCGGAGTGATCTTGAATCAGCCTGAAGGGGTTGTATTCGCTATAACAACCGCCTCGCTATACCTTATCCCGCTTATTACATGGCTACCTACCAAATAAATCTATAATTTGACACAAAATATTGATTTCAAAAGGAATTTATTGATTTCGGTGCTAGTAATCACATCGGCGCCTCCATGTTAGCCTTTCATGCAGTAAAGTTAACTGTTATGGTGTAAGCACAATGCTTTTTAGTTTCCACACGCAGTCCACAAACACTTGAAAATGCCCACATTTAATACAGACATTATAGCCTACGTGTAATAATATACATGCCCGCTAATTTTAAGATGCCCATCAACATTACAGTTCAGGCTATGCCACTGTTATAGTCAAATTCCCTTACATCTATTTACCAGACGTATTCGGTAATGATAATGGTCACATTTCTAACAAGAAAAAAAACCATTAGCAACTTAATCGTTATAGATCTTAGTGAAACTGAATATAAAGAGATTACTGTCTTACCTTTCCTTGTGGTTCTTAAAATAACGAATGAAATTTGACGTTGTTGCATATTTTGCATCTGGCAAATCTTTTTTTATTCACACGGTCCAGGTCAAAGTCCTTGTATCCAAACGATACTATATGTGGAGCTCGACTAACGTTACTGTCTGCCATGTTTGGCGCGGTTTGAATTGTGCAGCGTTAAAGGCACATACGCTGATTAGTGGTGCTGATGTCACAACATATAAAATAATTTTATTTTATGTTTATTATAAGTTCAAGTCATTATCGAGTCTTCCACTTCAAGTCAAGTCAAGTCTCAAGTAACTTGTTCTCAAGTCAAAGTCAAGTCAAGTCATTTTCATACTTTAATCAAGCAAGTCACAAGTCCTGAAAATGGTGACTCGAGTCAGACTCGAGTCAAGTCATGTGACTCGAGTCCCCCACCTCTGGTGTATGGGGCTGCATAGCTGCAGACCAGCCATGGAGTAATTTTTCACAACAAGCCAGTATTCAACTCTGTCCCAGCCTGGAATTAGTGTTATTGACAGTGTCCAAATCATGACTTGAAACTGTGCGTCCCAATCAACAGAAGCTGCATTTCACACAGAAATCTCCAAAACACTACCAATTAAGACTAGTGGTATTGTTTATCTCAAAGAACCTGGCAATGTTGTATTCCTCAAAATAATGTTTTTATTTTTGCCATGTCATTTTCATTTTCAACTCAGCTAATGCTTCCTAAATTTACCGGTCAGTTATGTTCACAATGGAATAGCTTTTTTCGATGTAACTTTATTGGCCCCCCGTAGCAAACACTTTGCTAAGGGCACATCTTCATCTGCCTGTTTTCTTTCTTGACAGTCTGTGATTACAACTCTATTGAAAACCAGTAGTGATGCTTTTTCCTTCCCTGTAGATTCAACATCCCATTCCTCTGATGAATGGCTGATATCTATATTTTGTACAATTTCTTATTAGCGATTATTAGTATTTCCTGAAGAAGCCATTGTGGTAATTATAGTGAACAATCGCTTGCAGTCAGGGGTGCCACATGGGGGTAGGAGTTTGAACGATTCTAAGGGCCTGTGACTGACAGGGGCCATAAAAATTTAGAACATTAGGCAAAACAATTATCAACAATAAATTATTAACCTATCCACCCATCCTATTTTCTTTTCTTGTTTTTTGCATGCATCCAGAGAGCCTCTTTATTGCACATACCCCCATTCCACATGAAATGGTTCAGTCCTGTCTCCAGATAAGGCACATCGGTACTTGCTAGCAGTGAATTTGAGTGAGGACTGCCGGTGGAGCATGAAAGATGTCTCTGCTTACTAAAGAAAAATTTCCTAAAAACAAAAAGTTTCCTAAAACAAAAAGAAAGATGGGAGAGAGAATAGAAAGGGTGACTGTATGTTACCCAAAACTTCAGAAAGCAAGGTGGGTATAGTCCGTGAGTGGTGGAAATTTCCCTGTTAGCTTTGTGAAATAGGCTACATTTGCTCCCCTCACATTAGTTATTTAATGTCTTCACAGAAAATTCTGAGTGTTTAGTACATTACGTTCCTCTTTTATCCAACATTTAATCAATATAGTAAAAAATGTTGTCCCTGCTCCTGCCTGGTGCCAGGCCCAACATATGCAGGTTCAGGCTCAGCAGACCTGTCTGCCCATCCCCATACCCCTGAACCAGCCCTACTCCCTGTCTACCCATCCCCATACCCCTGAACCAGCCCTACTCCCTGTCTACCCATCCCCATACCCCTGAACCAGCCCTACTCCCTGTCTACCCATCCCCATACCCCTGAACCAGCCCTACTCCCTGTCTACCCATCCCCATCCCCCTGAACCAGCCCTACTCCCTGTCTACCCATCCCCATACCCCTGAACCAGCTCTACTCCCTGTCTACCCATCCCCATACCCCTGAACCAGCTCTACTCCCTGTCTACCCATCCCCATACCCCTGAACCAGCCCTACTCCCTGTCTACCCATCCCCATACCCCTGAACCAGCTCTACTCCCTGTCTACCCATCCCCATACCCCTGAACCAGCTCTACTCCCTGTCTACCCATCCCCATACCCCTGAACCAGCCCTACTCTCAAATGTAGGATGTTTCAATCTGGCAACTGTAGACGGTTGCAGGGGGTCTGTGGGATTTATTTTTATTATTATGAAAAAAATAAAAATTATGAAATTATTTTCAATGATACGAAATCAAACATTAATCATTTTTCCACATAATGTTCATTATATGAAACAAAAACAACCTAAAATCTGTATTGGATGTTGGACAGTTTGAGGCATTGAGTGACTCAGTCTGTATAAGTGACAGTAATTATTCAATAATGTTGAGAATTTTAAATACATAAAAATTACATTTAGAGTGTAAAAGATGGCCTTTAGCACATGTCTTATATAGGTTATCAGTCTTGCATGAAATAGTGAATTCCACTGTATGCCTCACGCAATCCACCCTCCACCAATGCCCCCCCCCCCCCCCACCCCCGTGGCCCCATGTGATATATTTTCATGTAACCCAAATCCCTGGCATCGCACCTGTTTGCAGATACAAATTCCCATTATACACCCTATTTTCCCTAACCCCTATCTCTTCAGTAGAAATGTTACATACAAATTAGGGCTTATGAAATATTATAGTAAAACATATACACACATACATACTTTTCAAATGGATATTAAAATTGCAGTGTACTTATCTGAGTTTAATTGAAAGAGAATTGATCCCACATCATGCTGTATTTCAACTCCTCATATTGGAAATCACTCCAAGCAATTGTAGGTCCACAGGTGCACTTATTTTCTATTGTTATGCATGAGCCATAAAAAATAAAGCCCTATTAATTCTTCCTTTACATGAGAGAGCCTTGATTACTTGGCTGGAACCAAGGCTTTTTCAGTGTTGTTTACTATCCTGCATCCACTCCTTTTTGTTCTCAAAGTAATTGGTTTCTCACTACACCTTGTCAGAGATCAGTCCCTTGCTGTCCCTAGTCTATATACCATTATGTTATTTCTTCATATGTGGGAAACACACACACACACACGCACATTGTGCTGTACTTTGATCTGTACCTTCAGGGCCACAGGAAAGTTCAAATTGCTTAGACAGCTTTTCCAACCAAAGCATTAAAAGTCCATTGCACTTCAATGCCACCGCTATCTTCAACCTTATTTCATGCATAAAGATGACCATGAACAAATACAGGAATCCAATGCAGTTCACAGGTCTTGATTCAAATACTTCTACTTCACTTGCTCTGGCTATCACGCCTGGGTTAAAATGCAGTTTGCAGTCATTCTGTCACATACAAATACTCCATTGGCGCTTGAAGGAACTTGCCTGGCACAATTGATAAAAGTTGATTGAGAATGGTCCCTAAACTTTTCCATCTGGTATTCCAGGCAGATTAAAATGTCAAAAGTTTCATAAATATTTTCAACCATGGAAAGTCATGAGCTGTCTATAAGATATTGTAGTGCTTCTGAATACACCATATATTATGTCTAATGGCTGGCAAAAAAGGTTTGGAAAAAAACGTGTACAGTGGATATAAAAAGTCTACACACCACAGGTTCTTGTGATGTAAAAGAATGAAACAAAGAATTCATATCAGAACATTTTCCACTTCTAATGTGACCTATAATGTGAACAATTCAATTGAAAAACAAACTGAAATGTTTGAGGGAAAAAAATAAAAATAATAACCTTACAATAACCTGGTTGCATAAGTGTGCACACCCTCTTATAACTGGGGATGTGGCTGTGTTCAGAATGAACCAATCACATTCAAACTCATATTAAATAAAAATCATTACACATCTGACATAATTTAAAGTGACTCTGATAAATCACAAATAAAGTTCAGCTGTTCCAGGAGGATTCTGACATTTTCTTAGTTGCATCTCAGAGCAAAAGCCATGGTCCGCAGAGCGCTTCCAAAGCTTCAGAGGGATCTCATTGTTGAAAGATATCAGTCAGGAGAAGGGTACAAAATAATTTCCAAAGAATTAGATGTACCATGGAACACAGTGAAGACAGTCTTCATCAAGTGGAGAAAATAAGGCACAACAGAACTGGTCATCCCTCACAAAATGGACGAGAAGAAAACTCAGGGAGGCTTCCAAGAGGCCTACAGCAACATTAAAGGAACTGCAGGCAAGTACTGGCTGTGCATTGCATGTGACAACAATCTCCCGTATTCTTCATATGAATGGGCTTTGGGGCAGGGTGGTAAGATGGAAGCCTTTTCTTACAAAGAAAAACATTCAAGCCTGGCTGAAGTTTGCAAAAACAAACACAAAGTCTCCCAAAAGCCTGTGAGAAAATGTGTTATGGCCAGATGAAATCAAGGTTGAACTTCTTGGCCATAATTCCAAAATATATGTTTGGCGCAAAAACAACACTGCACATCACTCAAAGAACACCATTCCCACAGTGAAGCATGGTGGTGGCAACATCATGCTTTGGGGCTGTTTTTCTTCAGCTGGAACCGGGGCCTTAGTCAGGGTGGAGGGAATTATGAACAGTTCCAAATAACAGGCAATTTTGGCACAAAACCTTCAGGCGTCCATTAAGAAACTGAAGATGATGAGGAAGTTCACCTTTCAGCATGACAACAACCCTAAGCACACATCCAAATCCACAAAAGCGTTGCTTCACCAGAAGAAGATTAACGTTTTGGAATGGCCCAGCCAGAGCCCAGACCTGATTCCAATTGAACATCTGTGGGGTGATCTGAAGAGGCCTGTGCACAGGTGATGTCCTCTCAATCTGACAGATTTGGAGGGTTTTGCAAAGAAGAGTGGGCAAATATTGCCACGTCAAGATTTGCCATGCTAATAGACTCCTACCCAAAAAGACTGAGTGCTGCAATAAAATCAAAAGGTGCTTCAACAAAATATTAGTTTAAGGCCGTGCACACTTATGCAGCCAGGTTATTGTTTTTTTGTTTTTTCAATCAAAGATTTCAGTTTGTTTTTCAATAGAATTGTTCATGTCATATGTCACATTAAAGGTGGAAAAAGATCTGACATGATTCATATTTGTCTCATTCTTTTACATCACAAGAAGCTGGCATTTTAACAGGGGTGTGTAGACTTTTTATATCCACTGTATGTGGTGATGGCCAAGCTTGGGGGTAAGAAACTTGAATGGAAGAACATTTCCAAAACTAATAGATCTTTTGTTGTTTATTAAAATTAGTTTTTTTTAGGAAAGGGGCCTTTTGCTCAGCTGGAATTGTGGCCTGGGGTTTTGACCTGCTTGTCAGTTTTGGGTTTGGGTGGCACATTAAAAGCATTAGCTCCTCTAATTCTCTGCTCATTTTCAATAGCATGCAGGGCATAATGAAATGCTTCTTCATTTTAGGCACCATAATCAGTAATTTATCTGTAAAGTCTTATCCGATATGAAGATAATTTAATGTTTTCAGGAATGGTTAAGACCATGGCACCTTTTGGGACCATAACTGTGGCCACTATTCCTAATCTCATTCCAACACAGCTAGTGAAATTGCTATTTACCTACCTAGTCTAGCCAGTGTCAACATTAGAGCAAGAAACACATTATTAACCATGCAGGAAAGGTAATTCCTAGGCAACCATCCATTTCTTTTTGTAACTGATACTAATTGGTGTCTAAAGATTCAATATCTAAAAGTTCTGGATGGGTTTTTTGATATTGTTCTAAAGTGGTCTTTAAAATGTGTCTTAGATCATGGAATGAAAACAGCTATTACCATCAGAAAGATGTACTGTAGTATGGTCACTTTTATTAAGATGTAATTGAATATAAAGGTTTAAGATGTCCTCCTATTTTCATCTAATATTTTTTTTTGCAAAAGTGTTTTTGGAAAACACTACTATGTTAAAGCAATATTCCCAAATCACTATGTATGTCTCTCTTCATGAAGTGCGTTGTAAGTGCCACGTTCCGGCCGTTTGGAATGGAATTAGGCCATCTTTGGGACTTGGTATGGAACTAAACCATGAATACGTTTTCAAATACAGTATAGTCTATTGCATTTCAACAGAGCATGAATTACTTATCAGAGGTGTTAGCTTCTGTCCACTTTTGATCCATGAACAGAGTCATTGATTAAACCGAAGTCAGGGGAGATTCTTTATTTAGTAAAAGTCCAAGATGTTGATCTTCCATAGCTCTTACATGTTCTCCAATAATTACAAAGTTAACACTGTCTTTTATGCCAGAACACATAGGAGGCGGTCAGTGGTCATAGCCAACCATTATATAGTCTATTATAAGAAAGGTTTATCCTACAAAATACCCTTGTATATTTTCCAGCCTATGGCCCAAGTGTCTATTCAGATAGTCCTATGACAGTCACATACACAGTTCATAGCAGGTGGTATGGACAGGGTGTGTAGGACCCATCAGTAATGGGGCATCATATTTCCTACCTAGTGTCCTTCTTACAGAGATAGTTAGTACTCTCATACATTGTGTCAAGCTTAATTCCGTTACTTTTTATGCCCATAATCAGAAGCATATTATATCGCTAGAGATGTATTCTACTACTACTTAGGCATCAATAGCAATGTATAAAACTTGAAGAAATTGTGAAATTTAGGGTGGACGGAACTATTATATCTAACCAATGGGGTGGACTTCAGAAAATCTAAATCATATCTCTGGAAATCGATCACATGACAATCCATTTATCAGTTCGTCCGATAGATATATAGAATTTATGTTTCTGTTACTTTTATGTTACTATTATGTCACATAGCAATCAACACATGATTGGTTAACTGGGAATATAAAGCATAGTGGGAAAAATAAATGTTAATTGTTTAGAATAAAAATGCAACGCATGAGAAAATAAGCATTCATGGCTGAAGAAATAAATGTTCTTCTTGATGAGGTTGAGAGGCACCAGCACATATCAAAGACAGTACCAGTACAATGTAGGGTTTCAGACTCGTGAACGGTTAGTTTTGAACACTTTTTCTTAATTATTTCTTGTTTTACATACGCTTTTCTTTATCCTCAGTTGACAAATTGCATTAATTTACAATTACATCCACAAAAACTGTAAAATGCCTGTTAAGATCGGTTAAGATGGACTAACGAGTGGTCTGGAACACTCATTAATTAACAACTGATGTTACATGCCACTTAAGTGATGATGCTTTCGAGAAACATACTAAAAAATAACTTATTTGCAGTTTACGATCATCATAGTGCTTTGGGAAACCAGGCCCAGATGCTATATATGGGGCATTTCCAACTTTCATAAACAACAAACAACAAACTCCATACATTATTCTCTGTAAGTTGGGACCTTTCATGAACAGAACACTGCCCTTATCTCCCATCACGAAAAGCAAAGGACCCCCTAGGACTCTGTAGCTAAAGGCTGTGGTCATTGATGAATTCTGATACTTAGATTTTTGTCTGGATTGACATTTAGAATGACAAAAAAACATTCCCAGCCTACAAACCAATGTGTTTTCTTAAAAGGCAGAATGGTTTTAGACTATATACAGTGGGGAGAACAATTATTTGATACCCTCCCGATTTTGCAGGTTTTCCAACTTACAAAGCATGTATAAGTCTATAATTTTTATTATAGGTACTCTTCAACTGTGAGTGACGGAATCTAAAACAGAAATCCAGAAAATCACATTGTATGATTTTTAAGTAATTAATTTGCATTTTATTGCAAGTATTTGATACATCAGAAAAGCAGAACTTAATATTTGGTACAGAAACCTTTATTTGCAATTACAGGGATCATACGTTTCCTGTAGTTCTTTACCAGGTTTGCACACACTGCAGCAGGGATTTTGGCCCACTCCTCCATACAGACCTTCTCCAGATCCTTAAATGTATGGTATAATGTGTCAGAATGGTGATTTATGGCCCTGGAGGGTGGGACTTCCAGATTGATGTGACAGGTGGGCGGGACATCCGTTTTGTAGGGTGGGACTTCCTGTATGACGTGTGTTCGGGCGGGACTATAGGAGTGACATATGCATGTCCGGTGACTTTGTAATTTATGATTACATTGATGTGTCCGTGTTTGATGTTCAAAAATCATTACTTCAGCTTTTTTTGGGTTGCACAAAAAGTCCATAATTTAAAGTGGGCAAACTTGTGGGCAGTGTTAGAAGGCTTTGGATATCGAAATATTCATATTTTTCAATGTGTATTGCACCTTCCAGCTTGTAAAACAACAGGTCGTTCTATCACGCCACAGTTGCACATACAACAGGGATTGGGGGGGATCTTCTCAAGGGTGTCTGCTGAGTACAAATCTGAGTAATGCAAATAACTTTTGTACATCTCAGTAGTCTGTAATTTTAGGGCTGGCAGGGTAACCTAGTGATTATAGCGTCTAACCAGTTACTTGGCTGGAAAGGCGAGATGTTGTTAAGTCCTCAAGCAAGGATGTTCTTTCATTGTTTGATTTCCCATTATTGTAATCATGTCCTGTTATCATTTACTCTGTGAGAGTTCAAATGGTAATAATGTGGTTGATATATATTGTAATGAAGACACAATTTGTGACATGACCTCAGACTCCCTGGATTAGAACAATTTTGACCGTTTTACACCACACAAATAGACTCTGTGCACCAGCGTAGTGACAAACTTCTGCTTTTGTCTAGAAGTCGGTATTGCAGTTTCCGGTTTACTTACTAATACTCATCCGCATTAGTAAACACCTAAACTCACAACAAGATGAGTGATGCTGTTGTACGGAAAAAAAAGAAATATAATGTACGTGACTCATTTAAGTTTCAAGGTACAAGTGGGGCATCATTTTAATCAGGAGATTGTCCTCTTTTTAATAAAATATGGCTAGCGCCGTTCAATGACTTCAAACGCTAGACTAGAAATAGTCAGAAATGGCGATTTTTTATATACTTCCACGTAACGCAGGTTTAAGCGCAATTAATGCCATATAGGACCAGATGTTTACTTCCTATGCCAGTTGTTATTTTTCAGTTTCGTTGTGAAATGAGGTTACAGTAGTAAAATAAAAGAGGAGACCTGTTTTGGTGCTTTTTTGAGGCTGTGGAATTTTAAGCTTCATTCAAGTTAGAAGAGGCTGAACGAAGGTTCGTTTCAATTCACTTGCTATGGGGACGCGCTAGCGTTCCAGCTCAGCCAGCGTTCTTTTGCCGCTTTTAAGGCTAGGGTCAATTTTTTTGCGTTCTGTTGTCCTGCCTAATACTACACTAAAAAGGAACACGTCGCTAACTAGCTTAGCCGATAGCCGGCCGGCACACCACAGTAAACTACTTAACCTCGTAGTTGTGCAGATAACTCGATACGTAGAGTTTGAATCCCTTGTTCCGCTAGCTTGTTGGAGGGGACCAGGCATCAACAATTCGATGGACATCACTAATGCTTATTTTAGGCAGGTCTTGGAGACATCTACTAAAAACTGAAATTTTTGGCGAAGCGGGTGATCGCCTTAAGTAAACCGGAAAATGATATGCCGACATCTGGCTAAAGCGGAAGTTCGTCCATATGCTTGTGCACAGAGCCTATTATAAAGATGTGAATGTTTAGCAATGTTACGTTTGTGTTGTTTAATGCTTTTCATACAGAACATGATGTTTCACAAAACTAAAAGGAGTTTCATGATTTTTGTGTGGATTTATCCCTTCAGTGGCAGTGCAGACAAAAAGGCTTGAGCATATTTATCTTAATTACAGACCTTCGACTTTATAAAGTGAAGTGAAGAGGAACCCATCTTAAGTTGTCTTTTTAATTGTTTGCCTTTAATTTCAATAGTCTCTACTAAGCTAACATATGGAATTGTTTTAATATGTTCATACCATGAATCATTCAGCAGTTCAATTTTTGAGTTTGGGACAATAAAAATATGTTTACATTTGCCTTTACTGCTGTGTTCTATTTTTGTGTAAAATACCCATTTAAAGTCTAACAGTGTGTTTCTGTTTGGGTAGGAGGGTGTGTACATACATTTTTCTGCATGTAGAGTCCATGTAGTGTTCAGCTGTTCAGCAGGCAAATTACTTGTGGGTATAAACCCTCTGCAATGGGACAGTCTGCATCTGACCTTAGTTGTTGAGTGAAAAGTTCCTGATCATGCTGCATCATTTAGAATGGATGTCTTAAAATTGTCTCCATAGTTAGTTCAAAACCACATTATTAGCAACACCCTTCGTATATGGGAATATAGTAAGTGAAGAAAGGCATGGAGCCCAATGTGGAATTAGTTATTCCCTTCACAAGTAAGAACACTCATGTACTGAATGACATTTTGAATGATCAGGGCATCTGTTTCAGCCAGGTTTTTCAGAAAGCTTTTTTCCCTACTAGGCTCATCTTATTTTCTTAGGCTTGACTCAGCCATGATGGCATATGGAGTTCCCCGGAACGGCCTAATAATTTACATCCTCTGTTCCAAATACTGTTGGCGTCACCAACCGTGTGATCCATGTCTAATCTTTATGGCAACCTCTTAAATAATAACTGCCGACCCTGAGCTGTAACAGCCATCTGGGAGAGAGAAGTAGCTGCCTCAGTGGAAAGGCATCTGGAAATACTGTCTGCATGAAAAAATTACCCAGCAGCTAATGAATGTGAAAAGTATTCATAAATACTACTGTACTTCTTACATATGTTTCCAGATAAAACTCTCAAAGGACAAAGCTGGAAGAGATGTTGTTTGAATATTACTGTTACATACAGTATATGTGCCCTGCTGTATCGAATCGACATGTCTCCAGTCCATACAATGTGCCCTCTTGGAAGTAAGGCAATTATTACATTTTGTATGGCAATGTGGAATGATTTTGTCCAGTCTGAGAAAGTGTATTTGTAAAAGAATAATCCCAAGTTAAAGAATTTACTTTGTTTGAAACAAGTCATATATTTGGCTGTACATTGTGAGCACTGATTTTGTTCCATTCTCATCCTGTATTGGGTTGTGTACATTGTATGTTGTAAATTATTTCAATATATTAAGAATTTATATTTTCCAGCGATCATCAAAAATAATGATAATGTTTCAGTGAAATAATGTGAAACAAATACATTTACTTTCATCAGTTAATTTCAATATATTTCATTTATGTTGGGATGGGTACCGATTTAAATGTTTCAGTTTTGGCCAAAGAAATTGGTTCAGTACCAAATCATTGAAACTTAAAATTCATACATAAAAATGTAAAAATCCTTATAGCAAGCAAGTTTATTTATATAGCACAATTCATACATAGAAACAATTCAATGTGCTTTACAAAGAAACATGAAAGTACAATAACATAAAAACAAATACTCAAATGAAAACATCAAAACAAATGAATACATCATAATAATATAAAATACAATAAGAAAACATATAAAGATTAAAAATGGGATAAAAACATAGGGAGCTATAAGGCTAAACAGTGTGGTTAAGTTTAAGTGCTCAGTCATAGGCACATGAGAAGAGAAGTGCTTTTAACCTGGATTTAAAAATTGATATGTCGGGGGCACGTCTAAGATCTTCTGGTAGTTTATTCTAGTTGTGTACAGCATAACTGCTAAACGCAGCTTCTCCATTTTTAGTTTGGACTCTGGGCTCATGGATACTAGCTGACCTGTGTTCATGGATTTAAGAGCCCTGCTCGGTTTATATTTTTCAAACATATCAGAAATGTATTTGGGTCCTAAACCATTCAGAGATTTAAAAACTAAAAGCTTGGATTCAATTCCAATGTTTATGTAATGTTGTTCTGTTATAGGCTTTAAAAAACAACAAATGGTCTTAACTGTTTGACTTTTGTCATTAAGAACATAATCAATTGAATAATGAACAATTGAAGTGCACTTAATTAGAATAAATAACCTAAAAACAAGAGCTGTTAAATTGCCTATACTGCATACTTGCCTATTCAATCAACATTAAACAGTAAAGTAACAATATTCCTAACTTAACATTGAAAAGAAAATATCAATATGCTCTTTTTGCTCAAGTTAATTTGGAGATGTCTGTCACATTCTGGCATAGCAGGCCTGCCAGTGAAATCCAATGCCCTCTCTCCATCATTCGAAGCACATACTGTTCCTTTTCATTGCCCTCACCAGTGTTCCTGGTCACTGTCTCTGTTTTAGTTATTCTTCTGTAGTGCATCTTTTCGGTCATTGTTTGGGATTCTATTCCAATGTTAATGTAATGTTGTTCTATTCATGTCATGTTTGTG
Source organism: Esox lucius (assembly GCF_011004845.1). Taxonomy (NCBI): domain Eukaryota; kingdom Metazoa; phylum Chordata; class Actinopteri; order Esociformes; family Esocidae; genus Esox; species Esox lucius. Next base: position 25,784,844 of record NC_047592.1, on the reverse strand, counting down.
TTTCATTACGTTGTAGTTCTTCTTATTAGAATTCCTCTGTTCTCTCTGTGCCTGTGTCCTGCCTCCTACAAGCAACTTTACAATGTTTGGCTTTGGACTAGGCCTTATTACAATAACAATTTGTAAAACGTGTTATAAATTAGTGTTTTTTTTTTTTATTAATGTCCTGAGGGCACATAACTTCATTGTTTGAGTGATGGACTAAGTCATCTGGCATGACTGACATGACCATGTGACTACACAGCGAAGAACCACTGCAATAGAGTAGTCAACTGAATCAGGTTGCATGGCCATGTTACTACTCATCTAAAGAAATCTTACTAAACCTTAGTTGAGCTACAGATGACCGACTAAACAAACATCTAGTCAATTAAATGGGTCATTGGCTCAATTATGTCCCTAGTAAGATATGAAATTATATAATGCAGAGCTCCTAAAAAGTATGTCATACAAGGCTGTGGTATTTTTCTGGTCGGTCTCATGTCAGCTTGTCCAGCAGTACTGTCTTCTTACAAGATGTTTAGCTAAGCAATGCTTTTGCCTATTTGTTTATATGTCTTGTGCAGCGCAATACTTGCAGGCAAAAAAAAATATCAATTTGTTGCATTTAGCTGTAAAATTAAGTTGAACAAAATGCTATCAAACTTACGTTCTATGTGACATTCTGTCTGATAAACCTCAGAAAAACCTTGTCTAGCTAAATAAATACCCTTAGATATTTTCGCACAAGCAGCATACGGTTCAGCCAGCTATCAAAGCCATCTCGTTATATTCATTAATTTAGCTGGCCAGTAGGTACACATCTCCACCTTTATGTAGTGCAAAGTATTCCAAAGAACAAAAATATATATTTGACCATGATTAAGAAGTGTCACTCAAATTACTTCTGTGCCCATACAGCATGCAATAGATTCAGCTTCTACGTAATTAGAATACTTAAAAGCCTAATCTTCTAAGTATGCTACTGGAAATGCTTGCTGTAGGGCTGCAAAGCCTGAAAGATTAGTCGTTCTATTACTACGGTTATTATCAAGGACCACTTCATGGAATGTTTTACCATGAATCATTAAAAAAAAGTTAAAGAACGAAAATCTTTTCTGTCAACCAATAAACTACAGATTAACCTGATAACCGGCCAAAGGGCTGCTTCATTATTGGGTTTCTTGGCGTCCTCATTGTGCATGCTGTGTGTGTTTCTGATTGGTTCACACAGCGCCTGCAATGTGGAGGCTGAGATGCCTAGAGCCATCCTTCATTTTAACACGTTTTAGGCTTTTTTTTAAACAGATGCGATTAAAAGGGGTGATCAACTGAAAGGTAAGCAAGGTTGGGGTCATTTCAGTTCCGGTCCATTCCCAAAAGCAAACCAAATTCTAATTCAAAATATTCCTCATTGAAAACCATTGAAGAGAATTGGAATTCAAACTTTGTTGTAGTTTCTGAATTTACTAGACTGAAACTGACTGCAACATGGAGGTGGAGCACATTGGGAAGGTTGGATGTAGGTATTTAATGTAAGTTTGAAAAGCCAAAAGTGCAACTACTTCAGGTCAGTTATCATGGTTCTGCACAAGAGAGAGTTGATTCAGACAGTCTCTGGAGGACAATGAAAGTAAATACGAAATATTCTTCATTGTTGCAATTAACAACACGATTTGGCTTTTGGACTTCTTCAGGGTTTGTCAGGTTGCTGTTTCTTCATCTGCACAACCCTCACAAAGACTCTGAACACGGCCCTTGGAACTAGTCAAGGTTCTGAGAAATGCCTACAGGAACTATTTAAGCTTCTGCCCAACCCGGTGAGAGACAAGGAAGACAGACATTCTGTACTATTCAAAGTTCTGCATAACCTCCAGAAACTATTTAAGGTTCTGGGTAAACCAGTAGATGGGTCTTTGGAACAATGCTATAATATACACATTAATATAGAAACTACTCTTAATCAGTCAATGAACTATCAGATTTGTACAAAGCCCTTTTTACATTGGCACTTTCTATGTAGTGCTTATATAAATAACCAGTCTTTGCCCCTAAGAGCAAGCAATGCAGATGTATAAGCACATTGTCTTGTAAAACCTCAAGCAGAGTTTACATCTTGTAAGTAAATGTCAGTTACCTGTTCATAGTTGAACAGAAGTCAGAGTAAAACAGACAGACAAGCAGACAGACCGACAGAGATGTGAGTTCAGTGTGCACAGTCTGGATAGAGGCAATGTTATCACAGGCAAACTTGGTTGCCCAGAATGGACTCACTTTGCTGTGGAGAAAGAGTTGCATTTCCTGGCATACTTTGAGATGGTTATTAGCCATGACAAAGAATTTTGAAAGATTCAAGATTTGTAGAAATTTGAGAAACAGATGCCTCACAGGTTCTAAACTTGCAGCTTCATTAAATAGTACCCACAAAACACTACTCTGCCTAGGAGGCCAGCATCCTGGAGTTGGCTCTTCACTGTTGACATCGAGACTGGTGTTTTGTGGGTACTATTTAATGAAGCTGACAGTTGAGGACCTGTGAGGCGTCTGTTTCTCAAACTAGACACTTTAATATATGAGTTGTGCACCGGGGCCTCCCACTCCTCTTTCTATTCTGGTTAAAGCCAGTTTGCACTGTTATGTGAAGGAAGTAGTACACAACTTTGGATGAGATCCTCAGCTTCTTAGTAAAATGAAGGATTGCCTTCAGAACAAGTATAGACTGATGAGTTTCAGAAGAAAGTTATTTGTTTCCGGACATTTTGAGCCTATTACCTAACACACAAACCCTGATGCTAAAGATACTGAATTTGTCTAAAGACTGATCAGCACATCAATTTTCAGTGATAACATAATCGCAACATTTCTAATGATCAATTTGCCTTTTAAAATTATATATTTTGATTTGCAAACATAACATTATACTGGACTGATGGTTGCTGATAATGTGCCTCTGTATGCCTGTGTAGATATTCCATTGAAAATCATCTGTTTCCAGCTACATTAGTCATTTACAACATTTACAATGTCAACACTATTTCTGATCAATTTGATGTTATTTTAATGGATACAAATGTTGCTTTTCTTTCAAAAACAAGGATAATTCTAAGTGACCCCGACCTTTTGAAGTGTAGTGTATGTATTATCAATGACACACATGTCAAACTATCTCCACTTTTTTAGTTTACCTGTCTTCATGTCAAAATCCACTCTTGTTTAAATATGTTTTCCCGTATAGACATAGAACCCCTAAAAGCCAAAGTGCTTGTTAAAGTCAATAAAGAACATACTGTAGATGTCTTTACTCAGAAGAACAAGTTATTCCCAACTACACACACTACAAACCATGCACTCATCTTAGAAATAAGAAAGACGCTGAGTCCTTTAGATCTCTCTGCTCTGAAACACTTGTATTCCCAACGACACGTGCACATTGAACTCTCCTTTCCTCTACAATGAATCCTGCCGTCTTTTAAAAATCCTCTCCTCTTCTGCAAGTGATTATCCTCTCCTCTCTAAAGGCTCTCCCTGTTGAAGGGTTTCCAGCCGCACTGGCATCACAGTCCTCTGGTTGAGTGACTCATTTTCTCATTTCTGCTGTGTGAAGCATAACTTTAGTGTACACCAGTCTCCTTTTCTTCTCTTCTGTCTCCTATCCTTTCTGCAGTTTGTGTTATCGACCCTGGAGCAGCAGTTAGCCTGCATGTCTCAAAGCCCCCATGCAGTCTTCATCTTTCAAATCATCACTGTAATAAATCACTGTTACTTTAATGAAAATAACTCCAATATATATTTTTATAGTTTATTTCCCTGAGCCTCCTTTAGCCCTTGAAATATTCACCTCTTATGTGCATGTCTGGAAAACTATTTGAAAATATTTACATACTTATCCCAGATTAGTGGATAGGATGGTTGAAAATCCACCCCCTTAACCAGACGAACAGTCATCTACCTTTTCTCCCTTCTTCAACTAGCATTGCCCATTGGGCTTGCCAAATATATAGTACCAGTCAGAGGTTTGGATACCCTGACTCATTTATGGGTATTTTTTTCACATTGTAGACATAAAATCAAATAAATAACACATGAATTCATGTAGTAACCAAAATAGTCTTTAACAAATCAAAATACTTTTATATATTACATTCTTCAAAGTAGCCACCCTTTTCTTTGATGACAGCTTAGCAAACACTTGGCATTCTCTCAACCAGGTTCATGAGGTTGTCATCTGGAAAGCTTTTCCAACAGTCTTGAAAGAGTTACCACTTATGCTGAGCAGCCAAACCATCCCAAACCATCTTGATTGGGTTGTGGTCAGGTGATTGTGGAGGCCAGATCAAGGCCCAAGCAAGTCTCTTCTTCTTATTAGTGTCCTTTGTAGCAATTGGACCATAAAGGCCTGATTCATTCAGTCTCCTCTGAACTGTTGATGTTGAGATGGGTCTGTTACTTACACTCTTTGAAGCATTTACAATATTTGGGCTACAATCTGAGATGCAGTTAACTCATGAAGCTGGTTGAGAGTATTTAATGAGTGTGCAAAGCTTTCATCAAGGCCAAATGTGGCTGCTTTGAAGAATACAATATGAAATGTATTTTGATCTGTTTAACACTACATGATTCCAGTGTGTTCTTTCGTAGTTTTGACATCATCACTATTTATTTCAAATTTGGAAAGTGGTCAAACTAAAGAAAAACCTTGAGTTGGTGTGTCTAAACTTTTGACTGGTACTGTAAATACCCTTTGTATACTGTACATTGTAGTGTGGGTACAAGTAAGGACAATTTACATCCTTTTTCTGCCCCAGAATGAACAGAAGAGAACATTCAACTCAGTCACTCAGGAGGAAGCTTAGGAGATCTAAATGGGGGCTTTTAGGGCTCGTAGGATGTGATGCAGCAGGTTGTACAGCTCTGCTATTCCGTCACACAATCTGTAAGAAATAACACAGACCGTTAGTGTAGCCGTTCTTCCTTACCCTTGTGTGCTCTCACGAATATTCCAGGACCCCGCACTCTCCTCGTTTTAGAATATTCCAGCCTTGTCCTGAGCGCACAGATGGAAGACAAAATGTAGAAGTCCAGAGACGCTAGTTACCTAAGCCAGTCAGCTGAATGCTATTTGCTTAACTTACCATTTTCTGCACTTCCCACCCGCCTTCTGATTTAAATGCCAAACTTTACGTAGCAAATTCATATTTGTCTTCAATTATTATTAATGGAGCTAGGCCCTAGCGGAGAAAAATCTGACGTCATACATATAGATAGAGAACTCTGATGCCTGTGTATACAGAGCATGACTTGAGATCTTTCTTTTGCAGACCTATGTAGGAGAAGCAATTTTTTGATTACTGAGTCAAACAGTCTTAAGCCACGCCTCAGCTGTGGCTCACAAAAGCAGCAAACGTACGCAATGATTACAAATATCGATGGCAGGAACCACGTTAGAAGAAAATACGGTTATGTCGTTTCAAAGAAACATTTGCCAAAACAGTCACTCAAATAGTGGCGGAATAAATTCAGTCACACAACTACTCAAATTGTTTCAAGACCACGGACAAAATATGCTGTCAGAGAAAGGTTGCGCTGTATTACATGTCCAGCATGCAACAATAAAAACATGCAACACAACAAGAAATATCATGTACCCTGTACTTGTTACAGCAACGTCGTAACCTTTGTTTTTACCACAACACAACCAGTCATCTAAAGTTGAAATAATATTTTACACATTGTTTTAAAAATGATATGAATGAGATAGCAACAAAAAGCAAGCTATAGATAAAAAAAACAAGAAACCAGGCAAGCCTAGTTCTGCCGGCCCGCAATAAAAATATACTTCTCTCAAGCGTTGGTATAGTGTTTCAACATTAGATTATTTTGTCACGCATTGATATCATGCTGAGTTTGAATATCACTATATACCATTAAGCTTTGTGTTAAACTGACTTCTTATTAAGTTTACCTCCACCACAAATAGCATCTATGGCTTTTGCCACTGGCTATTTCATCAGCTTATTAGCCTTTTGTGAATGACATTGATAGAATAACTATCAATATAGGCAACGATAACTGACTTTTCCTTCATGTGAAAAGACGAGGTGTAGCCAGGGAGGTTACAACTGTGTTGTTCGGTGCATTTGACAAATAAACCTTGAAACTATATAATAAATAACACTTGAACAAATATATAAGGCCTATTGCGTCAAGCATAACTAAATCCCCTTTAAATGAGTCGGCTAATATAGATACACACTGTTTTACCACTTAAACTAGCGTTTCATCAGTCACTAAAGTGCTTATGTGTGTCCACATTTTTGCGCATGATGATCACATCAGGCAGTCAGTTGTTATTTTGGTTCAAATAATAATGTTTTTAAAACATTAAATAAAAAATAAAAACATGCAGCACCTATTCTTTTTCAATTGAAGTAATCCAATCCAATGTTATTTAAAAAGTATCTGTAATCCGATTACAATATTTTTGTTGGTAATGTAACAGATTAAAGTTACTGTTTTTATGTAACGTAACGGATTACCGTTACATGTAACAGATTTCTTGTAATCCGTTATTCCCCATCTCTGTGATTTTTCAGATATAGAAATCTGGAAAATCTGTCCCTTTAACTACAAAAAACGATTATTTCCTGCTTCGGGAGCACCAGTTATTACCTGTTATTTCTTGCCAATACAGTGAGCTGTTATATTCTTTCCTCTACTCAAGTTTCCCTCATCTGCATTCCTGCCCTGCAGCTTGCAATGTGTCAGCAAAATCATCTTTATCTTGTTACCTGGCCTGTAGCACTACTAGCTTGCATCATGTCTTTACAATGCACTTAAGTTTTCTTCTCCATATCTTCCAAGTAGGTGGTTAGCATAATACTAGAAGGAAGACAGTGGAAGAAATGTTTATATTTTTCTGCCACAGAATGTACAGAAGTTTAGCACTCCTTGCAAGCCATTGGAGCGAACTAGCATAGGCTATAGCACTACCAATATGTCTCTAACCCTTTGACACTGAAACCACTAGCCATCCATAATGCTAATTTGCTAAAACTGCCCAAACTATTAGCAGTGATGTTAACACGCATAACCTAGCATAGCAAATGTGGTACTAGCTGATTCATAACTTGATGAACAGAGTCAGTATCAAGCAATTAGCCAAGCAAATAGCAATATGCACATATGAGATTAACCACCTTTGTTTCAAACGGTTTTATCTCTATGATGTTTCTTTAAATGGACCATATCTAAGATTTTCACTGGACTACTTGCATAAATACAAACGTTAAACGTTATCTTCAGTAAATTTTTTAAGTTAATGTTTCAAATATTTATTTTAGTAAAATTGTTCAGAGTGCCTGAGATATTCCCCATTTAAAAAAAAATTATCAGTGAATCTATAAACTTGCATTGACTTGTAATCTCCTCATACTCACTTTAGACACTTGCAGTACTATTCCCCCCACCATAAACCACCCTGGACAAGTGAACACGTTATGTTATTGTTGAAATTCACTCTTGTAAATAATTGCCCTCAAAGAGGTGATTCTTTTTGTTGCAGTCTTTCAGGTCCTAGCTCTAGGCATCTTTGCGCTGCAGTTTTGGTTGTCCTCAATTAGATGCAGTTGTCCCACGTTGCCTCTAATTGGGACCCTATTTAAATTGCTATGTTTTTTTCTCAGTTTGTCTGTGATTGTACCAGTTGCGTTTGTGCTCTTTGCTGCAGTTTACTGTGGTCTGTGTGGTCTGTGGGGGCATTTAATGCAGGATTGATGAAGACAAATAGAAGAGAGAGCGGGTTGAAAAGTGAGAGAACGGGTTCTTACTTAGTTGAAGCTCAGAAGTCAAACACAAGCCGATAAGATGTACCAAATGCAGGGTAACCAATGGTTGAACAGGGATCCGTTTTGCTTTGTATTGCTGTGTTCTGTACCCTTCAACTCCCATTAATAGTGGAATTAGTGGAAGTGAACAGTAAACATTGATATTGAGGACTTATGGCACACCTATTGCGATAGCAGGTGTCACTGAATCCACCCACTCAACACTCCGACATCCATTGGACATATATCCACTCAGCTTCCTAGGTTTAGGAGGGATTGTATACTATTCCAGAAAGGCATAGAAGTTTGCCTAAAAACTAAAATAGTGTAGCGAGCCAGAGCAAGAACACTGAGGCAGATGATGGGTGCAATGCTCATTGCCTATGTCTGTAGGGAACACACACACACACAGACAGGCCATTAGCTCATGGAACTGAGCGTACCCCCAGGGCACTCGTGTTCCCATCTTTAAGGCCACTCCTATCAGTCCTGGCCTTTTTCTGGGTGCGCTCTCCATGGTCCTGAACCGCAGACAGCAGCACACTCACGGTCAGAACATGCATTTCCCTGATAAAGCTGTCTTGATAATTTGGCATAGAATGTTGAATGTCTATAGTTTTGTTTGAATATCTTATCAGTTAGATATGCTTTAGTTCATCTGATATGCACATCTGGAATGTTCTGGCCCTCTCCAGGAGCGAGCTTTTCAAGGTCCTGCACCTCCGTGGCTGGTGCACCCTCACTTGGTGGGAACAAGACGTGAACTGGATCGACATGACACAATATATATATTTACTACTGAACTGAACATAAACCTCCACAATGTGCTTCTAAGAGAGCATTTTACGTATGTAAAATGTAACAAACATGATACTTATCTTTTTTCTTTTGTTTTTACCTTTTGTTAATATATATAACTAGTTGCAGCTCTGTCTATACTGGACAGTAATCAAGATGGTACAAAACCAGAGTCTGAAGCCTGAGTACAAATCTTTATAGTTTAGAAGGTAAAGCCTTATCAAGAAAAAATTCCAAAAATGAAAATTCAAGGAAATAAGTGGTTGGAGCACTCATCATTATATGGTTCTTTTCATAGGCATTATTTTGTCTAGGCCTGTAATGAGCTCAAGTGTGCCACATTGTTTCAAGAAAACCCTGTGCTGCATTGATTATTATTACTATATTTTACCCTGGGCTTAGACTACTAGGTGTTTAGTATTACATTTCTTGCTTGAAAATGCTTTATTATAAAGTTTTTTTTTTTTTCTCCATTCAGACCACTGGATCCCCCAAGGCCACAGAGATAATTTATAATTAGCTGAAATAAACAGTGTTTGGTACTGCTGTGGAAATAACTTGGGAATATTCTAGATCTAACTGTATGAACTTGAGCATTCTCTTTGGTTTGGTTGTGTGATTCTTTTAGTTTCACATATTTGCAATGCACTCACATAGATAGAAATGCTAGATTATCCTGTGTTGTATTGAGAGGAGATGGATGAGGATGGGTGCTTCTACCCGTCATTTGTTATCAACAGGAAGCCAGCCGGGGAAGACAGGCTCAGAGAGGTTTGAATGCGAAATTCATGCGCTGCTGCTCTCTTTGTGTGCTTGCCATGTTTTAAGTGCATCTGTGTATTTCACACGTATTGTGCCCAGTATTACACACCAAGCATCACACTGACATGCATCTAATCTCCACTAATAAATTAATTGTGGTTGACGGTTTGTTTATTTAAGTGTGTTGGCTGTGAAAGGTGTAATGAAAAGTGGGATCCACATCTGGGTATTAGGCAGAACCTCTTATATCTGCAGTTAATGGTGGTCTTAGCCGGCTCAGAATGGGTTTGGAACCGGCCTCAGCTATTTCAAGTTAGCTTCTCAATTTCCATGTTTTACGTTTCAATTAGCAGTGCAACAATGTTAATGGCAGAAATTAAAGAGAGGGCATCTGCTTTATGGAGGACAAAAGGGGTCAAAATGAAATAATAAAATATATAAATAATTAATTAAATACATTATTTTAAGTGGCATATTAATAGGAAATATTTATAATGCCCCTTTTGAGTATAGTGGTATGATATTTCAAATAATTTCTCAGTCTTTTTTCATCATAACATGTATTTCATAAAATCATGGCCTTTTTCATAATATTTTGACCTATTTCATAATTACATGGCATATTTCTATATGTAATGCTGTATTTCAAAGCATATTTCATGATCACAAAAGATATGTCAATCAATGCAAGTGGGTGGTCTTTAGCCACTGATAGGCTCACAGCGACACTAGCTTCACCAACAGTTGATAATTTGTGGCAGTTTAAAAAGGATTTTGCTGCATTAGTGGTTGTACTGAGTTATAGCAATTTATCAAGTTTGTATGAAGAAAGTTCTGGCAAAATCACTATTATTATGTACATATCCTAGTATTAGCAATGCTAAAACAAATGAGAATGCAGTTCATCACTGCCAGTGTGGTTTTTGGCCTGGCCTTCTGGGGCTATTGAGCTATGAGACTTTTTGAAATAGCCCTAGATCTTTTGACCCAATTCCAAAACATTAAATTATGTTTTCTTGTTTTTGAGCAGGCATTAAGGCAGCTGGAATGGGGCTAAGAAACAAATGCTAAGAGAGCAGATGTTTTCATAGCAAATGCTTTGGTTCAATTTTGCAAGGTTGTTACTTACTGAACAGATTATCCAGCGTGTTTCAGCAACATAGCGCACCTGTTTTGTCATGAAGTGAAGGAATCAAATTATTGAAGAATAACAATAAAAATATTACACAGTGCTTTAGTTAATGTGATATTCACTACACTAACGTATAGTGCTAACACAAGCAGGAGTAAAAGACAAACTCATCCAGATGGTTCCCACCATTTTGTCTAATATGGTTATGTATTTGCATTCATGTTGGCTAATAGGAATGTCAAAATTCGTAGTTGTTACTCACCCATTGAATTAAACCTGACTTTTGTAGCAGTTTTGAACGGTTGTTGCCAGGTAGACAACATTACTTATACATTTGCATACTAGCAGATAAATCAAGCGTAACTAATGCAGCAAAATTCTGTTTGAATTCCCACAAGTGTACAACTGTTGGTGAAGCTAGTGTCGCTGGATTAGCCTATCAGACCACCCATTTGCATTTATTGACATAACCCTTACGATCTTAAAATATGCAATGAAATACAGCGTTACATTTTTAAATCTCATTAAATGTTTAAATATGCCATTGAATAATGAAATACACCATGGAATGATGAAATACACCATTAAATTATGAAACACACCATGAAATTGGTCACAATATTATGAAAAAGGCAATGATATCATCAAATACATCTTATAAGTTGACAAAAAATGATTGGGAAATACAATGTATTATTAGGAAATATCATACCATTATTTAAAAATGGGGCATTACAAAAAATATTTTATACTAATGTGCTACTTAAAATATATATTTTTTATTATTTAAATATTTAAATATTTAGTTTTGACCCCTTTGGTCCTCCAAAATGTTTGTTGACGGCAAGGAAACATTAAAAATTAATTACTTGACCAACCTTTTTAGCAGGGGTATTCAATCAGAGGTCCACGGTGCCATGCTGGTGGCTGGATTAGTAATAATAATAATAATTTAATTTATATTATTGTAGAGATACTATCTAACAAAGAGGATGAAAATTGTACCACACTGGAATGTGGGTGAGATGTCTGAGAGGTATTTTTGAAAATATAGCCTAATATCCTTACCATGTCCTTGATGGTTATCTTAGAAAACATATTTCTTCCCCCTGAAACAGATTTAAAAATAAATCCCAGTTTAATCTTTGAAGTACAAAGTGGATCATTTAAAAATGTTTTGCTTTCTGCCATTTCATTAATTGAAGGCGTGATATTTAGATTATAACAAAGTGATTGATTAACTAAAGGTTTATTTAACTTGCCCAGATTTCCGCTGTGATAAATGCCAGACCAGAAGAAGCGTAGGTTGTTTTTGGCAAACATGCACCTTTGAAATGGCCTGCATGCATCTCGGTCAGCGTGGTCTCCTCTTTCCAGTACATAACTCATTGGCAATCCTTCTCTCATAAGTACATGATATTGCCTAATATGTTGGAAGACAACAAATTAGGCATATTAGGTATTTTTTTATTGCTTAACTCAATTAAAAAATGTGCATGGTTTAATCCCCTCTCTGGTCTCTCCTTCTTTTGTCATACACTTTCATCATCTCTCTTAAGTTCTTTGTTTCTACCTCTGTCTAGCTTTCGGATTCTGAGACACCTAGTTACAGGTTGTTGGGCGTTACCATAATTGCTTAAAGGGATAGTTCATCCAAAAATCATATTTCGGTGACATTCTCCTTACTACACATATGTCCTTCAAGCTCATAGTCATTTTTTAAAACAATCCATTATTCAGCGCTGTCTCAGTCATTAATTAGCAGTATTAGCATCGTATAAATGCCTGAATGGACAGCGGGGAGAACAAGTATTTGATACACAGACGATTTTGCAGGTTTTCCCACTTACAAAGCATGTAGAAGTCTGTAATTTTTATCATAGGTACTCTTCAACTGTGAGTGACGGAATAAAAAAAAAAATCCAGAAAATCACACGATTTTTAAGTAATTAATGTGCATTTTATTGCATGACATATGTATTTGATACATCAGAAAAGCAGAACCAGGTTTGCACACACTGCAGCAGGGATTTTGGCCCACTCCTCCATACAGACCTTCTCCAGATCCTTCAGGTTTCGGGGCTGTCGCTGGGCAAAACAGACTTTCAGCTCCCTCCAAAGATTCTCTATTGGGTTCAGGTCTGGAGACTGGCTAGGCCACACCAGGACCTTGAGATGCTTCTTACGGAGCCACTCGTTAGTTGCCCTGGCTGTGTGTTTCGGGTCGGACCAAAAAGCTCTATTTTTGTCTCATCAGACCACATGACCTTCTCCCATTCCTCCTCTGGATCATCCAGATGGTTTTTGGCAAACTTCAGACGGGCCTTGACATGTGCTGGCTTGAGCGGGTGGACCTTGGGTGCGCTGCAGGATTTTAATGCATGACGGCATAGTGTGTTACTAATGGTTTTCTTTTTCAGGTCATTGACCAGGTCCTGCCGTGTAGTTCTGGGCTGATCCCTCACCTTCCTCATGATCATTGATGCCCCACGAGGTGAGATCTTGCATGGAGCCCCAGACCGAAGGAGATTGACCGTCATCTTGAACTTCTTCCATTTTCTAATAATTGCACCAACAGTTGTTGCCTTCTCACCAAGCTGCTTGCCTATTGTCCATTAGCCCATCCCAGCCTTGTGCAGGTCTACAATTTTATCCCTGATGTCCTTACACAGCTCTCTGGTCTTGGCCATTGTGGAAAGGTTGGAGTCTTTTTGATTGAGTGTGTGGACAGGTGTCTTTATAAAGGTAACGAGTTCAAACAGGTGCAGTTATTACAGGTAATGAGTGGATAACAGGAGGGCTTCTTAAAGATAAACTAACAGGTCTGTGAGAGCCAGAATTCTTGCTGGTAGATGATCAAATACTTAAGTCATGCAATAAAATGCAAACAAATTATTTAAAAATCATACAATGTGATTTTCTGGATTATTGTTTTAGATTCTCACAGTTGAAGTTTACCTATGATAAAAATGACAGACCTCTACATGCTTTGTAAGTAGGAAAACCTGCAAAACCGGCAGTGTATCAAGTACTTGTTCTCCCCACTGTATGTACCCCTATCACAAAGCTGCACTGCAAGTGAAAAACTACTCTAAAACACTCCAAATGAAGATTAGTGGTGTTGTTTAGAAGTTCAGTGTTTATTTATCAAATGCAGCAAATAACACAACATTATCCTGCACAATGAATTTCTATGTACGATATCTACATAGTAAGAATTAAGAAAAATGTAAAGCAGAAATATAGCAAAAAATATAGCAATAATATATATATATATATATATGTGTAAACTAGCAGCAATTTTGGATAAACTATCTACTTAAGCTACGCCTATTTTGACTGACATGTCAATATGAAATTGAAAAGCTACTAAATGTAACATACAAGCATGTAGAAGACCAACTAATCATACCTAATTCAATGCTGAAAATGATTAAATATTTTACAATGAATCCTTTCAATAAATCTATTTGTGTATGCCCTGTAGCATATTTGCCAATATGTGTCCCATGTGATCAAATCAAAACATTTGAATTTGATGGCTAACTGATGTATGATAGTGATTCTACAACATATTACAAATCCAGGTCATAAGGGGAGGTCTTAAAAAAGAGTTATATGCAAAAGTCCCAGACTGTATCTTTAAGCTAGCAAAGTGTCTTAGATGTAACAAGCTTTTTACCCTGAATGCCTCTCTAAGGATTGCAGAACCAGTGTGACTGTAAAATAATTGGTACAATATCACTATCAGTCAGCCAGACTGAAGATGAAATTGAGCCACTATTTAGGGATAGTCTAGAGCAGTGGTTCCCAACCAGGGGTACTAGGACCCCTGGGGGTACTTGGCCTCTCCACAGGGGGTACTTGAAAACACTCATGACACCATAGACTTACTAGTGAAATTAACATGAGGGGGTACTAAAAGCAGTGCAAAAACATTTTGGGAGTACAGTAACTGAAAAAGGTTGGGAGACACTGGTCTAGAGATTATTTAAATGTTCTAGTATGCAGCGTAGGAATTTCAGGACGGCCAAGATGGCCATCTCACAGTCAGCAGTTTGTTCATAAGTTCATTTGTAGTTCGCAACTGAGAACAACCACAAGAACGGACTAGAAAACAGGTAAGCAAGCTAGCTAGTTATCGATAAATAGCTGTCTTATTTAGTGCTTCCCTGAATCAAACCTCTCTGTTTTGGAAGGTGCGTTCATGAGCAACTAGGAGGTGGGAAAATTCCGACCTCGAGTGGGAGAATACACCTGAACACTTTTTGAAAGCTCCGAGAAGTAACTTTAGGTTTGACATCACTCCACATGGCAGCGTTTGTGGTGAAAGATTGAAAAAATAATAATATTGCTCCACTCACAAATAAGTCACTATATTTGTTTATTTAGGTCGTACTCTTTAGCGCAGGTGATTATGATTTTAAAGGATACTTTTGGGAAACTGAGGTAATGTTTTCCTTCTGGCTAGCTAGACTTAACGTTACTTAACTGTCAATACCGTAGCCTGTTTGTTGTCAACATGAGAACGCTCCCAACTAAAACTTCTGAAATGAAACATTGCAGAATCTTTAAACATTTTCAGGGAGGAGTACATGTCATTTGAATAATTAAAACATAATTAAACTTTATGTGGAAAAAACATATCAGTTATAATAAGGTATTATTCAAAATATGATATTAAAACGTGAACAATGTATATGTTTATATGTCATGCATGTTTTTTTTTCTTATCGACAATACAAGTTGTTTATTTGTAAGCCCTAAATCCTCTTATTACAGTCAATGCTGGTATGTACGTTTTTTCTCTACATTTAACAAAATAAAAACTCAATGTTTTTTTAACTAGCCTAACTTGCAAACATAATTCAGTCTGCTACAATGTCATGGTCGAGGCGAAGGAAGTGAGGCGTAGAGCGGTGAGGGATCTACATTGCTTTAATTGACTTCCTTCTGATACAAATACCAATAACCGTGAACTGATGCGGCATACAACACAAACAATGACTGACAACTGAAAGCTAAACTGAAGCAACTTAAATAGGATCCCCAACCAGAGGCAATAGGGATCAGCTGCCTCTGATTTGGGATAATGAAACATGAGCACAGAGATGCCAAGAGGCACCTCTGCAAGTCAAGCCGCGACTGTGTCCTCCAGGCACATAGAGATGCCTAGAGGCACATGCATGGTATGTTTAGTAGCCAAATATACAGATACATATACAAAAATTGTCCAATCTGTGTTTTATCTTCATGGGCCTGGACAATTTGCATTGATGTATGATCCAAAAAAAATATAATCTTTAACTATCTAGAACAAAGCAGAATGTATGTACTGTATTATACTGTAATACAGTGCATTACATGATTTCATTAGAACTGACAATCTGTGCTGGTGTTGTTTATTTTACAAAGCAATTTCCAGCTGTCACTGTTGCTAAAACCCCTTGAGGGATCCCTGTCCTGGGTACCGCCACTGCTCTGATGGAGTGGTTGATTATGGCTGTATGTGAGGAATTGCCTTCTTTGTTAATTTAGGAGAAAAATCCTAAAATGTTTTACCATATCATAGTGAAAAAAATATACAATAATAATAATAATATACAAAACAAAACAAAGTATATCGCATTTGAAATTGAGATCTGTGACACTTGAAGATGTGTTGGATTTGTTTTTGTGGGTTAATGTGTGGAACCTCATGTTTTTTTTATATGCTGTTAATAAACTGATGAGCCAAAACATTATGACCACCTGCCTAATATGCTGTTGGTCCTCTGTGTGCCGCCATAACAGCACCAACTCGCTGAGGCATGGACTCTGCGAGACCCCTGAAGTTGTCCTGTGGTATCTGGCAACAAGAAATTAGCAGCAAGTCCTTGAAGTCCTGTATGTTGCAAATTAACATTTTCTGTGCCACAGTAGACCTTCTGTTGGTTCAAAACATGTGGTCATGTTTTGGCTCATCAATGTATAATAGATTGATTGGATTAGGCTTTGCCTGTTATTTTAACATTTCAAAATAGAATGACAACTGATCATTGCATGATTCCTCACTAATACAACATTACCCCAACGACATCTGTTTTGTGAGTTGGCTTGCTCAATGTTCTTCCCTGTTGTTTTCTTAAAATAATCTGAAATCAAAAGTAGTCTATTGTACATTTTAGCTTAACACCACCTTTTGATCTGCGTCATGACTGACAACACCTGCTGTCACTGCCCCCAGCCCACCTGTTTGTCTGTCCACTTGTTTTTGATGTGCTTCTGATCTAGATTCTGCATTCTGCTGTTGGACTTCTTTGAATGGTTGGTTAGAAAAATAAAACTGACATTTACATGACCTGATAATTACATTTGTTTCTTTGAATATATTGATGCAGGATTTGTCCTTGTACTCTGTAATGTACTCGTATAATCTCCACCCGGCACAGCCATTAGAGGACTGGCCAGCCTTGGTTCCTCTCTTGGTTTCTTCCGCTTTCCCCTCTATGTATCTGCAACAACTGCAGATATGGGATATAAGGGCTTTATGAAATAAATGTGATTAATAACAGACACATTGTTGTGTTTGACCACAGAAAGCAATACTAGATGTATGTTTGCTTCCAGTACTGTGTCTGCTGGCTAGCTGTTCTTGCATGATTGATGATATTTTATTTACTTTATTGACTATTCTACATAACTAAGCCTAATTACTTCTCTGCCATTCTGACGAGTCGCACATTGCTTCTATCAATCTGTGGCAGGTATAGCCTACGTCATTTTGATTGACGACCAATTCAAACATGAATATTATGCTTCCAGGACAGAGGGGCACAGGCATGCCGATTATTTGTATTTAGGGTAAAAAGGAAAAACAGGCCATTATTTTTGGTTGTTGTTTTTCTACTTTCCTATCCCTGTTATATATTTTTCCTTTCTGCCATTATTTGAAGTTTACATTCTCACTTCTTTCACAATTATAACTTTTAATTATTCGAACAGAGTTAAAGGAGGAGGAGAGTGAATGAAAATACATTTTGTTGTTGAGTTATATTAAGAGTGGCAGTTTAACTAAGAATATTTTAATGTTGAGATGTCTGAATAGGTCCCCTGCAAAAACATATTTATTCTCCCTATTTTCATGGTATTTATTACTATGGCTCAATTGCAGCAATTTCCAGTAAGCTTAAGAATGTCAAAGATCAGGAAATGTGTCCTTTAAATCTAATCCTGCCAAGCCATGCTGCTTTTGTAACATTGCTTGATAAATCAGGAAATTAGCTGTACCTGTAGAATAATTCACCTGCTAACTTGCAGGTACCTGACCTTAGCTGATATGTCATGCAATCCCGATCGATTGAAACGAAGCAAGTGCAATAAAAACGACAAACTTATTTTCTCTCTGCGCATGTACAGTATCATGACACCAACACAACTGCATTAATATCAGCTCGCAAAACACTTGTGTGGACCAAAGAATGTCCAGGGATAGAGCCCCGAAAGCCCAGGTCTGGTGATGCCTCTATAGAAAACTGAGATGAGGTGTTTTTTCAATAGGAAAATAGAAAGAATGTCTGGCTTCCTAACCACATGGGGGTGCAAATTGCAAAAGGTTGCTTAAAATTTATAAATCCAGTGGGCCATCTTGCTCCATGTCTATCTATGACTGAGCCACTCGGGAGGACCCATTTTATGGATCTTCAGCTTTTTTCTTTCCTAGTTAGGCTCCTTTCTTTCTGTTTTTCCACTCTTCCTCCTCCACTTCTAGGCACTGTTTCTCCATCTGAGACAGACGGTGCGTGGGGTATCCCTTAGAGGTGCTGGCTGACACACACACCAACATACTGTACAGACACACACACACACAAGAAAAATCTGAAATTTCACTGATAAGTTCTGACAAGCCTATTTCCATATCACTGAATCTCTACCTCATTCTGCAGACTTTTTGGGTTGAATGAATATCATGCAGTAGTTTCTTTGAGAAATATGTAGATGTTTTTTCTGCAGCATACCACTTGTACAGAAAGGTGACCTTGCAGTGGTTAAGACGCGTTGGTTCAGGACCAGTTGCATACCAACATTTTATTCTGTCACTTTTCCCATTTCACATTGCACTGCCTGTGTGGAGCTGGGATGCACTATGCGAAATCAGAGACCTCACTTGCATTGGGAGTCCCAGCTCACATTTTCTGGCCTATCAGCTTGTAGAACTGATTTGCACTGGCTAAGATCCATGGAGACTTTAGTAGACTTCCGTATTTCATTTTACAAACGATGCAGGAGAGTTTAGCAAATGCAACACTGGTTTCATCTTTTTGGTATCTTCCTAGGTGGATTAATAACTAAACATTTTAAAAATTCAGAATAATTTAGCAGAATTGAAGCTAGGTGACTTTCTCTTGGTCACAGAAGGTTTGAATACTCTCTCAAAGTGTTGTATGGAGTTTTCACATTTGAATGGTGTCTGTGTTGCCGACAGGATGTTGAGCAGAAAAGTATCTGTCATGAATCACAAGTATCTTATAGTTAGTGTAGTATACTTTGATTGTTACTATATATCCAATACCAGTCAAAAGTTTTAGAACACCCCCATTTTTTTATTTTTGTAATTTAAGCAGTTCCAATGAATAGCCTGAAATGGGAAATTGGCAGAGGTAAACATTTAAAAAAGGTTTTCAAGTAGGTTTTCAAAAACTGAAAAATAATGTACATTTCAGAGTTATATAAAAGGCATTTTTCAAGGAACAAGTAACGGGTTAAAACTAACAGCTCCTTAGCAGCAATACAAGTAACCTTAGCCTTGAAAGTTGATGCTAACAATTCCTACAGGTGTCCCAACCTTTGTTGATTACTTGCAAACACTCTGTCTGTAAAATAGCAGTTTTGGAACAAACTGTGTTACTACACCCTCTTAAACATTATTTGGACAATATGACAGGAAGTAGTATATTATAGGAAGGCAACTGTCAAACATAAAGGAGGAAGCATGACGATCTGGGGTTCTTTTGCTGGATCCAGATTTGTCGACTTGCAGAGTGAGTGGCAACCTGAACCAAAACATCTACCACAGCATTTTGAGTCATGCAATAACCTCTGGTGAATGCCTAGTTGGCGAGGGGTTTATCCTACAGTAAGATAATGATCTAAAACATCCCTCCAAGATTTGTCAGAACTACCTCAAGAAAAGCACAATACAGTAGAGTTCAAATCATGGAATTGCCAGCAATTCTTAAACCCCAACGAGCGTGTTTGGGATGAACTGGGCAGAAGGGTGAAACCAAAGCAACCTACAAGTGCAACACATTTGTGAGAACTTCTGTAACAGTTTTTGGAAGAACTTTCCAAACTGTATTCAATTTATTTATTTTTTTTGCCTCAATTTGTTTGTTCTATGCTTTTATTTCAGTACACTGAGACATTAAATTGTATGAATTATGGTAAAAACTAAATCAATTGAGGTGTTCTAAAACGTTTGAACAGTAGTATGAATATATATATATATATATATATATATACATATATATATACACACATTATCTCACATAAGTGAGTACACCTCTCACATTTTTGCAAATATTTGATTATATCTTTTCATGTGACAACACTGAAGAAATGACACTTTGCAAAATGTTGATGCCAACATTTTGAAAACATGACCGTACTCGTTTCTGTACAGTACCGTAGGTACCAGGATCCAACACGTAAAAGACGGTGGCAAGAGCAGCTGCAGCTCTACCTCAACACATCGAGAAAACCCCGCAGTAAGAGTCGTGTATGGAAGATACACAGAAATACAGTGTAGACATTGAAGTACATTTTCAATGCAATATCTGCATAGGCCCGTTTTCATCACTCCTGTCTTCCAGGAAACCAAAACTAGCCTTCTTCAAACTAATTCAGTATCCGGAGCATCAGCAATTGTGAGTTTACAAAATGGCAACAACTTTTTTCTGCAACTTGTCAGTTTATTCTTGTTATGAGAAATGAAGCTTATTCCATGCGAGAAACTGAAGATCTCTTCCAACACTGTGTACTACTCCCTTCACAGAACAAAGCAAACTGTCTCTAACAAGTATAGAAAGAGGAGTGGGAGGCCTTGGTGCACAACTGAGCAAGAGGACAAATACATTACAGTGTCTGAGATACAGATGCCTCATAGTTCCTCAACTGGCAGCTTCATTAAATAGTACCCACAAAACACCTGTGTCAGCGTCAACAGTGAAGAGTCGTCTCCAGGATGCTGGACTTCTAGGCAGAGTTGCAAAGAAAAAGCCATATCTCAGACTGGCCAATAAAATGATAGATTAAGATGGGCAAAAGAACACAGACACTGATTAGAGTCGCCTCTTCACTGAAGAATCAAAGGATCATTGTTTCAGACTGGTTGAATCTTGGGGTAATCAAGTCTCAACAAGTGTTAGACGCTAGCTCCATGTCAACATGCTCTTTGGAAGGGTTGCATGCAGGAAGACCTTACTGTATCCAACCCACAAATTGCATCATCTGTACTTTGCCATGTGTTATTGGAATGTCAATTGGAATTGTGTGTTTTGGTCAGATGAGTAAGATGCACACCATACGCGTTTTTGGCAACAAAAGGGGATAATATACAAGGAAAGGCACCTGATACCCACAGTAAAATATGATGGTGGATCATTGATGCTTTGGGGCACTTCTTAAAATCGATGGCATAATGAATTCTGAAAAGTACCAAAACCTGTTTGCCTCTGCCAGAAGATTGAGACTTGGCCGTGACTGGACTGTTCACAAGACAATAACTCCAAACATCAAAATCAACACAGAAATGGTTATAATGACCTTCTCAGTCTCTATACTTGAATCCAATTGTGGTTTGAATTGAAGAGTGGAGTCCACAAGCCCAAACCTAAGATTATCAAGCATCTTGAAATGTGCTTCACCTCCATGGTCCAAGATCCCTCCAAAAGTGTGTGCCAACTTTGTCAGACTTTACAGGAAGAGGCTTTGTTCTATAATCCACTCCAGGGGAAGGTTCACAAAATATATTTGAAACAAATATTTTGCAGAAGAAATTGTACTACTCAATAAATAGTTTGTGTTTGAGAAAGGATTGTGTTGTAATGAAAGTGTACAGCTCTTTATGTTTACGCCTAGGTCCAAACATGACAAAAATATTAAGAAAATGTTACATAATTGTGAGCAATTGCAACAATTTTATACCAATATTTTTCAGCTGGGCAAACCATTGGAAATGGTGGTGAGAATGTGGCAAAATTAGTTTAATGGAAATAAAGGCAAAACTAAAAAAAGGCTAATAGGTCCCTGGTGGTTCACTGGCTCACAGCAGACCTCCTTTTGGCAGTACACGTATCTCAGTCGTCCACACAGTCTTTTGGGGAGACAAACAGCATTGTTTCTTACCACCCTCAGGGCGACACCTATTCCCCTCTGTATGGCCAGCCTGATGGAGGTGTGGAAGGGTGGAGCTGTCCCTTCCAGCCACTGCACAAATGTTTCCATTCCTTGCCAATCTTGCCGAGCACGTTCTTACTCCGTCCTGGCATCTTCCAGCCATCCAGGGTCCTGAACCTCCACTGCCAGTGCACACTCGCTTGCCAGGAATCAGATGCCTACACATTCCAGGAGTTTCAAGCCCTTTGTTCAAAAGTTTTGTTGAATAGTATTTAAATCAGAGATAATATTTTCAATAGTTTTGTAATATTTGTACCAATAGACTTCAGCAGTTTATACCAAATCGTTAAGTTACTAACCTTACCATAATTTTGCAGCTTTGAAAGACATTGCTTATGACAATCTAATAAAAAAAGATTACAGCTCTGGAAAAAATTAAGAGTCCACTGCACCTTTTTCTTTCCTTTCCAAAAAAGTTGAAAAGGAATGTTTTGAGTGAGGTCTTCTAATATCTTCTCTGTGTTCTTAATTTTTTCCGGAGCTGTACGTTTTGGGTAGCAGGAGGGAATCTGAAAATGGACCCTTGTGTTAAATGGGAACATAATCGGTACCCATTTGTAAGACAGGGGGCATGTATTTTGCACATAAGCTTTGTTTTACACTATTGAGGGTTGTAGAGCTTCTCTTATAGCAAGCTACTCTTTGTCTTTCTACTTTCTAGTTGGGCACATTGTTGTCTTCCCCTGTTACATTTTCCTAGGTGCTTAGAGTAGAAGAGAAAATACTGCGATGTCTGTTAATATAAGTGATAAAAATTGTTAATAAATAACTATACAAATGGCTCTTGGAAATCTGTTAGATTGGTGATGGTCTTTGACAGATGACAGTGCTTCAACCCTGTCGTCATTGGGCATGTGTGGAGTCTGGAACTTAGACTCCACACAGGCTGCTACAAGGCATTAAATTTTTTGTAGATGAAAACCTAATTGGATGTTACTAGTCCGTGCACATGTATAAATCAGAAGAACATTTTTGATGGAAGAAATGTTTTTGTGTAATTCCGCTTTAGTAGTGCACTTTGCATCTTGCACTTTGATATATGATATATATATATACAATTTGATATATATTATTAATCTATGTCTACCCACAAGTCCTTTCATTACTTGCAACTATGCAATCAAACATACCAGATAGACAGACAGGGACAACAGACTCAAAATGAATTCCCATATATTGTGTTAGGTTTGGATCTTTAAACCTATAATGGCTAAAAAAGGGGTAATGTCAATGTTGCATTGTTTAGATAGTAGCTGGTAGCTTTCAGTTTTTGATACTTGTTGGTGGCAGTTTGAAGTGAAACAAATGGAAACTGCATGTACCCAAACAACTGATAAATGGGCAACTACCAGTAACTTACAAATGCAGTTGACCTGTTGGAGACCCTTGCATTGCCGCTTTGCATGGCTCTGCATTTTCTAAGTGTGCAGTACTACAGTATAATGGTGCTGGTTTCGCTTTATAGCAGATTTAGTAAAAACTACATGGACGTAACACAATGTCTCCGTCTTCCAGGTCATTCAAGATCTAGTAACCGCCTCGGCCCTATCTCTCCCCCCCTGTCATTTTTTGTCTCTCTTTTTTAATCAATCTCTCTAGCTCACTTGGTATTCTTTTTTTCTTTTTATGAGCCATGTATCTGTCTTCTCTTCTGAGCCAGGTCTGCCAATGTCGACCTCACTTAATAACAAGGCCATGTTCAGCGAGTGAAGGTTCCACTTAATTTGAGGTCAGTCACGGGGGTCAGGTATTTTGCCACGGTGTACTTTGTGTTTAGGTCAAGGAAGCATTCCAATTGGCTTAGTTTCTCGCTCGAATGACTCCCAATCTCCCCTTTCTCTCACTCTCTCTCTCTCTCTGTCAGGCTCTGTCTTTTTGTTTCTCTCCCTCTTAATGATTAACAGTGTGGAGATTTTTTAGGAGGTATGGGGACATGGGGGGCTATGTGTATGGCTGGGAGTAGAAGGGTTGGTTGTACAATATGTACAGTGGTGCTGGATTTTATATGGCTTTGGGTACTGTGTGATGTGACTGCAGGGAGGATACAGTGGCATGCATGATGCTTTTATGGAGTTTGGTTAAGATGTGTATTTTCCTCTCACTGCCTTTCTCTGTCACTCTGCATTGCACCCTCTCTCTTTCAATTTACACTACCTCCCTGTTTCCTTCTGTCCCATTCTCTTTCTGTCATTCTCTCTCATTCTCTGTTTTCCCCTCTGCATCTCTGTATATGTTCTCTGTATTCCACACTTCACCTTCTTTTCTCTACCACTTTCTTTCCTTGTGCATTAGACTGTATTGCTTGGACATTAACTCAGTTGACTATGAATCTTCCAGTTGCCTGGACATGGATGTGTAATGTCCCTAGAGGGGCCACTGCACAAGCTGACCATAACTTACATAAACACTATAGCCGCATAGAATGTGTGTGTATCTGTGTGCTTGTTACATAAGTTGGAAATGTGCTCCCTGACCATGGAATTTGTAATGTGGGCGTGTAATCATCATCCAGGTTATAATACTATAGGAAGTGCACCCACGCCAATGAATGCACATAGTAGCAGCTGTTTCAGTCACGGGACCAGTGAACACAGCTTAATCAAGATTAAAGGATATAGTAGATTCCAAAGAGAGGATACAGAGGAGTTAAGAGGTATGGAAAGCAGAGATGTGGACTTGTGTCATATGACTTGGACTCGGGTGCGACTTGAGTCACATATTTTGTGACTTCAGACTTAGTAAAAAGAGAAAACACTTGCAACTTGACTTTGACTTGATGCCTGCGACTTGTGAGCTAACTTGGACTTGAGCTGGAAGATATTCCCAGGACCTTCCTCTGATCCTCATCTGTCTGCTCGCACTGCCCGACGCTCAAAGACCTAGTGTTCAATGTTCTCAACATGCATCCACTGGGTGAGGGTGGGCGGGACAACACAACAGTACCTCACTCTAGTTTCACTTTTCTCAATGTCACTAAAACTAGGCGTTGTGTTCTGCTGTCAACGTCAGGTCGTCCATTCGGACATGATTGAGAGCTAGCATTGAGGGCATCTGGATGAGTTCTGAAAATAGTAACATTTGGATTCGAGGACTATGTCGAGATGAAGAGGAAAATGACAGCAGTATGCAAAACTAACTTTGTGACACTCCTGAAATTATTACTGTATGTATCTGGCTAGTGTGTTAATGTCAGGGGCCGTATTCACAAAACATCTTAAGGCAAAAAGTAGCTCCTAACTTTCTGATTTAGGAATAACTCTTAAAAGAAATGGGCATGTCGGTCCTAAGCGTTTTAGTGCTAAAACCAGCTCCTAAATCAGGGTTTGGAGTAGTTAAGAGGACCCCTAAGTCACTAAGACCAAATCACAAACAATCCACCTCATAATCCAGTTAACATTTTAGAAACACTTAATCACACTAAGCTTTTAAAAAGGTATTGGCTTAATTTTATGATCATTGTAGAGCTAGTCATTGATGCAGTCACTCCACCAACAAACAGAAACAACCCAATAAAACCAGAGATCAAGGTTGTGACAACTCTACGCTACTTGGCCACAGGGAAAATGCAGCTATGCAGCACAGACAAGCTACGTATATCTCACTCATCTGTCATTTGAATATTACATCAAACAATATATGCCCTCTCCATATCGTACGACAAATCATTTGGTTTCCTCATTCGCCAAATACAAAGAAGCAACGCTGACTTCATGGGCATAGCTGGACCACCCAGTGTAGTTGGTATAGATGTGTCACATAGGCCTAATTGCATGAATTATTACACCATCAAAAGATTAATGCACACTACTTTACGTGCTGCCAGACATGTAAGAGGCTGACAATTAGCTGAACATATCTTGACTAGTCATTATGTCATTCTTGGTTTCATGTTTAGTCAGTGACCCCCCACATTTTTATTTTTAATATCTTTATTTCCATATTGTAACATGACACATCGTTCTACAGTATTTCTATGATGAATTCACTGAAAGAGACACCTCCCTTATCAGCCAATCACTGCGGGCATAGTAAGTAGGCTTGTTCGTGGAACACGGTATCATCCATACAATGGGGTCAACCCCACCCTCTCTCTTAGCTTAAGACCTCTCCCCATTCCTTAGTAAATGTTGATGTTAGCAGCTTTGTGAATAGGTTTTAAGAGGAAACTCTTAACTAGTAACCTTTAGTGCTGTTTAGGAGTCCTAGTGGTAAGATAACATGGTTTGTAACTACAGCCCCAGAATGAGACACTCTTGAAATAACGTTAGCAAAATGGGAGATTGGAAACTAAATTGTATTCAAAAAAATAAGACTGGGATATGCATATATTGAACATAAAAATAACTGATTCATTCTGAATGTAATCGTGTTTTCCAAAATAGTTACATAATTCCTGCAATTATGCATTGTGCTGGAGAAGGATGACCTTTGACGGAGATTCAGCTTTCTGCTACTACTGACAACATTGCTCTCCAAAATGCCTTGGTATTCTTCTGATTTCATGACTCCATTCAAGGCACCTAGTGGTAGAGGAAGCGAAGCAACCCCAAGACATCACTGAACCTCCTGGATGTTTGACTGTGGGGAATGTGTTCTTTTCTTTGAATGCTTTTTATTTTTTGAAACAGAGATGGTGTGCTTTACCAAAAAGCTGTAATTTGGTCTCATCTGTCCATAATGTCTCAGAAGGATTGTGTCATGTTTTCAGTTTTATGTTGGAAATTGCAGTTGGGCTTTCTTATATGTCTCTCTCAGCAGTAGGTTTCCTACCATACAACCCCCATTCACTGAGTTGGTGACGGATGGTGTAAGTTAAAACCGTTGTACCTTGTGTCTGCAGTACAGTTTGTCAAGGGACTTTCTCCACCACTTGAACAATCCTTTGCTGCAATCTTCCATTAGGTTAAACTCTTGATAACATTACGTATGATGGAAAAGAAACCCCAAGGTCTCTAGAGATAGCCTTATAGCCTTGATAGCTCATGCTTAGGTATTATCTTGTCTGACCTCTTCAAACCATTGTCTGGCTCTCTTTTTCCCATGCTCGTTGCAGTCCATACAGTGACACAAAACAGGAGAATGATTCAGCTGGTTCAGTGTGTGATTTTTGTTTTGAAGAGACCTGCAACTCATTAAACAAGTAATCTAATTATTTCTAAAAACATCTGGAAGATATCAATAATATTGTCTGTGCCATTTTTGGATTACTTTGTGCCATACACTTAGATTTAGTAAATCATTAAGATGAACAGTATCGTAATAGTCATAACATTTCTTAAAAAACATTTTGAATTAAGATTAGGTGTATCAAGCCATTCTTTACGTTAATATATGCTCAAAGGTCTTCCATCCTTGTTGCCAAGTTGAAGGTGGGTCCCTCACTCCTGTGTCAGGTGACAAAGAAAGCAATCAGGCAGAGGAGAAAGCTGATGTAGATGGAAGGGGGAAGAATGGACACTGGGACAGAGGTGTGATGTAGCGATGGAGAGGGAGGGACGATGCGGAAGAAAGGGGAGAGCGGCAGGCATTTTAAGATAGCTAGTGGGACAATCACGCAGCTCAGCGTGCGTAAGTACCCCTTACTCAATAAAGAGGAGATATCGATCACATCAAATCATACTGGAATTGTACAGCATTTTCATTACAATGAGTGATGACGTGCCATGGTGGCTGTGAGGGAAGGAGGGAAAGTGAGAGCTCAGCCTCACAGGAGGTAGATATATGTCCACGGGTGGAGAGAGGGAGAGAGGAAGGGAACGGGGAGGAATGTGGGGGAGTTACAGAGGGAGAGGCAAGAAGAGAGAGCCAAAACCAAGAAGAGAAAGAAAGAAGAAAATAAATGGGATAAATGTTAAGGGAGGAAATGCAGGAAAGGAGGGTATGTGAGTTGGAAGAGGAAAATGGAGGAGAGAATTGTGGAGTTGTGGTTGCAGTAATCTGATTAACTTTGTCCACTGTCTAGACCTCTCTCTCCTCCCCTGCGCACTCTTTTTGGCTTTTTGTACCTCTCTATATCTCCTTTTCTTACACTCATTGTCTCTGTATGTCTATCTCATTCCTCTTGGTCTCTCTTTTTGTATCCCTCCCTTTGACTTTCTCTGTGTCTCTATATCTGTCTTCCTGTCTCTGTCTCTCTCATCTCCCCAATCCATACCCTTCCTGGTCAGTCCATTTGTCTGGTCAGTTTTCTTCTCCCAAAATGCCGTCGTCTGCCATTTCTCCACTATGTCTCTGGGAGCCTGTCGACAATCCTCTTTCTCCTCTCTCTCTACCTCTGCTTTGTGATCTCAATTTTTCATATTTTACCCACCCAAAATACAGGCAGTATCTATTGATTACACGCTTTTAGTTCTCATGCTTGACATTTCATACCGTAGCTTTTTCCTCTCCTCTCTTAATCTGTTCTCTTTTCTCTTCCTCCTTTACTGTGAAGCAGAAGGGAAATACATTTTTAGCCTGCTGCTGAACACAGAATTCTTCCTGGGATTTGCCACAAATGGCACACTTTGCCCTTTATATTGTGCTACTTTTGACCAGAGCCCCATGGGCTCAGTGTTCATAAGCAGTGCACTGCATACAGGTAGGTTGCCATTTGAGACACAAAACAGGTCTGAACATGAAGGTAGTCGACATGAATTTCAATGTGCCTCTGTTTCTTTTAATCAAATAACCATGCCGAGAGCACACATGATAACGCGCGCACAGGCACATACAGAACACACACATTACCATTGTTGTACACACATGCGCGCCCACGCACACTCGCAGTATCTCTTCATGTTACACACAGCCTCTGTCTAATCCGCAGTGTGTTTTCCATTAGGTGATCAGTGGGGGTAACAGCCAACAAGGTTTCACAAATTGACATCAGCGTGAGATTATTTGATTCACTTCAAATTCACGTTTTGTCATATAAAGACAGAATACATTATTACCTATTTTTAATGAGGTGCAAAAAATGCTAATCCTACACATTTTGCCATTATAGGTTAAAATAAATGTTGTTTTGTTCTATGTATATTCTATTTTAGTAATTTAGCAACCCTTATTATCCAGACTGACTTGCATTAAAACCACTCACCATTCACCAAGATAGCTTGGTGGGAAAACCGTTCAACCCAGTAACAGTAAGCACACCTTAGGAGGTAGCAAAATAAATGCATGAAGGGTGGAAGAAAATCATTCACCAACTAAAGAAAAATAATGAAAAACATTGTAAGCTAGCATGCAGAACAGCCTCATCTGGGCAGTAGTGATGCTACTCAGCCTGAAGGACAACTTAAGGACATTGCTCACAATTAGTGGAGGTGCTACAACCTAACTGACGTGCAGTGTCCATCTAGGACATGTATGTATGACGTGTGTACTGTATGTGTCAGTGTGATACTGATCACTTCTGCCATTTACCTTTGAGTGTAGAGGGTAATTGAAATATAAAGCCTTTATAGGACAGATAGCTATCAATGTGAAGTAATGGCTTTAGTCATTAGGGCCATGTCTAAAATGGTAGTGTCCACTACATACTCTGCACCACTACATTTTGGTGAGAAGTAGTGTACTATATAGGGTTAATAGGGTACTATCAGGGAAGCTGAATGGGAGATAGACCCTTTAGAAGGCAGTGAATCTAATGGATTTGGTCACTAACATAAGATGAATCCCCTTGAGCTTCAGTTTCATTCGGCATGCTGCTTTCGGCTAAACGTTTTACCTACGCAACTGAGTGATCTTGTGAGTGGTCTGTGGAATTTAATGAAATTCCCCACATTGATGGTTTATAAAGTTGTGATATAAATCATCCTCATACTTTCAAGGTTGAGTCATCAGAGTTTTGAGTTATTTTCTGACTGTTAACATGTGTCAATGGGGAACAGCATAATGACATTTCCATATTGGGGATTATTATTAAGCAATTTAAATGAGACAATAAAGCGTCGGAGGAATTCTGGGACCATGTTTGTTTCACTCATACCCTGTTGCACCTGCTTCCCTTTTTATCAATTTTTTAGGAGTAAGTGATCTGTCATGTTTAGTTCTGTTGTTCTGTTATTTGTATACGTCTCTCTAGCCATTCCTTGTCTTTCTATCTTATTGTTCTGTGTGTACCTAATACTTTAATACCTTCTCTACTTCTCTCTTATTCTCACCCCCCCTCATGTCTCTATGGCTCTCTCACATTGTTTTATCTTTCTCCCTGTGTCCTTTGTCTCTTTGCTTCTCCTTCTGTTGTCTTTCTCCTCTCCCTTTCCTTGTTGTCTGTCCTCTACTTATATTTTTCTTTAATTTAATTTGAATCTACCTGTTAGGACACACTTCAGTTTTCACCCCACCCGAAACTCGCTCTCTAACCCTCCCTCTCGCCCTTTCAGTCGCCACCCCCCCGCCCTCCTCTACATTAATTATGTATTTAACTAGGCACACTGCACTTAATCCTACTGTAAAGTGAAAATCTCTTTCTAAAGTAGACAGGTTCTTTGTGGGTGTATGTGTGGTTGTGTGTGCACAAACCTACATCACTGCCCTAAGGCAAGAAACACTCGTTCTCCCAGGTAGATAGAACACTTTTATCACGTGAGAATCTTTCTTCTTCCCAGTGCCACTCAAACAGTCTTTATATCTCTCTTATATCTGGCGAGCATTCCAATCCATACTAGTTCTACCTTTTACACATCACACACCAACTAGGGGCAGAAGGGCCAAAGTTCCTCCGAATAGAATATATTCCACTCTCAGACTCTCCCGTCCCTCAGGGGGCTCTTGAATGGGTTAGATGG
The DNA here is from genome assembly GCF_011004845.1 of Esox lucius. Classification (NCBI taxonomy): domain Eukaryota; kingdom Metazoa; phylum Chordata; class Actinopteri; order Esociformes; family Esocidae; genus Esox; species Esox lucius. Next base: position 25,754,140 of record NC_047592.1, on the reverse strand, counting down.
AAAAGGCAATGGCTGTCAAGTTGGCTGACTCCCGGCTTGAAGGTTTTCTTTTTGAAAGTTTGAAATCATAAAGTTGTTGCTCTACGATGGCTGTTCATGATTCAATTGCCTGGTGTCTCATTCCTGAACTGCAAGGATGTTATTTAAGTCAGTATAGTATGATGGAGTGAGTGGGTGGGTGAGTTATCAAGTGAGCGAGAGCACAGGTCAAGGTAGTGAAAGACTTCTGGATGAACACTAATAAATAGCATTGTAATCCTGGACTTAAGCGTTTTATTTCTTTGACCCGTCAAACTCAACTCTGGACCAAGGTATGAGTTGAATACGCCAGGCCAGACATCATACCATTATTATATTTCAATTGAGGATGCCTTTAACACTTGATATTTACTCAGACCTATTTAACTCACAGAGAATATGCTTTTGCCCTAGGTGAAAACAATTGACATATTGGTGTCCCTCAAGGCAATTTATTTGGGTCTTACACTGTTTAGACTTTAAATATTTCCGCTTGTTCTTATTCTTATTGGGAAACAATATGTTAACTGCAGATAATACGCAGCTATATCAGTATAGCCAGAATATATTAACTGCAGATAATACACAGCTATGTCAGTATAGCCAGAATATATTAACTGCAGATAATACACAGCTATATCAGTATAGCCAGAATATATTAACTGCAGATAATACACAGCTATATCAGTATAGCCAGAATATATTAACTGCAGATAATACACAGCTATATCAGTATAGCCAGAATATATTAACTGCAGATAATACACAGCTATATCAGTATAGCCAGAATATATTAACTGCAGATAATACACAGCTATGTCAGTATAGCCAGAATATGCTGGCCAAATGATCAGCATATACTGTACCACTGACACTCACCTGCCACTTTATTAAGTACGCTGCTCGTTAATGGCCAAACAGCCAAACAGTTAATAATGTGGCTGCGACAGATTCATTTAAAATTAAGTTTTTTTTCTGGTGTTTGATATTAATCTCTTTGTGTTTAGACTGCATAAACCATCAGAATTGTTTCACAGCTACAAATAAATCGGTAGCCTTCATCAACCTGTTGGAGAATCATGTTTTAGATGCACATCTTACAGCTCTAGGAAAAAATGAAGAGACCACTGCAACTTTTTCTTTCCTTTCCAAAAAAGTTGAAAAGGTTGTTTTGAGTGAGGAACAGAAAGGTTAAAATTAAAAGACCACTGCAAATTAAACACTTCTGTTCCTCACTCAATACCTTCCTTTTCAACTTTTTTGGAAAGGAAAGAAAAAGGTGCAGTGGTCTCTTAATTTTTTCCAGAGTAAGTATCCTATGTTTATAGGGTCAGCAGATAGTGGTCAAGAGCATTTCACAAGGTAATAAAATACTTTGTTGTGCTGTTTATCAAGACACTTAACTGCTATGGATCAGACCTTTTTTATTTGTTTCACTGTTATCTTTCTCGTCTTTTATTACTTTGAAACCCATTCTGTGAATGTGCTCTATGAAGAAAGTTTTTATTTCATTGTCTGCAAATGTGAGAGACTGAGCAAGCAACAGAGACAAAGTAGAAATACAATTAGGAAGACAGAAAGGGGACTAGCCAGTCAACCCAGCTAATGAGATTGCCAGTGCATAAACCAGTCAGCTAGCAAATCATTTAGCCAGTTAGCAAGCCAATCACTCAGTCAGTCAGCCAGCCGGTCTGTCAGGCAGTCATTCATTCTGTGAGCCATACATTAATTCAGTCACCTAGCTAGCCATCTAGTTGCTCAGTCATTCAGCCAACCATCCAGTCAAAAATGCTCTCAGTGTGTCTTTCAGTCAGCCAGCCAGTGAGTAATTTAGTCAGTCAGTCATACTATTTACAGGGCAGATGGTGCTGGTAAATGCTGCAGGTTGAGGTATGCTAATGTTCTATAGCTAAATATAGAATGGTTGTTTGTCTCTTACTCCATTCATCTTCATCTCTCTAAATCTCTTTCGACTAATTTGTTTTCAAGACTGTCTGTGTGGGCAGTTTGTGTGACAGCTTCCATCATCTTTGGGAGACTTGCTGTCAGCCCTGACTATAGATTGAACTCACTTCAGCCCTGACATAAGGCAGAAGCCAACACAGAAACATACCGAACACACAGAATCAGAAACACAGTGAAAACGCAGAACACACACACAGAAGCACACACTGGAGACACAATACATGCATACACAGGGGGCATATGTGTTCAGGTTGAACTGAGATATCTGATAACAGAGGAAATACAAAGCTTTTAAGTCAAGGCTGGGTTTATTGAGTGTTGCACAAACAAGCCTGCACCCCACAAATCCGAAAGCTACTAGCTTTGATTCCGGAAGCTACTAGCTACATCAGTCCCGCTCCTACCCACCTGCCTCCTATTGAGACCTTGTCTGGGGAGGTATTTGAGGGCTCCCAGGGAGCAGCTCAGGACAGAGGCCAGTAGCAGAACAGAAAATGTGGAATCATGCAAGGCTGTGCTACAGAGGGGGAGGAAAAGAGATCAAAGTTACAACCACCAGACTAGCAACCATTCCTCCCAAACCATGTCCGTGATGCCACCACAGAGATGAAGCCACCTCCCCATAAAAGTTGGAATGCCTCCTCACCACCTCCCGTTAATTTGCAATTATGGGTTATGATTTGTGATTTTCAAACATGGGTGTAAACAGGGTTGATCATCTCATTTAAAAATAGAGATAATAGCCTACATAATGTGTTATTAAACTGAATTCAAATCAAGTTGGTATTTTACACTTACTACCAATTAGAATTTGCAGCCTGTGTCAAACTATTAGTTTAACTTCTCATTTAATGCGATGCCGTTTGCAGCATTTGCTATGTTTGTGCCATTACCATAGATTGTTAGGCACCATTTCTCAACCCTTAAGGCATATTTCTTCCCATATTAAGTTTGTTTGTAGGCACTGACATTGAAGCCAAACCTTAATAACCATGCTGTTATGAATGTGGGACAATATATCCTGGTGCCACGTGCTAACTTGAAGCAGTCTTCTCTAGTAGACTGCATCAACTATTTAACCAAAATGAGTCCAGTTATTTAAGTAATCTATAAAAATACCTTCAGCACCCTTAAGAAAAACAATTACGGACGTATGATGCATGCCCGTTGCCTCGTGTAAAGCGCATATCATTCACTTTTTTTGGAGCTGAAAAGCACGTAAGATTGTGATTTTGATATTGCACATGTCAATATCTCAGTTTCAATTATATTTCGATTAATTGTGCAGCCCTACTGCAAAGTGTCTTCCTCCCAGAGTGTAAAGAATCTTGGCGTGACCCTAGACAACACGCTGTTCTCTGCTAACATCAAGGCATTGACTAGCTCCTGCGGTTCATGCACTATAACCTGGAACCAGCTTCCCTTGGAGGCGAGGATCGCTGAGTCTCTACGTATCTTCAATACCCTACTTTTTATAGAGTACTTTAAACAGTTCCACTCCCACCACACTCCTGTCTTTTGTTAACTTTTTATGTTTTATGCTTACTATTTGTATGGTATTTTTTCCAGCACTGACCTTTTCTGATAAGTAAGTCATTGATTAGAATGCTCTTACTGCTAAAATGTGTGGTTGTTTCACCTGGCTCTGTGTACTGCACTTACGCTAAGTCGCTCTGGGTAATAGTGTCTTCCAAAGGGCTAAAATGGATACCTTTTAGCGAACGAAGCACTGGCTTAATAACTAGTAATAATAATCTGGCCTTGAGTTAAACATTTATTATTACACATTTTTGTTTTAACTTTTCTAGTTAGTTACGGCAGTCCATGGACGACCCAGCTACCACAGCATTATAGTGTAGGCAATAATTTCTTGGCCTAGTACATGTATTTCTATATCTTTTGGTGTTGTTTGTATTTGATGAGATGAGAAACACTGATCAAATTTTGCGATTGCAGAAATGTTTAACATTACATTTAAAGCCTTGCTGCTTTTTGGGAATCTTCTGGTGTCCTGCAGTAGCTAACAGAACAGTCGCTTATTAACTAGTAAACAATTCTGTAACTATTCTTTTTGAACGAAGAACGAGAAACAGTGAGTACTGCCAGTAAACAGTCTGTCCATGCGGCTAATAATGTTGAGAGTTTATTTTCGGCTTTCACCATTCAGGGAACTTCAACAAGCTTGGTGTTGCAAATTAAGCCTTTGTGATTGGTTCACCTCAGTGAGTGCCCTGCTCAGAACTTAGAGTCACAGCACATAGAGCATAGTGCATAAAATGTTGACGCATTGCTGCTCTGTTTTTATTAAGCATTACTAAGAACTTGCTAATGATGACTAGGTCCATTGCAGAAAAGCAAGGTATGGGCTTTGTTCCCTCAATTCCCTTTCATACATACAAAAGTCTGCGTTGTAATACACGGCATGGTGAACATTAAGGATGTGTGTGAATGGGATATAAGACTATTAAAGTGTACACGTTCTTCTACTCATCCACCCATTAATTGCGTGTCGTCATGCCATTTGGTGTCAAAGGAGTTAACGGTCCATCTGTTTACCCATCCATCCATTAGGGATTGGACTTGCAAGGGACCTCACAATATGATATTATTATGACATGATAAGAATACAATATTATGGTTGTTTATCAACTGGCATCGACATTATTTCTTTCTCCATGCATGTATGCCAACAAATAGTGTAGCAGGGCAAAGCAAAGGACACAGAGACAGGAGGTGTGAAGGTGGCTGAAGGAGCACTCCATAGCAGCTCACTGGCTCACGTCAGGTCTCCTTCTGCAGCTTGAGTGTTCTAATAGTCCTTGGCAGAGTCTGTGGATGAGACAGACACAAATAGGTGGTTAATAAGCACTGGAATATACCAACCCCAGGGTGACAGCTGTTCCCGTCTTTATAGCTGCCCTGATCAGTCTTCATGAGGCAGGTGTGGAGCGGTGGACCCGGCCCTCCCAGCTGCCTCAAACATTCCCATACCTCGTCGTTCTCCATGTACGCTTCCAGCCTTCTCCCGGGGCTCCCTCTCCAGGGTCCTGAGCCTGTGGCCAGTTGGCCATACTCTGATGGGTTCGGTGCCGCCCACTGGATAAAGTGGTGTGTGGTAGCAAATAACATAAAACATCTAACCCTAAATCATGAAATCTACTATTGTTTACATGACAGACATTCACTGTTGAGCACATGGTCTCATGAATGCTTAAAGGGAGGTGTGGGACTAAGACTTTTGATAGCCAGTTTCTGAGGAGTTGGCTATACAAGTATATTCACTTTCAAATTGTTTGGCCATTGCATAGTTCTAAGTTAGCAATCAACATGAAATTGGTTGAAGACACTGGGGCTGGGAATTGCACGGGAACTTGATAAACATTAACACTAAATGCAGATACAATATCTTTTGATATAGTGATTTACTAAAACAGTTCAATTATACTTCCAAAGGCAATTTTCTGAAAGGAATATTAAATACTACAATAACATAATGTCGATGACTTGCATAAAACTGTTTTTATAGATTGTTTTTAATAGACCTACATTCACAGAGTAATCCACCCATAACCACACAGTCGGATTTACTGTATTAATATTTCTCCCATCCGTACCATCCATCCATACCATCCATCCATTCATCTATCCCTCCATTTATCCATCCATTCATCCTTCTTTTCTCCCTTCCATTCATCGCTCCATTCATCCTTCCATTTATCCATCCAATAATCCTTCCTTTCTTCCATCCATTCATCCCTCCATTTATCCATCCATTCATCCTTCCTTTCTTCCATCCATTCATCCTTCCATTCATCCATCCATCTATCCACCCACTCACCCATGTATCCATCCATCCATCTACCAATCCATTCATTCACCCACTTAACCCCCCTCCACCTACCCATCCATTTGGCCACCCATCATCTAATAAACTACTCACACAATTCCAAGGTTCAGTCTGACTCTTTTTAGATAGAAACTCTTCTGGGGCTCCAGGGTTGTTAATGGAAGTTATAAGCAGGATGTATAGTTTGCTCGTACACACTCATGTAGACACACAGACATACATACACACAACGAAGGAGAAAAGGTCAAATCTGTCTCTCTAGTTCATTAGTCTCTAATCAGCTCAGTCTGCCTCTAGGTGTGTGTGTGTGTGTGTGTGTGTGTGTGTGTTCACACCACATCCTCCTGTCTCATGCAAGCCAATGTTTTCCTCCATCCATGATAATGCAGTGCCTGCTATGTTAATATAATCTCACTCTCAGTCCATTTCATCTGTCTCTCGCCCTTGTCTCTCTATCTGGGTCTCTCTCTTGGTTTCTCTCTGTCTTAATCTCTTTCTCAGTTCAATGCAATTTAGGATGACAATTTGAATTGAGTCTTTAAATAACTAAAATATAAATGACATAATAAACATTTCTAAAACCACAAGGCATGGAAATCAAAACGAAATAACAGGTTAACCATTGTTATATTTACATTTTTATGACTGCCCTTCAGATTCTGGCAGGAGGCCGGCCAGTAAACATTTTAGCCAATACAAATTAGATGATTTTTATTCTTCTTTGATGTTTTCAACTTTGTAAAGACTGATCCTTTTGGGGAAAAAAGCTTCTCTTAGGTCATGGTGTAATTGTCACAGTGTAATAGGAAATTAAACTCAGTCTCCACCTCTAGCCGGAAACAGAGTGAGCACAGCCTGTCCTCAGCCAGGTTGACCTGCAATGATCGCTCTGTGTGACCAGGCTGTGCTCTCTGTCGTCACTACAGAGTCACTCCACTGTTGTCTCTGTGTTCTGCTGCTTCTAGCCTAATGAAGAGTGTGTCCCTGAGGACAATCACAGCAGATAGATTTCTATATCAGTTTTTTTTTACAGGTGGGTAAATCATCTATATATCATGTGAAAACAGGGGCCTGGGGTTAACGGCTATTAAATCTTTCTTAACCAAAGAACAGAGTTCTTGCGAAAGGAGCAGTGTGCTGGATTTGAACCCGTGTTGCAGCTCTGCAGGTGTAACAGTGGCAGCAGCTAAGACCACTGGACCAACATACAGTTGGCCACATGTTGCCGATTGTGTTTGTAATACACAGGATTTTGTAAAAGAATACATGAAGATGGAGAGCACTTTATGGGCCGGTTTTGCTGACACAGATTAAGCTTAGTCTAGGAGTATAAAAGCAAGCTCAATGGAGTTTTCTGTTAAACTTGATGTTTTAGTCCAAGACATGGCTTAATCTGTGTCTGCAAAACCGGCCCTACTGTATATGGATAGTCAATCTGTAGATGCTTTACAGGCTACCTGCAAACTATCAACAGCTTTTCAATTAACAATCTAGTAGCACTAACCATAACCTTAAACCTCATCTCTAACCTTCATCCTTTCTTTAACCCTACACTTACACTTATTCTAAACCTAACCTGAAAATGTACCTTAGCAAGCCTTTACTTTGTTTTTGATAGTCTGTTAATAGTAAGAATATCTGTAGCACATCTATTAGGGGTGTTAACCTTAAGCATGGCAGCGATACGATACTATCGTATCGATACACTGAGCACTGGTTCAATGTAGTGCCTTTCAGCTAATGTTGCTACGATATTGTACGATACGATTTGATACAGTGCCTTATTACCACACCGCCATTGATATTGTTTTTTATCCATCCCCTGACTTGGGCCTTTCCACAACTCCTATGACAAGCTGCTTTATTTTGAACTAATCAAAGTCACTACAGTGGATCACAGGCGGAAGCTAATTAGCTTGATTTGTGATCTGGGAGGTGGTTAGTTATACCTCAGCAAGTTTGCAATTGGGGGGGGGGGGGTCATTATCCAAATATATATATATTTGTTTAGAAAATAAGATTAACTTGGATATTCAATCAAATTTCACTGACATTTATTTATAAAGCCCTTTTTACAACAGCAGTTGTCACAATATTGTGTGTTACTGTGTGTGAATACTGCTGGAAGAAGTCAGATTTTATGTGTTTTCAAATCAGGCTCTAAGGCAACAAAAGGTGAACGTTTCGAAAGGGTGTGGTGAATTTCTATACCCAATGTATCTCCTTAACTTTTTACATAGATGTGTGTCTCCTTAACTTTTTACATAGATGTGTGTCTCCTTAACTTTTTACATGGATGTGTGTCTCCTTAACTTTTTACATAGATGTGTGTCTCCTTAACTTTTTACATAGATGTGTGTCTCCTTAACTTTTTACATGGATGTGTGTCTCCTTAACTTTTTACATGGATGTGTGTCTCCTTAACTTTTTACATAGATGTATCTCCTTTATTTTAAAATGCTGACATGAGACTGTTGTCAGAACACGCCATATAAAAATTCTACACACACACAAATACGACACACACACACACACATCTATGTATTTTCACCGAAATTAGTGAAAATACAGGGATTCATTGATCCTGACGCCCCCAACAGTCAATACAAACCTGCACACTTGCACACTCCTAAACACACACAGAGGCACATACACAAACACAAATACACACACACAGGTCAAGCAATTACAAACACTTCTTTAAGGTCAAGATGAACTGGAGATGGGGTGTGTGTTGTAGGTGGTGGTGATGGGGTGGTGTCTATGTTTTTAGAGTAGTATTTTCAATGATGGAACTCTTGCAGAGGTCAAACTAATCAAAAAAAAAAACTCATTTACTCAACGTTCACAAGTTCACATTTGCCACTTCTCTGTCTTTCTCAAAAAATCTGCAATGTCCCTCGTTGTAAATTACTATGGCTGCGCATATATAAATGAGCTACAGAAGCTCAATGTAATCTTAAAAAAAATATATCTCCATTACTAAATATGCAAGAATTGGTATTCATAATTCATTTTGACATCATAATCACATTCAGGAACTCTGATTAATTACAGAAATCACACGCAGAAATCACACACAAAAAAAAACATTTAGTGATATTTGAAACTTACGCATGAAAATGTTTAGGTGTTGCAGATGCATTAAAATATTTGTTAGCTAGCTTCGCATTTCAGTATTAGCTTTGAGAACCTGTAATAACATAAAATAATACAGATGAAAGAATTAAGTAAAAATAAAGATACTTGAATTTTGTTAGGCAAATAATTACAATTGAGTGAATCATGTTATGTAATTTTAGCTAAAGAAGACAGATGAAGTAAAAAAGTAGAAAAGGCGATGGTATTATACTGATGGCAGCCTATGTAGTGTCCATTCTATTTTAAACTGATTTTGCTACAAAAGCTATGTATCTGTATAAGTTAAGCATTTTGTAACATCTGCTGATATAAAAAGGGCTCTTTAAAATATATTTGAATGATTATATTTAAACGACATTTGCATGCAGGCGTTTGCCCATTGCCATTTTATATAGCTGTAGTGGTTCAAGCAGTATTATTTTTAGTTTGTAAAATAGTGCCTTGATTGTTGAATAGTTAAACAAAGATAATTCTCTCGTGTTTGGAGATCATTAGTTTGTCCAAAGGCCTTAGTAAAGTAAGCACCATACTCATTTCTTTTGACACGCACAAGTGGTATAATATTTGGTCCTGTTCTTATTGAACAGATGCGTCAGACAACTTGAGTAGCAGATGCCCTTCTACATTTATCAAGATGTTCATTGTGTGGCCAGTTAAAAGTAAATTTCAACATCACAAGACAGTTTATGATCCTGTGATGATGATCAAGCTGTAAAGTAAATTGATCAATTATGTTTATGTAAGGAAGGATAGTGAATATGAGGAATGGAATTGCTCCTTTGGGACATGCCAAATTTCTTTAGTTTCCTGAGATTGTTTAAAACTAGGCTTCACAGTCCCCAATCAGCCTTCATAGTGCCCAACTAGTGCCCAACTAGGCACACCAGCACACACACCCACCACCTACACACAATGGATAAGAAAGTAGGGCTTAATATTTTACTGTGCATCAAATTGTATTATCAAATACACAAATACAGTTGATTGTGTATGTACTGAATTAATTTGATTGAAGCAACAAAAGAGCATTTCACTCAGAACAACACACTGTGCGTCTCTCTGGCACAGAGGAACAGCTTCAACTGTAAAAGCTATACAATAACAAAATATTGCGTTTGTGACAAATTAATGAATTGGATTGAAACAACAACAAAAGAATGTTTGCACTCCAGATAGCATGAACACACTATGCTCTGAAAAATGAACACAGCCTACGTTTCAGGTGTACACAGCAACAACTGTAATAACGTTACAGAATTATGTCTACTCACTTTTTCTAATTTTATTTTGGGGATGTGGAGTTCGGTGGCCTGTTGTGCTTTTCGCATGAGTCCACTTGTCTTTAATGACTTTATCATAGAAAACTGTGCCCTTCAATGCAAAAGTAACTTGAACAAATAACAGTGCCTTCATGGATGGTTGTTACAGTGGGATTTTGCGCACCATGAAATCATGACAACCTGTCACATTCGAATGGGCAGTAGGTCGGACCAATAAAAACACATGATCAAGTAAAAATATGCGACAAAACATACTTTTTTCTAAATAACACGGACTGAAATATGGGACTGGTTGCCCTATCTCTCTCCCTCACTGTGTCTTCCTTTCCTCTGTCTCCCACTCTCTTCCTTCTTGCTCTGTCCTGACTTCTTCTCTCTCTCATAAATCCCCAATGTATTCCCCTCATTTCCCTCTTTTTCCCTCTCTTACCCACATTTTCTCTTCCCTCTTTCTCTCTCTCCCCTTTCTCCTTCTGTTCCCCCCACTATTCATGCTGAACAGGGAACATGCTGTATGGGACACAATCCAATCTTCCATGCTCTCCCTCTCCTTATTGCCCACCCCCCTTCAGCTTGTTTCTCACTCTTACACTGGCGCCCAATAAACCCACAAGTTCAAAATATCCATTTAGTAAAAAGCTGGGCTGAGCCTCGTTATTGCGAGGGCAGGGTTTGAATCTTGCTCGCAGGTTAGCCCAGAGGTCCCGCAAAGGACAGTGCAATTGGCCAGTACCGTCCGAGTTTGGAGTGTTTGGAATCGAATTTGGCGCCTTAGGCAGTTGTGAGCATAATTAAAGTAGAAGGCCAAAGCTTGCCTTCCTTCACATAAGGATTCCGGTATGGACCCATGTCTGTTGGGAGTTCTGATGAAGTAGGGTCTTAATCATGAATTGGATGTCAATTCAAGTAAAAAATTAAATAAGTTGTGCATGGTTCCATTTCAGTCCACACCATCCTTCTGCTAGCAACTACCTCATCGGTTGAGGGGACAAGAAGGGGATTAAGATAAGGGCTGTGAATAGATCTATGTGAAAGTGGCCATATTGTAATGTTTGTCTTCAGACTTCCTCAATCTGTCTGTCTCTTTGACTTCCAGAAATGTTCAACTGTTTGGTTGTCCCAATGCAGTTTTAGATTCTCTCCAGAAATGTAGATTCACTTGCATATGTATTTGTTTGTAACTGTTTATAAAATTGTATATTTGGCATTTTACATAAATTTTAAGTCACTTAGCATATTTATCCAGAGTGATGTACACCAGTAAGAGCATCCATTTCATTCTATTTTGTTTGTTTAATTCATTTGCAAGGTGGAACGAAGGAAAGGAGATTTCAGATGAATGAGGCGACCACTGGTTCCCAAAATCTGTAGTGATCATCTCTCTTTCCTCTCAGATTTTTCTTACAGTTCCTTTCTCTCCGTTTGTGTCTCCCTTCCCCCTTTTTTTGGTATTACTCTCTGCCCTCTAATTCTCTCTTTCTCTCCCTCTCTGCCTGTCGTTCTCTCCCCTCTAATTATCTCTTTCTCTCCCTCTATGCCTGTCTCTCTCCCCTCTAATTCTCTCTTTCTCTCCCTCTCTGCCTGTCTCTCTATCCCCTCTAATTCTCTCTTTCTCTCCCTCTCTGCCTGTCTCTCTCTCCCCTCAAATTCTCTCTTTCTTTCCCTCTCTCCCTGTCTCTCTCTCCCCTCTAATTCCTTCTTTCTCTGCCTGTCTCTCTCTCCCCTCTAATTCTCTCTTTCTCTCCTTCTCTGCCTGTCTCTCTCTTGCCTCTCTCTTTGTCTCTCTCCTCACTCTTTGCTTTTTTTCACTCTGTCTCCCTTTAACCCTCCCCCTTAACCACTCTCCCTGTCTTTCCTCTGTCTGGGTTATTCATCACATGACTGCAGGATTATAGATGGTTCAGTCTCAATCTGATTACAACACACTTCATTGGTTTCAATAGAGCCATTAGCCACCTCAGTGTGTGTGTGTACATGTACGTGGGTGTGCGTGTGCGCATCTATTTGTATGCCGTCATCAGACTTCTTAATTCAGTACAAATCTTTAATACAGTGAAAGTTGGCGAAACATTAGATTTCTCAGAAACTGTGCTGTGTGGAGTGAGAAAAACATTACTTCTTCATACCTGGCATGTGTGAAATTTTAATATGTAGTTGAGTATGTGTTGGGCCCCATGCAGATTCACTCAACGCTGCATTAGGTTTTGTGTTTACTGAAAACACAACAGTGCATGTGTTCAGATCGTCCTTATACAATGACACTGTTTCTGTTAAATGAAGTCCAAGAGTTGAATTCACCACCCAGTATTGATGAGAAGAAAACATCCTTGAATCTGTACTTATACAACTTAACTTTTCTTGAAGTCACTATCACAAACAACACACAGACACAAACACACAGCAGACTGTCACATTAGTGTTGATTTATTCATGTGATCTGTTTAAATCTCTGTGTTGCCTGGAGAAATGTTAGTTTTGCACACCCTGTTAAGTGCTCTCCAATCCCTCTTCACTCTACCTTGTCACTGTCTCACACAGACACACTAACCCACACACACAAACCAACACCTAACTTAGTTATATCAATTATTAGTATATTATTAGTATAAATGTAGATACATTTCCCTTAAACATCTAACCCTAACACCTAACACCAAAACCCCTATTGGAAATATTGCCATGAACACTTCAGCCAAACAAATCCAAATGACCCCATTCATTACATTTTCCTGGTTTAGTCAAACTTTTCTACACACACACGTGCACACACAATGGAACTCTGGCAATAACAGCAGCCCTAGAGAAAATGAAAGACAGGAGAAGTCTGTAGTGTTTTGATTCTATTAGTCATATATGGAGGGATGGGGCATGTTTGACCGAGTAGTTTGGGGAACAGATGAAATCAACCATGTCTATTTCAGTGGAACGAGAGTACTCCTCGTTAAAAGCCTGTATTTTCAGAAGGTACATAACCCTAGTGTACCCGTGTGTGTGTGTGCGCGTGTGTGTGTGCGCACATGTGGTCGTGTGTGCATTACCCATCCCTGAGAGTAAAGGCAAAGATTAGATTTGGATTTGTGCACATATCCCCCCATCCATGGCCTAGCTTATCAGGGGAAATATCAGTCTGTTCTCTGAGGTAAACAGAAACACAGACAGGTGTTTCATTAGATCCCCTTCTCTGATCTCTCCATGCTCCGACGCCTGACTGACTGAACTCTTCCTTCTTTTAACAGTTGAACTATATGATTGATACTCTCTCCCTTTATCTCTGTCTCAGTCTCTCTCTCCCCCCACCTCATCTCTCTGCTCTGTCCCTCTGGCTTCATGCAGACAGAATGTGTCAAGCCATATGAGTTGCGACGGAAGTCCATTCACTCCAGTAGAGTTGCGGAGCTTGGCGGGGTGTATTTTTTCCAACTTGAAGGTTAATTGGCCATGCGGAATCAGACACAGGAGTAGATCACCCACTGAAAAAGATGCCGATGTTTGGGTTTCAGCTTTGTGTTTATGGGATAGCAACAGGCACACTGACAACACCAGGCACAAATTCAACATTGATTGGCTCTTAAGGAAAATAAATAAATATAAAATAAAGGGATATTTTGATGATATTTAGAGTACATTTTCACTTTATGAATGGTATGCCAACTAGACTGCTGAACATTTTTCATTAACCTACAGTGAGACGTTTAGGAAGCTAAAACACCTAATTAACTAGTTTTGCTGCAAACCATTTCCATGCAGCTTGTCTGGCATTAGGATCATGCTGAACATCTGACCTGATGTCTTGTCATAGACACAATCAGGCTCTCTGTGCTGGGTTTTTTTTTCTACTCAAATGTGGCACATGAATTGTGACAATAATGTAAAAACGTACAATTCAGCAACATACCAAGGCCTCATTCTCTCATACAATAATGTATGAAAATGTTCGCGGAGGGAGAAAAGAGTGGGAGAGCGAGAGAAGGGAGAGCGAGAGAAGGGGAGGGAAAAAGAACGACGTGTGACCGACAGAATGGGAGTCCTCTTCTCTTTTATGATAATGTACAAGGACAAGACATATTCACGGGACATCATTTTCTTCACAGCGGTTTGACAGGAGGAGACGGGAGCGGCCGTGCTGTCAGGGAAGTTCTGTCCCTCCGGGGCCACGGGAACTCATTCACAATTCCATTCTTTCTCTGTCGTTCTTTGGCATCTCTGTATATGTGTGTTTCCACCGGGGCATGTCAAGGCTCTCCTCTTTCAAAACAGGCAGATTGATGTAACAGAAAGCAGACCCAGAAAATGTTGTGTGTGTGTGTGTGTGTGTGGGTGGTGGTGGTACTTTTTATTAGCATATCATTTGAAGAAAGGCTAATGGATTATTTCGTCAAAGCCATTATGTCCCAAGGGAGAAAACAACAGAAGGATTTGATAGTCATGTGTGATGGGTTTAATAAGGCTGAGGTAAGTGCTGTAAAGTGCAAAAGTCTGTGTGTGTATGTGTGTGTGTGCGCGCACACCCGACAGTCCTTGATCTCCCTTATGCATACAAAACCCCTTAAGAGGAAGGATAAAAGACCTCACACAGAATATTCCTGTCAGTCTGTATCTCCCTTCTCTCTCTCTGTTGCATGCTGTGAGTTAGGTGTGTGAGAGTGTTGGACGTGGTTGGTGAGGGGACTTCTGTATTTTTTCTTTTTAGGCCGTCACCTTATTTATGCATGGTTTCTAGTTTTTTCTTTTTCTTTTCTGAAAACACGTTTCCGAAAAGAACTGTGCTGGTCCCACCTGGTGAGCAGGTCGTTTTCGGAGGGGAAACAGGGAAAGTAACGGACAGTCTGAGGTTTTTGTATGTGGTCACCTTGTGCACAAGAAGTTTGCATGCCCGCACAGGTACCACGGTCATGGGGCTCAACTTCTAGCGACTGCAGGACAGACCAGCCCAGTGGTGCGGGAGGCGCTGTGACCGGGGCCGTTAAAGTGAACCAGGGAGTGTTGTTGGGTCAGTTGGTGTGGTGGGGGAAAGCACGGTGGCTGTAGGGAATGTTGTCAGAAAAATGCTGGGAAAGGACATGGGGGTGTGTGGGAGTATACTGCAGGGAGGAGAGGTGCGAACACTGGGACCAGCCGGATCACAGATGCTCCGGTAGTGGAGGTTTGGAATAAGGGGGAGGTGCGACGGTGCGGTAGAGGAGTGGGTCGTGCCTAAGACACAAAAAGCAGGAAAAAAGTTTGGATGGAGTGGTGAAGTTTTGGCTGGTGTCCCTGGGAGTTGAATCTGTTGTTGGGTGGCCGAACCCATGTAGGGGTGGGGTGCAGGATGGTATAGTGCAGGAAGAGGTAGAAGAGGAGGTGTGGGACTCAAGAGGGGAAGAGTGTGAAGAGACTTCCCATTCTGACGTCTCTTTGAGTTCAGTGCTGGCATTCATTCAGGTGGAGGGCCCTACTCCCCCTTGAGAGAGCTGTCTACGTTTCTGACTGATACCAAAGGTAAGAGGAAGGTCGTTCTGGAGAACCACTTTCCTGACTCTGAAAGATCGGTGAAAAGGGCAATGAGAACTCAGGGGCTGAGTGTCCTTCTTGCTTAAGAAACGCTTCAGGTTGAAGAAATGGGTCACTGCAGTGCAAAAAAGTTTGCCTTCTGGCACAGCTTATGGTTGTTTCTCTTCCGACACACACATTTATTGTTTCTGACTACAGGGTTTTAGCATCTTTTCCTCGCACTTGTCATGGCAACTCTGCAGGTGGCCTCTCTTAATATAAACAGTGCCAAAAACAGGGGAAGAGGGCTCTGATAGGGAAATATATTTAACAGAAATGGAACAGAAATGGATGTGATGTTTTTTTCTGATGTGGCAAATTAAGTGGATTGGTGTCTCTGGTGGAAGGGGGAACAGGTGCTGAGTCACAAGACTAATACTAGTGCAGGGGTGGCAGTGCTTTTTCCCACTGGCTGGGCGTTAACATTATCTCCTCATAAGAAATGTGTTGTGGCGGGTTGCTGGTAATTAGAGCAGAAATTGGTGACATTGTGTTTGTTTTCATGCTCATGTCGGCTGATCTTTTTTGGGTGTTTGCAGAAGGAGATAGAGAAGGATGTGCCCACATTCTTCTTTTTTGGTTTGGAAAACATAGGCAATGCTCTGTTTATGGGAGGGCATCTTCTGTTGAGATGCAGGAGGTATTTTCTGATTTGTTTAGGGCTGAAATCTGTGATCCTGCATGTTCTCAGGTTTTGTTTACTGACCTTCCAAAATGATCGATGTAACAGAGGACAGAAATGGATGTTCTTCCCATTCACACCCCAGTGGACTGGACTGCCAGTGGAATTTTATAAAAGGTTCTGCGGTCTTTATGGGCAGGATTACTGTTGCTTGTTGCATGAGTTTGTCAGGGCTGAGGAGTTACCGTTGTGCTGCCAGAGGGCAGGTTTGACTCTCCTGCCTAAAAAGAGGATTAGAGTGATCTAAAAAATTGGCAGCCTGTGCAATTGCTCTGTGCGCACTACAAGATCTTTGGCAAGGTCCTTGCTAACAGACTGAAAACCCACTTGGACTAAATACTGCATATGGACCAAATGTACTGTGTACCATGTCTCTCACTGACAATCAATTTTTTTATCCTCGAATTGTTGGTCCTGTCAAAGCTTTCAGTTGTTTGAGATGTTTTGGGGCTGGTTTCAGAGTGGACCTTGACTATCTATTTTATGCGGTTTAGTTGTGGGGATCACTTTGTGTCTTGGGTCAAGATGCTGTATGCTGAGGCTTCTTGTATGGTTATGGTGGCGGAGGGTTCATTAGGGTCAGTCCGAGTGTAGCAGGGCATTCGGCAGGGATATCCTTCTTCCGGGCTGCTGTACACCCTTTCTGTTGAGCCCCTTTTGGGTCTTTTGCACAGGAGGATAGCCTTGACAGGCATTAGGGTGAGAGTTAGGTTAGCGGTGTGGGCCTAAGGTGATGATGTCTCTGTTGTAGTGCAGGGTGAGCTAGACATACAGGCCCTGGGATACAGTTTAATGGTAGGGGTGGGGGTAAGATAGAGCTGGGAGAGATTGTCAATAGCAGTAGTGTTAAGGCTAACCAAATGTAGGTGGCCGATATGCCGATCTGTTTACCAGTACACCCACGGAGGGAATCGGGGATTGAGTAAGAGAATACAGGGATCAGTTGGAGTCTAACTACCACCGCTCTGACCCACACATGTGGGGAGGACTCCAACACATCACAGAATACAAAGGTAGGAATAGCATGATGATGCTCGTCCCGCCACCTCGCTCCCTGATGAGCTCAACACCTTCTATACATGGTTTGAGGTGACCAACACCATTCCTTCAGTGAGGCTTGCTGAGGACCAGGACAACTACAATCTGTCCTAACCACGGCTGACATGAGGAGAGTTTTTTTTAAATGTGAACCCTCAGAAGTCAACAGGACCAGATGCCATTCTAGGCTGTGTCCTCAGGGGATGGATGTGCTGACCAACTAGTGGAGGTTTTCACCTCCATATTCAACCTCTCCCTGTCTCTGTCTGTAGTCCCCTCCTGCTTCAAACAGACCACCATTGTCCCCTTACATGATGCCTGGGGAAAGCACTGAACATCATCAAAGATCACAGCCATCCAGGCTATGGTCTGTTCACACTGCTGCCGCCTGGTAGATGCTGCCGGAGCATCAGAGCACGCACTTCCAGACTCAAAAACAACTTTTTCCCTCAGGCCATAAGGCTCCTCAACAAGCAACATTAATCCATGATCAAACTGATCACACATGAACTTTCCAGATGCCCTTTCAGGTACTTTTAATGGGCATTAGAATATTCATTTGCATGTAAAGGACCATTCATAAGCATATTACACTCTTATGTATCTATAATACTCAGTGATTCTACCATACTGTTCATGCTAGTTTACATTTTTGTCAGACCGCGTAAGCGGAGCTGGTCAAGAAGAGTGAATGTCTCTTACTGAGTGAGTGACTGACTGACTGAATGAGTGACTACCCCTTCTTAAATAGCGTAGTGGTTAGAGGCGCGAACTGCCAAACAACAGGTCTCGTGTTAGAATCTTGTCACAATTAAAACAAATTATACATTTGGAATTGTTCCAGGTGGACAAAAACTTTGCTGGCTGCAACCATCAGTAGCTACGTTATAGTAAGCTTAAAACAACTGTTTATAGTTGTATTACGAATTATTCTGGTGGATTTTCGAAGTACGCATCCGTGCATGCTTTTTGGGGTAATATAGGCTGGGTCACAAAAGAGTAGTGGTTTCCACGATTCTCTGCTCTTTTCACTTGACAAGTTTTTCAGTTATCTTTACCTATATTGATAGTTATTGTATCAATGTCATTCACAAGTGAAAGAAAAACGTGTTGTTGTGCCATGAAAGGAAACAGCTTTGGCAGTGTAAACTTAATCTTCAGTCTTGCTAGCAATTGCTCAATTGTTATGACTATTTCAAGTAGTACGTTATTAGATACTAGTTAGACTGTTAAATAAGCTGTTAAAACGGTCAGTGGCAAAGGTCATGTAGTTCATAGACGCTATTTGTGGTGGAGGTGAACTTAATAAGAAACTTTAGTCAGTTTAATACAATGGTTAATGGTGTCTACCGAAGTATTCAAAATTGGCATGATATTAATGTGTGACAAAATGTCGAGACACTATACCAACATTTGGCATAGGTGTAGCTCTGAGGCACTGTGGTTAAAGACACTAGCCTGTCTATGTGGGAGACCCAGGTTGGAATCCAGTGAGGGCAAAAACATTCATAACTTCTAATCGCGGGCTGGCTGAACTAGGCTTTTCTGGTTCATGTATATTACTGCCATACTTGCCATATCTATAATATTCAATACAACTTCCAATATTGGTACTAGTTTACAGTACTCTTTTTAAACTGCTGCGATGTACAGTGTTATATATATACTATTGCTTTATCCTCTTGCTGTATTTCTGCTGTGTGTACATTTTTCTCTATTTCTCACTACATAGTTGTAGTGTGCTATGCCACCATTAATAAGCTTATTACACTCATATGTATCTATAATATCCAGTAACTCTACCAATACATGCCATATTTGATTGTTCAGTAATACTACCCAGAACACCTCAGTATCAATAATCAAATAGATTGCTGTTAGGTTGCAGTACTCTTTCTTTTAAACTTCTGCTAGAGTACTGTGTTATGTATACTGTTGCTTTATTTTTTTCTTATTTTCTGTCTAGCAATATTTTTTCTTATATACTGTTCTTATTAACTCTCACTACATAGTTGTCCGGCACCATGTCACAAGAAGTTCAGTGTGCAGGATGATGTTGTGTTGTTTGGTGCATTTGACAAATAAACCTTGAAACTTAAACCAATTGGGAGGATGCTGATCAGTAACTTGGTGACGTTCTCCCTGTGGCATAAACTGGCTTTTGTTAACACCCCTGCCGTGCTGCTGGCTGACCTACAATGGCAACTGGTGGACTTTTTCTGATCGGGTCATCATAGACTGAGGGCGGCGGTACTTTTTTTACTGGTCCATGAGGGAGGACTGAGCCCAGTGGACCTGGAGAGCAGGGGTGTGGCTTTCCATCTTGAAGCGGCGCAGCGACTACTTTATCATATGGATGGTAGAAACTGGCGTGCGCTCTGCTGAGGAGGGCTGGTGGTCTAGGGTTAAACCGGAAACTCTCTGATGAACCCACTGAGCCTGAACATGGTGGGGTCTTTGCTTTATATGTTGCAGCCTGGCAGCAGCTGAGGCTCACACCGGAGAGTGTGTTGCCTTGTCTGTGGCTGTGGGACGAATCTACTCTCTAAAACTTACTGATTCCTTTGGTTTCTGTTCATTGTGTGACCCTGCATTGGTGCTCGATGACGCTAGCAAACCTGCGATGACCAGGGGGTGGAGGTTGGAAAACCCCTGAACAACTGACACTCCAGTCGGGTCATTCTTCTCAACTGCTGCAGGAGCGGTTCATAGCACATCCAGAAAGCACTGCCAGAACCAGTGAGGGCTGTCTTTGGGCTGACACCTACGTTTCCACCACTGCAAATGATAGCAGAGACTGGGGACTGGTGGGAGGGTCAGGAGGGCATACTGTCCTTTAGCACTCCACGCTTGGGGTATTTTGTGGAAGTCAGCAGTAAGGCATTAAACATCCTCTGTGTAGTAGTCAGGCACCTAAGGGCGTTAGCAGGTGTTAGAGGTCACCAGTGGTAAGCAGTTCTGGAGACTGACAGTATGGCCGGGTACAGGGGGAAGGTGCTGTACAAACTTTCAGTGCCTAAAAGGTCAGGGGATCACCAGCGGAGAGTTAGGGTTAACTACTAAAGGCTGGTTGCCAGCTGGTTGCCTAGGAGTCGATGAGAATTGTCCCTTTTGCACAATGATGGAGACTGTCTTACAAGATTGTTCTGTGTTCCTGCTTGATGACGTTAATGTCCTTGTTAGCTGACTAGTGTTTGTGAAGTTGAGGGTGTTTTCTGTCTGGAAATGTTGGTGATGGTGTGTCTTGATTTCCAATTGTAAGTTTGTGCTGGAGTGTGTTTTTGGTTGCGTTTTTTAAGGGGGTGGGGTGCACATGTATTGAGGGTGTTGCGTAGTTGGGGGTTTCTTAGTGTGACAAAAATGTCTTATTAAATGTCTCTCCCTTTGACTATCTTTGCTTTTCTCTCTATTTCTCATACTCCACTTACAGCCGTTACAGTACATTAGTTGACAGAAGTTAAAGATCTGTGATGATGGTGACAGGCAAGGCCTTCATTGAAGCCCTGTCTCCATCGCACTCTCTGCCCTTTCACACTGAGATATGGAGAGGATGAATGGAAAGAAAGGGGGGGGAGTTAAGAATTTACTGATGGGTGACCTTCAAGGTGTTCATCATAAAGAATATCACATTCGCTAAGTCGAACGATAGAGAGAGAGAGAAAGAAGAGACATTTACACTTAAAGCACATGTCATCCAGTTCAAAGTGTCAGATTTGATTTTTACACCTCTCTAAATAAGGGGATATGTTTTTATTTCGCCCGAAGACCACATTTTGATTGGCGAAGGTACGACCAATGTGACCTGTCTAGAGAACAACAAATGTCACACTTTTACCGCAAAATGAAATGTATGCAATTTGAAAAAAACTAAATTTGAACAACGTTTGTGACGTGTGCACAAAAACCTCCCTCTATCTTTCTCAAATTGCGCTTCTTTCAGAAAAAGTGTATATTATTATAATCTGATTCACATGTGAACTACGTGGCAGAATGAGATCATGATCATTAAACCATTGGCAATTTATTTAGCAATCCTTCAATCAAAGCTACAATATCACATATCACTGCTAACCCAGCCAGTCTGTATACTATGCTCTTGAATTTAAAGATGTTGTACTTTTTAAATTACATTGGAGTCATTTAGCAGACGCTTTTGTCAACAACAGAAACAACGAGGGATATCTGAGACCAAAAAATAAAGTGTAAGGGTCCCAGCCTGAGGGGACTGTTCCACTCCATGTTTTCTGTTAGACCTTGTCTTGTCCTTGTATGGTCTTTCATGTTCTTGTTTCAGTTAATCAGTATATTTGTTTCACCTGTGTTTAGCCCCCACCTGTTTCTGTTCTCCTTGTTAGTCTGTGTATTTAGTTCGGCCATTTTCTCGCTGTTGATCATTGGGCTTGTGTGCTTGTCAAGTTTTATGAACTCCTGAACTCCTGAAAGTGTTTCGTAGTGCCTGGCACTCCGTTTTGCTTTTGTTTATTAAAAAGGAAACACCTCAACATTCTGCACTTGCCTCTGTCTCCCTTTATGAAACGTCACATAAAGCAAGTAATGAAATGTTCCAAAACTCTCTTAAAGTTATCAGAACAAATTGTCATAAAAACAGTTTTCATATTGATGTTGTCCAAAAACTCATCCACATTCCATCATATCTCTCACACAAATACACTTACAGCTTGCTTTAATACTCACTCAACATTCAAACTACAAATGCAGGGACTGTGGATTATGTATTCTCTTTAAATTTGTCTCACTCTTCTGTCCCTCCCGCCATCTCTTTCTCTCGACCCCCGCCTCTCCCCCTTGAGACTGAGGGCTCAGCTGTTCGGCTGAATCAAATTCCTAGGGACAGACCTCTCCCGTAATCTCAGGGGGGAGGAAAACATCACAGTGATTGCCAAAAGGGTGCAACAGCAACTGTACTACTTGTGGTAGCTGATGAATAATAATAAAATCTCCAAGTCAATCTTGAAGTGGTTTAACGCATCAGGCGTTGAGTCCATCGTCACCTCCTCCATCACCAGGTTTAGGTCTCTGTCTGCCCACCATAGGGGTAAGGTGCAACACATTGTACTGTTGGCAATCAGAATCACTTTTGTTTGCTTAGTACATTTACACATGCTGTGTAAGGTGTAAGGGCGTTGCTAGCTGCAAAGTCAGCGTATAGGGACATTATACACCAAAAGCATGTAAATATACAATGACAGTGCAGATGAAGTTTACACACGCTTATTGAAAATGTAGCTTTTGTTTATTGACCTTTTTTCAACTTTAATAGGATTTTGTAACTTCATGGTAGTACAAGGATTCATGCACATTTTCTTTAGTTTTTCTTTCCCATAATCAAACAAAAAACCAAGCAAGGAGCAAAATAACAAAACGGCAGATAGGATCTAACTAAGGCAGGCTAACTGAACTCCTAAATAAAAGGAACACGGGAAGGTAGCAAACAGACTAAGTAACTTGTAGACTATGACCTTTAACACATGACAGAATAGAAATGCTTCCAGAAGGACTTAAGGGAATACACTGACACATAAAGGGTAGGACTAAAGAGGAGCACATGCAAACACTCAGGACTAACACAAACAGGTGTGACTAATAATGAACTGGACAGAAGCTATATTCAAGACCCAAAAATAGGCAGACTAGGAAACAGAAGGTGGGAGCAGGAACAAGGAAGTGGCTAAGGGTGAACAAAAACAAACAGGCAGGTTTAGGAAGAAGAACTTCAGAGTACAATATTTGACAGAAGAATGTGTCATTTCTTGAAAATAAAATATAAAAATATGTGTAATTCCAGTATAATGGGGCTTTTAATTGAACCAGTCACATTCCAAATCATGCATAAACATTATTTGCTATTACATTAGTTGTCATATACATTACATGAGAATTGATGTACATTTTAACCAACGTGCAGTTCTGGTACGTGCATCAATCTAGAAGCAGGAAGATGAGGGTCATTTTGTGTTAATTGTTAACAGTTTTGAGGTGGCTTGATGTGGTGAGTGTCGAGTCTTGTTTTTCACTGTGGAACAAATGGCAAGTTGCCGAGGGTCACTGCACATGAAAAGAAACTGTTCAGATGACAGGCTTTTTCAGTCATGATTGACCTTTACACGCTGGGGTAAACTCCAAGCCCTTGTACGCAGAAAGGGTCATCAGCTGCCACCTGCCCTCAATCGAGAACCTCAATGACTCCAGGGCATGGAAGCTCTGTCTCATCCCGCAGGCATGGGGCAGGCAAGATGAACAGGGCAATCATGACCCCAACAAGCCAGCCACCTGAACACTTTCATTCCCTGTGCTGTGACCCTCGGTAATCAGCCATCTGCCTCACAAAGACTAATACAACTTTTGGTCATGTCATTCCACCTACAAACTGGAAATGTCCTTAGTTAATAAAGGGGATTCAGATTTTCGCCCTCCTTTTTTTCCTCTTTTGTGTCAGTGTCTCAGTATGTCAGTCTCTTACAGTGTATCACAAGACGATGTGGATTCATCTTAACAATTAATTAACAGAGCTGGAGAGAGACAAGGATTGAAAAGGAGGAAGGTTATATTGAACGAGTGAAGAGAAAGAAGTTGGACATATCTATTGCCTCCCATTAGAGCATTTTATTTCCTGGAAAGGACCTATACACTCACCTAAAAGATTATTAGGAACACCTGTTCAATTTCTCATTAATGCAATTATCTAATCAACCAATCACATGGCAGTTGCTTCAATGCATTTAGGGGTGTGGTCCTGGTCAAGACAATCTCCTGAACTCCAAACTGAATATCAGAATGGGAAAGAAAGGTGATTTAAGCAATTTTGAGCGTGGCATGGTTGTTGGTGCCAGACAGGCCGGTCTGAGTATTTCACAATCTGCTCAGTTACTGGGATTTTCACGCACAACCATTTCTAGGGTTTACAAAGAATGGTGTGAAAAGGGAAAAACATCCAATATGCAAAATGCCTTGTTGACCTGTAGAGGTCAGAGGAGAATGGGCCGACTGATTCAAGCTCATAGAAGAGCAACTTTGATTGAAATAACCACTCGTTACAACCGAGGTATGCAGCAAAGCATTTGTGAAGCCACAACACGCACAACCTTGAGGCAGATGGGCTACAACAGCAGAAGACCCCACAGAGTACCACTCATCTCCACTACAAATAGGAAAAAGAGGCTACAATTTGCACGACCTCACCAAAATTGGACAGTTGAAGACTGAATGAATGTTGCCTGGTCTGATGAGTCTTGATTTCTGTTGAGACATTCAGATGGTAGAGTCAGAATTTGGCGTAAACAGAATGAGAACATGGATCCATCATGCCTTGTTACCACTGTGCAGGCTGGTGGTGGTGGTGTAATGGTGTGGGGGATGTTTTCTTGGCACACTTTAGGCCCCTTAGTTCCAATTGGGCATCGTTTAAATGCCACAGCCTACCTGAGCATTGTTTCTGACCATGTCCATCCCTTTATGACCACCATGTACCCATCCTCTGATGGCTACTTCCAGCAGGATAATGCACCATGTAACAAAGCTTGAATCATTTTAAATTGGTTTCTTGAACATGACAATGAGTTCACTTTTTGAAGGTGAAAGGGGGTCAAACACAGTATTTGTAAGGTGTTCCTAATAATCCTTTAGGTGAGTGTATACAGAGCATTCCTAAAAGTATTCAAAACCTGGACCAATTCACAAATTTTGCTCGGTTGCAAACACTTAAATACTTTTTAAACACTGACATTGAAAATCTATATTTTTTGTTATATTTGGAAGAAATATGTATAGAAAACTGCATTAGTATACAATCACTTCATATGAGTATGAGCCAACTTTCACATGAGCCAACCTTCTCTGCAATTACACAGTTAAGGCTTTTGATAGGTATGTAGCAGCCTTGTACTCATGTTGGAGTGATTTTGGCATGCTCCAGGTTGTTCAGGTTGGTGAGGCAATGCTTGCGTATATTTTTCAAATAGTGCCACAGATTCTGATTTGGGATTGAGATGAGGACTTTGACTGGGCTAATGTAGGACCTTTTTGTGCTTGAGCTACTACAATAGGCCTTGTTCTTGGGATTATTGTCCCACTGAAAGGTGAATTTCCTCCCAAGCTTCAGTTTTTTAGCATACATAGTTTTTTACAGTATTTTCCTGATTTTGTTCCGTCAATTATTTCTTTTATTTTAACAAGATATCCTATCCCTACTGTTGAGAAGCATTCCCATGGAATGCTGCTGCCGCCACCATATCTCACTCTAGGGATAGTATGTATTGAGACATGGGCAGTGTTAGGTTTTCTCCACATATTGAGTTTCGACCAAAACGTTATTGATCTTAGTGTCATCTGACTTTTCCCACATTGCAGCTGGGTCTCAATATTTTTTTCTCGCCATCCTCCATATAGTCTTTACAGTTGTGCTTAAAGTTTTGCATACCCTTGGAGAACTGATAATATATCTACCATTTGTAAAGAAAACATGAGTGAGCAGGCAAAACACATGTCTTTTATTTCTTATGGGATTCACATGCAACTGTAATTCATAACAGAATGGCACAATCATAAAACAAAACATTAAGAAAATTAACTAACCCCTGTTCAAAAATCTGCATACCCTTTGTTCTTAATACTGTGTATTGCCCTCTTTAGCATCAATGACAGCGTGCAGTCATTTTTAATAGTTCTCTATGAGGCCCCAAATACTTGCAGGTGGTATAGCTGCCCATTCGTCTTGGCAAAATGCCTCCAGGTCATGCAAACTTTTGATATTAAGGTCAGGAGACTGTGATAACCACTCCAGAACTGCTGTAACCACTGGAGGGTCAACTTGGCCTTGTGCTAAGGGTCATTGTCGTGCTGGAAAGTCCTAGACACAGTATTCATGCAGAAGAATGGAAATTGTCTGCCAGTATTTTCTGAAAAAATGCTGCATTCATCTTGCCATCAATTTCCCCAAGATTCCCCATGCCTTTAGAGCTCACACACAATATCAGTGAGCCACCACCATGCTTCACAGTGGGGATGGTATTCTGTTCACTATAGGCCTTTTTGACCCCTCTCCAAATATAGCGCTTAAGGTTGTGACCATAAAGCTCTATTTTGGTTTCATCACTCCAAATTACAGTGTGCCAGATGCTGTGAGGCATGTAAGGAGGTTGTCGGGCATATTGTAACTGGACTTTTTTGTGCCATTGATGCAGTAAAGGCTTCTTTCTGGCAACTCGACCATGCAGCTCATTTTTGTTCACGTATTGTTAGATTGTGCTCCTTGAAACAACCACACCATCTTTTTCCAGAGCAGCCTGTATTTCTCCTGAGGTTACCTGTGGATTTTTCTTTGTATCCCGAACTATTCTTCTGGCAGTTTTGGCTGAAATCTTTCTTGGTCTACCTGACCTTGGCTTGGTATCAAGAAATCCCTGAATTTTCCACTTCTTAATAAGTGATTGAACAGTAATGACTGGCATTTCCAAGGCTTTGTATATCTTTTTATATCCTTTTCCATCTATAAGTTCCATGACCTTGTTACGCAGCTCTTTTGACAGTTCTTTTCTGCTCCCCATGGCTCAGTATCTAGCCTACTTAGTGCATCCACATAAGAGCTAACAAAGTCATTGACTATTTATGCACAGACACTAATGGCAATTTAAAAAGCCACAGGTGTGGGAAATTCACCTCTAATTGCCATTTTCACCTGTGTGTGTCACTTTGTGTGTCTGTAACAAGGCCAAACATTCAATGATATGTAAACTTTTGATCAGGGCCATTTGGGTGATTTCTGTTATCAATATGATTAAAAAAGGAGCCAAACAACTATGTGATAATAGATCACTTCATATGATCACTATCCTTAAATAAAATAGTTTGTTATTGCATGATCAGGCATATTGTCAAATTCAGCGCAAAGATATGACAATTTCTGCCACGGTAATCAAACTTATGAGCACAACTATATGTACTGTAGAGCTGGTTGAACAGTGCACCAATACAAAACTCCCAGCCACTGAACTCTGTAGCTGTTTTTCTTGATGGAGGACTGAGATTTGAGGGCCAGTCTTATCTTGGCAGTGCCTATGTGGTGTGATGCTTCCTGATTGCATATAATACCTTTGTAAAGTACTGTATGTTTATTTAAAGGTGTTCCCCATTAGGCTCATTACAGAACGCATTCTGCCCACCAGACAGAATTAGATTTTACAGAACGTATCATTTGACCTTAGTCCATAGAAGGTCACTGTGAATTATTCTAATTCTGTGGACAAACAAATGTGCTTGGTTAAATAAAATCATGATTGATTCAATGAATTAATGAATGGATAGAATAAATGAAGAAAAATGAAGATAGAAAGAAAAATGAATACATTTGATTGAAATACATTTTATAAGAAGGATTGAAAAGACAAATGAAGAAAGATAGAAAGAACAAAAGAAAAGAAGGAAGAAAGAAAGAGGGAAGTAAAGATGGATGGATAGAAAAAAATAGAGATCACGCCTATCAGGTGGCTTGAAAACTGTAGGCCATTGTACATTAATTATCTACAGTATGTGCTTCCATTTTATTGCAATCTGCTCCTTGCAGGGAACTAGTGCTCAGTGAATGAGCAGGTTCAGGCTGCTGCACCACTGTATCTGAGAGTGCTCCTGAGCGGAATTTCAATTGACTTTCAATTTGGACTGAGTTGCAGCAGAATTAATCGTGACTGACTTATTTCACCTTGAACATGCGGCCGGTTACTCATTTCATGGTTCCTTACCCAAGTGTGTTTGTGCACCCCTGTGCCTGTCTGTGTGTGTTTGGATGTGCACACATGTGCCTGTCTATGTGTGTTTGGATGTGCACACATGTGCCTGTCTGTGTGTGTTTGGATGTGCACACATGTGCCTGTCTATGTGTGTTTGGATGTGCACACATGTGCCTGTCTATGTGTGTTTGGATGTGCACACATGTGCCTGTCTGTGTGTGTTTGGATGTGCACACATGTGCCTGTCTGTGTGTGTTTGGTTGTGCACACATGTGCCTGTCTATGTGTGTTTGGATGTGCACACATGTGCCTGTCTGTGTGTGTTTGGATGTGCACACATGTGCCTGTCTGTGTGTGTTTGGATGTGCACACATGTGCCTGTCTATGTGTGTTTGGATGTGCACACATGTGCCTGTCTGTGTGTGTTTGGATGTGCACACATGTGCCTGTCTATGTGTGTTTGGATGTGCACACATGTGCCTGTCTGTGTGTGTTTGGATGTGCACGGCTGAGCCTGTCTGTGTGTGTTTGGATGTGCACTGCTGTGCCTGTCTGTGTGTGTTTGGACGTGCACGCCTGTGCCTGTCTGTGTGTGTTTGGATGTGCACCCCTGTGCCTTTCTGAGTGTGTTTGGATGTGCACGGCTGAGCCTGTCTGTGTGTGTTTGGATGTGCACTGCTGTGCCTGTCTGTGTGTGTTTGGACGTGCACGCCTGTGCCTTTCTGTGTGTGTTTGGATGTGCACGGCTGAGCCTGTCTGTGTGTGTTTGGATGTGCACCCCTGTGCCTTTCTGTGTGTGTTTGCCCAACTGACCGATTGATCGTCCAGTTTTACGTTATGTGCGTCATCCTCTCCCTTCTCTCTGATTTACTTCTATTCATCCCCCCCATTATAGATCCATTATGGATCCCGTAGATTTTTCTCTGGTCACAGTCCATTGATTGGATTGATCACTGGTCACAAAGTACTCTAGCTGCCTTAGAGAGACTAATTATGGATCACTTGAGATAAAATTGCACTGGAATACTGTATATTCAATGGAATTGGCTTGGGAGATTTGCGCCATAAGCCGACCTACTGTCTTCTACAAAACGTTCAACTCCCAGGGGGCTGACCTTTTTATTAAGAGACTCCTTGAGCAGAGGTCAAGTTAATGGATGTCATGCAAGCTTATGCATGTATGTACAAATGAACACCTGCTCCACCTTTGTGATGGATGGTGATAAGTAGCATAAGAACATAAGTGGTCGTAACTCCTAACCTTGTGCTTTACTTCTCTGATGCACATATGTTCTATTTGGACTTTGGTTAATCCTTCACCTTTAACTCTCTGCTCATCACTCTCAACCTCTCAACATCATACTCTTTTTCTCTTTTCCTCATCATTGCTCTCTTTCCTTCCATCCTTCTTTTTCTCCACTGGGAGATGTCAAACGATCTGACCTTCTTAGACCACTATGTAATTAGGCAGCTCAGCAGCCTTCCTTGTATTGTCTGTTTGCCACAGTAGGAAAACTGATCGCTATGAGACAATAAAGAGGAGATACACTGTCACCATAAATGAAGAGGGAGACATTAAGTCGAAGGAGAGTGAGAAGAAGATAAGTAGAGGAAGAAAGAGATGGAAGGAGAGAGAGACAAGAAGACACAGTCACCACACCGACAAAAGGAGATTAAGGAATTTAGTGAACAAAAATGAAATTGAGAAAATGACAGATGAGAATGTGAAAATTTATTAGAGAAGGGAGAGAGTGTAGTTTGACAGACACCAAAGTAGTTTTGTATTGTAAATCCTTAGTGGACAGTCTCCTCTGTCAACCTCAGAGCAAGGCAGATGATGAGCAAGGCAGATGAAGAAACAGGCACACCTTAATCTGCCTCTTAAATGTGAACTGACACACCACACATTATGGTGTGAAACCTGTTCATCAACCAAGAGTTTTGTGCACTGGTTTAGCGTACCTTTATTAAGAGACATATATGAATCATACACTCCTTAGTCCCACTGAGAATAATAACACACTCTGCTACATTCATCGCAATATCACACCTACACAAGGTCAATATTGTATTACAGCTCCCAGTGGGTTACAAATGGAAAAAAATTGAGTAAGCCATCCTGGTTGGAAAGAAAACATTTTCTAAATCAGTACAGCCACTCTTTTGGGAAGGCCAGCAGAAACTATTTGTTATAGGGGGCGATTTGTTTTTGTTGCTAAACAGTGGTGAATTTTTAACAGAAATCTGAGGAATAGGTTGAAATCATATCCAGCCAAACAAATTCAGGCTTCAGCTCTAATGGGAACGAACTGGTGTGCACATGGTTCACACCATATCCACATCTATATTAGATGTTGTTTCATGTAAGACATATTTTGCTTGAAAACCAGCCGCTAGGGGCAATGGTGAGTGTTTCATCCCCATCCTCTAATTGCAAAGATACTGCGTTAGATCCACTTAGAGATAAAAGCCATATTTTGCTTTAAGCAAATTGTCCCACAACCAATCAAAATGGATGTGTAACCATAGCACTAATCTTAACCATCCTTCAGTAGGTGCCATACTTAGCTCTCATTCTTGAGCATTTTCTCATTCATTACACGTACACTAAGTCAACAAAACTCACCCTTATATTTTCTCTCTCCCTTTACAATGTCTGAAGATAGGGAAATAAAAAAATAAAAATTGAGGTAGAGAATGAAAGGAAAATATGGAGGGTGTGAAGGGGGGGGGGTAAAAAGTGAGGGTGAGAGAGAATAGAGGGAGGAAGAAAAAGAGAATGAGTGAGAAAGTACCTCTGCTTACTCAAGTAGAAAGAGCACCTTGAAAGCCTCTGAGAGAATCTTTTCTTATTCACTTTATTCTTTAGCTCACCCTCTCTTGTAGCACAACGATGAGTCATTTCAAATGTTTTCTTTTTCTTTTGTCCTTTTTCTGACTTTCTATTTCTAAAATATGAAGATTCTTGTCCATTTATTTTAGACGTTCTTAAGTGCTGACCACAAGACTTACTAAAAAAACAAAGCAACAAAAACATAGAAGCTGGTAGGAATCGAGTAGGAAAGGGGTTCCTCATTTCTGGCTCATGACTCCCTGACAATGCTGGCCCCTAGTCCCCGATGACAACAAAAACAATCCAAAAACAAATCAATAATTGCAGTCAGTGAATGATGGAAAAGGAGAGAGGGCAGAGGGAAAGAAATAAACAACAAACGGGATGTCAATTAACCACTTAACACATTGGTGTTGTGTTTTAACGCTTGTTTGTAGTAGGTGAGGTTAGTTCCCCCCTTAATATGCACTGAGAGTTCTTCATTTGGCTGATACGCGCAATATAAATCAACTAAATTATTATTATTATTATTACTATAGTCGTTTGGGTTGTTGGGTGCGTGTGTGTGCAAGGTGTAGAAGGCTCGGTGGCACCTCTGGTGAACGGCGGAAGGAAAAGGAGACAGCCGTGAACAATAATCCGTCTTAATGCCTCCTGAGGACGGCAGGCGACGACGAGGTGAAGCATCTAACACGGACCATTACTCTGTCTAGAGGAAAAGGTGCTGATGGATCGCTCAAGATTGACGTGAAAATGAAACGTTTGTCCAAATCCCCAGGACGTCGATATGTGCCATGAAAAAAGGTCTGAAACCACTACCGGCTACCTGGGACCTGCCTTAGAGTAGTCGCACATTGCTACAGAGTTGGGAGTGGTAAGGGAGTAGCAAATGGGACAACAAGCGCCTGCTCAGAAGGTTGCTGGTCCAGTCCTATTGCTAGGCTGTCATTTTCTATCCTGTGGATTTTCTTACACAATGTCAGCCATTAACCTAAACATGTAATTATATGTATATTATATTATATGTAATTATAGTTCATAAAAAATACAATCTTGTTGGAATAAATGAAATGATGTGTGTGTGCATTGCTGTGTGTTTCTACGTGCGTGTTTGTGTGTGTGTTAGGACGGGCAGGACACAATCCAAATACTATAGGATAGCAACAGTGTTTTTTTACCAATAGCCCCATCATTCCATGAGGGGAGGGCTGAAATACATCTTTCGAAATAAAGAACGGTGACAGGGAATAGTCTTTAATAAGAGGGTTGTACAATACAGATTATCATGTGAAGGAGGTAAGAACATATATAAAACATCTCTGGTGAGTAGAGAATCATGGCAGCGGTTTAGAGGAGCTGATTTAGAAGACTTCTTGTGAGTCGTAATTTGCAGGTTATTTATCCACCCATGGACTCATAAGTGCCGGGAATCATTACTACTATCCATGTATTATCACTACTCTAAGTAGCTCTGCATAAGAGGGTCTGCTAAATTACTTCAATGTATGAAGAAGTACGTTATAGAGCCAGAGATAAGTAGGGTGCTTAGCGTGGTATATTGGCCATATAACACCAACGCAGTTGCCTCATTACTATTATAATTGGTTACCAATATGATAAGAACAGTAAAATTGAAATGTTTTGTCATCGCCCGTGGTATACTTTGTATCAGAATACTTTGTATCAGAATGTATCAGGGACACATAGTCAAGACATTGGACGTAACAAAATCAACTGGTCGGTACGCTGTAACGACATGAATCACTTCTCAGCTCAGCAATTGCAAATGACCTGGTAGACCAAGGAAGACATCTACAGTGGATGACCAAAGAAAGGTCACCATAATGAATTAAAAACCAACAGAACTGTCCAACAGATCAAAAAGACTCTTGAGGAAGTAGACGGGGATGTCAGCCAATTCCATTCACAGAAGACTTTCCATTCACCACGCGACCTCCAGAGACTGGATTGTGAGGTGCAAAAACAGTAGGTAGCTTCAAATATAAGATGGCCCAGAAATACATAAAAGAGTTCCGGAAATATATATTGTGGACTGAGGAAAGATAAAAAGGACCTGGCGTATTCACTTATTTGTGAAGTATGATGGAAATGGTGTTACATTTTGGCCATGTATGGCTCCCACTGGAACGGGCACACTTGTCATTGATATGTCTTCTAAGAGCAGCAGTAGGATGAATTCTGGAGTGTACAGAAAAATCTCCTCAGATTTGACCACGGCTCAAAAATCATCAGAAAGCCATTTGCAGCAAGACGGTTCCCGAGATGCTACTTAAGCATCCAGGGAATTTTTTAATGGCTAAAAAGGGTCATGTTTTTTACTGGTCTTTTTTACAAGGCATGCGTTTGCTTTTAGGCATACATTTCACTTGCTGAAAACAAGACTGAAGACATACACTCACCTAAAGCATTATTAGGAACACCTGTTCAATTTCTCATGAATGCAATTATCTAATCAACCGATCACATGGCAGGTGCTTCAAAGCATTTAGGGGTGTGGTCCTGGTCAAGACAATCTCCTGAACTCCAAACTGAATATCAGAATGGGAAAGAAAGGTGATTTAAGCAATTTTGAGCGTGGCATGGTTGTTGGTGCCAGACGGGCCGTTCTGAGTATTTCACAATCTGCTCAGTTACTGGAATTTTCACGCACAACCATTTCTAGGGTTTACAAAGAATGGTGTGAAAAGGGAAAACCATCCAGTATGCGGCAGTCCTGTGGGCGAAAATGCCTTGTTGATGCTAGAGGTCAGAGGAGAATGGGCCGACTGATTCAAGCTGATAGAAGAGCAACTTTGACTGAAATAACCACTCGTTACAACCGAGGTATGCAGCAAAGCATTTGTGAAGCCACAACACGCACAACCTTGAGGCGGATGGGCTACAACAGCAGAAGACCCCATCGAGTACCACACATCTCCACTACAAAAAAAGAGGCTACAATTTGCACGAGCTCAGCGAAATTGGACAGTTGAAGACTGGAAGAATGTTGCCTGGTCTGATAAGTCTCGATTTCTGTTGAGACATTCAGATGGTAGAGTCAGAATTTGGCATAAACAGAATGAGAACATGGATCCATCATGCCTTGTTACCACTGTGCAGGCTGGTGGTGGTGGTGTAATGGTGTGGGGGATGTTTTCTTGGCACACTTTAGGCCCCTTAGTGCCAATTGGGCATTGTTTCAATGCCACGGCCTACCTGAGCATTGTTTCTGACCATGTCCATCCCTTTATGACCACCCTGTACCCATCCTCTGATGGCTACTTCCAGCAGGATAATGCACCATGTCACAAAGCTCGAATCATTTCAAATTGGTTTCTTGAACATGACAATGAGTTCACTGTACTGAAATGGCCCCCACAGTCACCAGATCTCAACCCAATAGAGTATCTTTGGGATGTGGTGGAACGGGAGCTTCGTTCCCTGGATGTGCATCCCACAAATCTCCATCAACTGCAAGATGCTATCCTATCAATATGGGCCAACATTTCTAAAGAATGCTTTCCGCACCTTGTTGAATCAATGCCACGTAGAATTAAGGCAGTTCTGAAGACGAAAGGGGGTCAAACACAGTATTAGTATGGTGTTCCTAATAATCCTTTAGGTGAGTGTACATATACCCAAACAAACACAACTGAACTTGGCTGCAGTACAGGCCTGGCAGTTGTTTCAGGTACTGTTGGGTTGTTTGGGTACTGTTTAGGAGATTTTGTGTGTACTGTAATTTGCTTGCTTTTTTGTGTTCTTTCACATATTCCTTTCATATTGCTCTACTTTTAGGCTTGTAGGGCATTATGTAGGGAAAAGGAGCAGATAAGCTCAGCGCCTGGAGAGAATACAGATGAGAAAGTTGTTAAATTTGCAGTACTGAAGAGATTGCATCTCTCTGTAGAGAACTGTATAATGTCACACAGGACGTAATTGTATTGGTTTTATCTGAGGGGGTTTGTGTTGCTCTAGGTCTTTGTGAATCCATCCACACCAATATATCTTTGACATCATCAAGCTACACCAATATATTGTCTGATGAATAAGAAGACAGTTAGCATGCCCCATCGATGAATGGGAGTAATGTAAATTCATAGTTATATTACTAAGGTACTGTAGAACGTGTGTTGTCTCCATCTCTGGGGAAATGTATTCAGAGTATTAACACCCAACACCCAAGGTTTGTTTGTTCTTTCTCTTTCATTTTATGCGCATGGGGAAAGTTTCAATGAGTCTTTTTCATGTTATGACCCCCCCCCCAGGTTCCATAGTGTTGCTGGTGCTGTATGGCACAGGGTTTCCTTTGCTTGCCATTATTGTGTGTGTGTGGGTGGGTGTCTCTGCGGAATGGAATTGCATCGGCAACACCGGTTCCTTTCTAATGGAAGTTCTGACAGGCAATACAGATGCACACACACACCAAATATAACCGAATAGAGGCCGCATATAAGAAAGCCCACGCTATTCACTCTGCTATATGACTGGTGAGTAAAAATCTATAGATTCGTCCTCATCCTAAATGGCATGTTCCTATAAAACGCACTACTCCTGCATTTTGGAACACAGGCCTTTGTACTGTAGGTGTGGATGGCTTTGGTAAAAATTGTATTCTTAGGTACACTTGTCTCAAAACCGGCACTTGAAAAGTCAGTGCGGATATGCCGCTGTGTTCACAGGAAAGCTTAATGAAACCATATGGAGGTATAATGGGATCCATAGAAAGTAACATAGAGAGAGGGAGACAACGATAGAGAGACAGAGAGGGATCGAGAGACGGGGGAGAGAGAGATAAATTGAGAGAGAGACTTGGAAGAGAGAGAGCTGGAAGATCAGATTCTTCTTATTAACATTCGTCACCCCGTCCCATCTCTCCTATGCAGTTCTTTCGCTCTACTCTCCTTCATCCCTGTCATCCATTCTTCACTCCCTGTCATCCCCTCTCCATTCTCTGACATCCCATCTTCTCTCTGTGTTATCCCTTCTCATCTACCCATTATGCCCACTTCTTCTGGCATCCTCTCTCCTCCTCTCCTCCTCACTCTGCCATCCTCTCTCCTCCTCTCCCTGCCATCCTCTCACCTCCTCTCCCTGCCATCCTCTCTCCTCCTCACTCTGTCATCCTCTCTCCTCCTCTCCCTGCCATCCTCTCACCTCCTCTCCCTGCCATCCTCTCTCCTCCTCACTCTGTCATCCTCTCTCCTCCTCACTCTGCCGTCCTCTCTCCTCCTCTCCCTGGCATCCTCTCTCCTCCTCTCCTTGTCATCCTCTCTCCTCCTCTCCCTGCCATCCTCTCTTCTCTTCACTCTGTCATCCTCTCTCCTCCTCTCCCTGCCATCCTCTCACCTCCTCTCCTTGCCATCCTCTCTCCTCCTCACTCTGTCATCCTCTCTCCTCCTCTCCCTGCCATCTTCTCTCCTCCTCTCCCTGCCATCTTCTCTCCTCCTCTCCCTGCCATTCTCTCTCCTCCTCTCCCTGCCATCCTCTCTCCTCCTCTCCTTGTCATCCTCTCTCCTCTCCTTGTCATCCTCTCTCCTCCTCTCCCTGCCATCCTCTCTCCTCATCTCCTTGTCATCCCCTCTCCTCCTCTCCTTGTCATCCTCTCTCCTCCTCTCCCTGCCATCCATTCTCTTCCTCTTCTCACTATCCCCTCTCCCTCCCTGTCATCCTCTCTACACCCTCACCATATCAACCTCTCATCCCTTCATCCTCCCTATCATCCATTCCCTTCCTCTCCCTGTCATCCCCTCTCCTCCCCTACCTGTCATCCATTCACCTCTCCCTGTCATCCTCCCTCCTTCTCTCCCTGTCATCCTATTTTTCTCTTCTCATGGTCCTCCCCTCTCCACCCTGCCACTCATACTGTTCCCCTTCCCCTCCCCATTCTCCTCCCTGACCCTACTGAAGTTAATTAGGGGAGGCAGCTCTCCTTCTCCCATGAGGATTCTGTCCCCGACCATTGACCTCAGGCCTCACTTTCCTTTCAATTTGTTCTTCTGAACTCACGCGCACACACACTCTGTAATGGCTTTGTATTTAGATATCCTCTCCTGTTCTTATCTAAGACAAAGTCAATACGTGTTTGTGAAACCAAATGAAAAGTTATGGGAGAAACGTCTTGAAATTGTGTACAGGGTGGTCAGATGTCAGATACAGTCAGTGGACCTGGGACTGTTGCAATGTTTTTGGATAATACGTGTGTGTGTGCTGTGAATCACTCTTACAGAAAAGCAGTTAGGAGAAAAGTGTATTTAATGAGGTACATTGGAATGAAAAAGAGAGAAATAGAGAAAGAAAAATGTCTATGTGCAGCATAGTTATAAAACAAGAAGAGATATGTCATGGTAGGTAAAGTTGTAAAATGATGAACATTTTATTGTCCTGTGTAGCTCAATTTGAAGATCACGGGTGTCTGGATAAGAGGCTCTGCTAAATTACATAAATGTAAGGAAAATGTGAATCTTCTAACCTTTCTATCTGAAAATATATTACTATTGACAAAGTATTTGATCGTTGTGGTTTCATTATAAATATTACAGAACATATATGTTTAATTTAGAATGTTATACATCTTTTAAAATCAGAAAATGAACAGAAATGTCGTTGACAAAAGGATTGACACTCTGGACTCAGTATTTGATAGCACAGCCTTTGGCCAAAATCGCTGTAATCAATTGCAGTTTTACCCACTCTTGCTCAAACTTTAGAAGTTCTCCCAGATTTGAAGAATGCCTTCCAACTGTTTTTCTCAGATCCATCCACAGGTTTCCAAGTAGGATTTACAACTGGACTCATTACTGGCTGCTGTATTTTTGTGCTCTTTATATTGGGCTTCAGGTCATTGTCCCATTAACCTTTGATGGTGATCAGCTTTCTGTATCTGGGTTTGACATCCCTCACCCAAATGCCTTGGTATTCTCATGATTAAATGATGCCATTCATTTGAGGCACTCAGTGCCAGAGACTGCAGAGAAACCCAAAACTGAGTAAAGGTTTAACTCTGGAGAAGCTGTCTTTTCTTTAAAAGCTTTATTTTATTTTATGTAAACATCAAGAACGTTTGCTTAACAATAAGCTCTAATTTCAATTAATCTGCCCACAGGAGGATTGTGGCATGTTCAGATGTGTTTTGGCAAATTGCAGTCTGGCTTTTTTTGTCTCTCGCTCAGCAATGCGGCCCACTTGGGTCTCCTACCATACAAACCCCTTTCATTAAGTCAGCGACAGTATGGTGTGAGTTAATTGTGGTAACATGTGTCCGAATGTCAGCTTGAATGTGTGTGGCAGATGATCAAGGGATCAATCCAGACTAGGAGATCTGGGTGGTGAGGGCTGGCTGCATCAATATCTCACTAACCGTACCACTACATCTCCCTCAAAGGCCACACCTCTCATTCAATTGCTGTTACACATGCTGTCCCTCAGATCTCTGTTCTGGACCCCCTGTTCTTCACCATCTACATCCCTCTCCTTAATCAGATCCTCTATCACTCCAAACTTTCTACTGACTTATAAAGCCCTCCACCACACTGTTTCTCCATATCACTTTCTTCACTACCAACCCACACGCTCACTCCAGTCCACTACTGCAAGCCACCACACCATCCTAGGTCCAAGCTCCAGAGCTTTGTCGAAAATACTTTCTTCAGGAATACTCATGAGTTTCAGTCAGTCATTTCTCAGGACTGGTTTAAGCCCGATAATCTGCTCAAATAGGCATACACTTCAACCCTTTTCCCTCTCTCTTTTGATTTGCTAATTTTGTGTTGTGCAGATTTAGTTTTGACTCCAGCCTTTTATTTTGTGTACTTGCTACTTTGTATAGAAACATTGGGTCCTTGAAAAGCCTATTTAGTCTATTATTATTGTTATATGAACATCTGGAGGGTTTGAACTGCACAAAATGCAGATGGGACTGGTGGTATAAAATGACAGCAGTTATTTTCTTTTTTTCTACAGAGTCCAAAATATAATCCAAACATCAAATCAGGATTGTATTACAAACAGAGAAAATTAAAATATTGAACATAAGTCCCATGAGCAGGATATGATCCGTGTCCTACATGAAAAGGTAAACAGGCCAACTTAGTACATCAAGAAACGTGTAGGTTACACCATCTTACCGATTGGACTCAAGGGGTGACGCCATGGGAATGCTTAAGCAAACACCTAAACAAACACCTGTACTCACCCATCAAGCAGGGCTCCCGCTGGGTCTTACTGTAGGTTCTGCGGGACTGTGGAACTGCCACAGTTATTCATCTTCAGCTACGATCATCAAACCAAATGTTCTCTTGCGGCCACATCCACAGCACAGGCCTTACACTTGCTGATAACATCGTTGCCTTAGGTTTGCCTTGAGTCTGGCCTCAGACAGTTGTCTGTTTTTTTTGTCACCATGTTCACACATTGACCAAAACTGGAGGATGAGTGTTCTTGTCTAATGAGAATGGTTGTTTGAGTGATATTCATGTCACAGATGTTCTGTTCCAAAGTAATGGGGAATAACCTGCTTGAAATCTAATTATTTCTAACTACTTCTATAGTAGGTGGTGTGGAATATCTTTTGAATAAGATATAGTAAATCATTTAGATATTTTGGTTTTGTTCAATTGCAAACCAAAGAAAAGTCAATGTGGATATGTGGTCAAATGATTTTGTTGTCAAGTTCATCAGTTTTCTAGATGAAATAGTTCATTATTTGAATAAAAAGCCAATACTACCCTAACCCTTTTCTGATATACAAGACAGTGTACCAGATAACATACTCCTGAGGTCACCAACACAAATGCTCTCTCCATCTTCCCCATTCACTCACTCTCTCTTTCTTTTTCCCTCTTTTCCCATTTACCCTCATTGATTTTTTTTTTTAACTTTTATTTGATTGGGACAGTGCATGTTAATGAACAAAACATGGAGTACATGCATGTAAAAATGCCGGATTATAGCCAAGAGCTAATTTCCATCCGTAGTCCCACGAGCTAAGATCACACAGCTCACAAAAACATTGCAAAATAAAATGTACATCTACAGTCAGTTCATAAATTTGCTAAATCCTATATACAATATTCACACAAAACTACATTCAACTTCACAAACACTAATCCATATACACATTACAAAGTAAAACAATTTAAAAAAGGATAAAACATATACTAATGTGTGCAACTTTGATTTTCCCATAGCCATTTCTTCAACTGGACTTTAAAAGAGCTATATGTAGTACATTCTTTTAGAGGAAGACTATTCTACAGGTTCCCACCCCAGACAGACAGGACCGTCTGACCGAAGGTGGTGCGCCTGTGAGGTATTATCAAGTCTCCTCTGGTAGAGGCTTGCGTGATCCTCAAATAATTTTCTTTAGATGTAATAAAGTCCTTCAGAGGTGGCGGAGCGAGGGAGTGAAGGACCTTGTATATCAAACAGGCCATTTTTAAATTAATCATATTTTGAAAATTCAATAGTCTATGTTTTTTTAAAACTTGACAGTGGTGGTGGGATAGCGGTTTTTTATCTAATGTTTTTAATGCCTTTTTATTTAGGCTTTCTATAGTTTTAAGTGTTGTGGGGCAGGCAAGAGACCAGGTAGTCAAACAGTAATCAAAATGAGAAATAATCATTGAATAAAAATATGTTTTAGCAGCACCCATAGTTAAATTATTTCGAATGTGCCAAACATTTAGAAGATTCAATTTGACAACCTTTGCTACTTTTTTTACATGACTTTTGAAGCAGAGTGTTGAATCAAGGACTACCCCAAGGTATTTAAATTCTGAGACCAGGTGAAGTTCCTCTCCATTCAAGAAGTCATTTTATCTGCTTACTTCGACAAAGCGTTTTGAGAAGTACATGCACACAGTTTTTCTGGTGTTCAACATGAGGCATGAATTTTTGAGCCAGTCCTGCACATCCAAACGAACAGGTATAACAGGGATTCTACACTACATTCAACACGTTAAATTATAAACAGATGACTGTAGATGGCTAGCTGTACAGGAATGAAAACCATGACTCCCTTCACTCCATTGCTGGTTCCACTCTGCTATGTGAACTACGCTTTGTAAATCACAATCGAGAGTAAATCTTCTGTGGCTTTATTTTTGCCAGACTGCGTAAGCAAAGCCGGCCAAGAAGAGCAAATGTCTCTTAATGAGTGACTGAGTGACTGAGTGACTGAGTGACTGAGTGACTGACTGACCGGTTATATTGGCACTATTTCTGCTGGATGTTTGAAGTACGTATCCGTGCATGCTTTTTGCAGTAATAGAGACCACCACCCCTTGCGCAGTAAATGAGGAGGGGTTTGTATGATTCTCTCGTCTTTTCACTTGACCAAAGAGTCAGTTATCGTCACCCATATTGATAGTTATCGTACCAATGTCATTCACAAATGAAAGAAAAACTAATTTTGTTCTGTCATGAAATGAAACAGCTTTGGCAGTGTAAAGTTCCTCTTCAGTCTTGCTAGCAATTGCTCAGTTCTTATGACTATTCCAAGAAGTAAGTTAGTAGATACTAGTAAGCCTATTACTGGCTAATAAGCAGTTAAAACAGCCAGTGGCAAAAGCCATACAGTTACAGTTCATGCTATTTGTGGTGGAATTAAACCTAAGAAACATTAGTCAGTTCAACACGATGCTTAATGGTGTCCTGCTAAATATTCAAATTTGGTGTGATGTTAATACGTGACAAAATGATCTAATGTCGAGACGCAAAATATGACGAGGTAGTATGTCCCAATTGGTCCCAAGACTGGCATACTAGCTTAATATACAGTATACAAAACAGTACGTACATCACCATCATCCATGAGTACTTATAGTACCTTGTATGGAATATGCTTTGAGATTTAAACATTGCTTTCGATTTACATAGTAATTCACATAGCATAGTGTTTGGCTATTTAACTGTCATTGTTTTCTAAA
This sequence comes from Esox lucius, assembly GCF_011004845.1. Lineage (NCBI taxonomy): Eukaryota > Metazoa > Chordata > Actinopteri > Esociformes > Esocidae > Esox > Esox lucius. The sequence continues at coordinate 25,712,137 of NC_047592.1, read as the reverse complement.
GAAACGAACCAGCCATGGAGTGATTTGAGTCATTGCTTTCCTTATAGGTACTGTAAAGCCAGACTAAATCGTCACTGGCTACAAGCTTCAGTAGCTACATTAGAGTAAGCCTAAAGTCAAACTTTATGGTTATATAGCGATGGACAAACTGCACTGGCAACGAACAGTTTGTGATTTACTCTCGATTGTGATTTACAAAGCGTAGTTCACATAGCAGAGTGGAACCAGCAATGGAGTGAAGGGAGTCATGGTTTTCATTCCTGTACAGCTAGCCATCTACAGTCATCTGTTTATAATTTAACGTGTTGAATGTAGTGTAGAAACCCTGTTATACCTGTTCGTTTGGATGTCAGCTAATGTAAGGAACTAGTTTCGAGGACTGTGGAGTTTCGATGAATTCTCTTATGAATGCAGAAGTATACCGTATAGCTTAGTGGTGTAGTGGTTAAAGACAGACTGTCACATAGGAGACAACAACATTCATCCCTTTTAATTGTGATCTGGCTGAACTAGGCTTGCCTGGTTCCTTTTCTTTTTCCTGTAGGGCATCTGTTCTCTCTCTAGCTCTATTTCTCTCTCTCTCTGCCTGACTTTCAGTCTCTCAATCTATTCTCCCTCTGTCTCTCTGCCTGACTTTCAGTCTCTTTCTCTATTCTCCCTCTGTCTCTCTGTCTGACTTTCAGTCTCTCTTTCTATTCTCCCTCTGTCTCTCTGTCTGACTTTCAGTCTCTTTCTCTATTCTCCCTCTGTCTCTCTGTCTGACTTTCAGTCTCTTTCTCTATTCTCTATCTGTCTCTCTGTCTGACTTTCAGTCTCTTTCTCTATTCTCCCTCTGTCTCTCTGTCTGACTTTCAGTCTCTTTCTCTATTCTCCCTCTGTCTCTCTGTCAGACTTTCAGTCTCTTTCTCTATTCTCCCTCTGTCTCTCTGTCTGACTTTCAGTCTCTTTCTCTATTCTCCCTCTGTCTCTCTGTCTGACTTTCAGTCTCGTTTTCTATTCTCTATCTGTCTCTCTGTCTGACTTTCAGTCTCTTTCTCTATTCTCCCTCTGTCTCTCTGTCTGACTTTCAGTCTCTCTTTCTATTCTCCCTCTGTCTCTCTGCCTGACTTTCAGTCTCTTTCTCTATTCTCTACGGTCTGTCACTCCTTTTTCTATTTGGTCTCTATTGTAAGGGACCGCACTTGTTTTAACTAAATCTAACTTCACCCAGCCCATCTCTCCACACACCCCACTTAGTCACTCTGTCTCTCTCTCTCTGTCTCCATCACTCCATCAACTTCATTCCTGTAATGGTGAAAGCCATCTGTGCTAGCCAACATAAGCCTAGTGTGTAGATGGGCACATTATGTCCAGTTTCAAATATAGTATTAGAAAAACGCTGTGAGTGAGTGAGTGTGTGTGTTTATTTTTATTTAGTTTTTTTTCCAGAGGAGCAGCTTCTCTTCCTGGGGCCAAAACATCCTGGGAACAGAACACTGATGAACAAGACCTGAAAAATACAATGTAGAATGCTATCAACACAATAAAGAAATCTGTGTATGTTTGTAAGTCAGTGTACAGGGTTTGATGTTACCATAAAAGAAAGCAAAATGGCCAGAATTATAATACTTTGTATCTGTATTATTGTGCGTCTTTGTGCTTGTGTGTGATTGTCCTGGCTACTGTAGGCTAAGACTTTTGCTGGTATGATAATGGTTTGACCTGATAAAAGGGGCATTTTGTACTACTGATGTCTTTCTCCCTGAACTGATGGAATGGATTTTTCTCTCTACATCAACCTCTATTTCATGCTTTGTCTTTCCGCGTCCTCTGTTTCTCTCCCTCCCACCTAACCCCCCTCCCTTCCTCTCTTAAAGCAGATGGATGTTGATCCGTCTCTCCGGAAATGTGGAGCGGCAGTGAATGAACGAGTGAGGTGGAAGTGGAGAGCGATACCGGTGGAGGACAGGTCAGCACTAGCCGTAAAAGGGACGAGAGTGGAGGTTGGCACATCATCGCTTGGGGGTTGATGGATACGGCGTGCGTGCGCGCCCTCCTGTGTGCCAGTGATTCCGATATGGAAACAATGTAGGTGGCTTTTTATTATCACCTTTAACCAATTATCCAGGATCAGGTTTGCTGACACTCCATTAAACCTTGATAACAAGGATAGAAAATGCATCTTGATCAAACCATTTGGCTTCAGTGGTTATATCTTGATTCTCAGAACAGCCAGAAGAGGACTGGCCCTTGGTGCCTGGTCCCACTCGTGTTTTTTTCCTGTTACTACTTTTCTAATGGCCGTTTTCTTGCCTCACTTCAATTTTTGTAATGTTTTTTTTTTCATGAACAGACAGAGAGAATTAGCAAAAGAGAAAGACAGGAGTGTCTTCTGTACACCCCCCCCCCCCACACCCCCCACGCTTCCAAATTTGCATTGTTTTTAATTAGCATTTTTATGCTCAGTATCTGTTAAACACTTTGTGAGAACTGCTTATTTAAAAAGGACTTGATGGAATACATGTATTCTATAAAATTGTTGAATTGATTGAAGGGGACAACTTAAATCTCAGATTAACTTCCCTTCCCTCGTACTACTTTATATGTAGATGGACTTATCAATCATTGTCATTCAAGTGAGTGTACAAGGGTTTGAAGTTACCCTGTAGAAGGAAAATAGCCAGATATATAAAAGACCATAGCTGAAGATGTATACAGTAAAATTGCTTAATGGGAGTGAATCTGGGACAGGCATGTTCAGGCGTCTCTTTGGGACGCAGTGTTTCACCACCAACCTGCGTCATTACAATGCCCATTCTGGAGGTCTTCTCTGAGGTTCCACCGTAAGTTAATGACGGCAGTTAGAATCCGCCGGCTGATTAGATCCCTACAATGACTGGGTGTCACTGAGACGGGATTAATGAGTATCCGTCATTACCACGCCGACTTAGAGTTGATAGAGACATCAGATTATCCGTGTGTGACGCAGTAGCCCGCAGTTGAGAGAACGAGAGTAATGGACACTGGAATGAATATGCAGTGTTTAATGGTTCTAAAACAGTGTGATGAATCGTGGTCATCCTTAGGTTGGCACTGCCTGTCTCCGTCGAACTGTTTACCCCCCCCCATTCTCTCTCTCTCTTTTCATATATATAGTTGAGAGAAAGAGAGAGATACACTTCCGTACAGAAGTTTGAGGTCACTTAGAAATGTTCTTGTTTTCCATGAAAACATTCATAAAATGAGTTTGAATAGGAAATATAGTAAAATCAATAGGGTATATAGAAATTCCCCAGTTAAGATATAATGACTTTGCCTCCACCATGCCTCCACCATGCTTGACTAAAAGCGTCAAGCCCTCCTTGAGGATGTTTTCATTTGTTCTGCATCTGACACATTTTTTGTGAGCCGAACTCCTCTAACTTAGATTTGTCTGTCCATAACACCTTTTTCTAAACTTCCTCTGTCCATTTCTCAATGAAAACAAGGACATTTCTAAGTGACCCCAAACTTTTGAACAGTGTATCTTTCTCTGGCTGGCCTTTTTCTGTTGTCTCGTACTGTTTTTATTCCTTTCTTATTTATTTGATGCATTCCGTAGTGCAGTTTTATAGCCCTTTGCCTCCTAGTCTGAGATGTACTGTCTGAACAACCCTGTACAAACAAAGTATGCATTATTGTAGCCTTGTCATTACTCAAGCCACACAAACTGCAATGGTTTTTAACAGGTTGGATAACAGCCATTCGGGTTAAGGCCCAAGAGCAATATCTCCAGTTTGCAGATACACACAAAGATACAATCTCACACACACAAGCACACACATCCAGTCAAATGTACTGTTTTTTCCTTCTTTTTTCTAGAGCATTCTGAAAAATGACAGCTAGGATCTGGGGTTTTAATTCAAAATGGAATATAATAACAGAACACTTCATTAATGGACAACATTGAACTTCTCAGTGCCTCCTCAACGTTCAACTTCTAAAGACGACCATACTGGAATATCTCCTGGAAAACACACAGTCTGGTTTCCAGCCCTACCAGCCAGTTTAAGCCTGCCCATCAAAAAACACATTCACGTCTTAGAGCGACATCCTTTCCTCTTGATCTCCTCTTTAAGGGATAACAACAACCGAAGTGGACTCAATACCTTTCAGTGGACCTAACCTGAAGTAACCTTGCTGTGACCTTAACACCCCAACTGTGACCTTAACCGTTCAGTTCAGCCCAAGCAAACCCTAACCCTCTGGATGTCTCTCTAGGACTTTCTAACTGGACAACCTTTTTGACTTTCCATAAAACCCTTTTTTTTTTTTACCTCAGCCAAGCCAACCTCAAGTCTCCCAATGCATTGTGGGCCTCCGAGTATGCACATTGCCTCCCTCTGGTGGTGAGAGAAATTTGTGTAGGTCCAGACAGGACCTTCCTAGGATGGGAGCCCCAGGAGGTGTAGCCCTACTCGGGGGTTTCGGATCCTCCACCACAGCTTCTTTAGAGGTAGGGGGCTGGATGGTTTGGCCAGGGGGAAATAAATCCACTTACCTTGGACTCAACCAGAGTCTACCCTGGGGAGCAGACAGTAACCTGACATCGGGATCGTCGCAGGCAGAGGTGGTGTCACGAGCAGCGGCCATGAAGGTGAGTGTTTGCTACTTATACTTATTTTTATACACATCTTTGAGCAATTAGCATTAAGTATCATGCCCAAGGGTAGCTCAATATCAGCTTTGATATCAGTTAACCGATATCCAACACACACAAAGATGTGAATTGTGCTGTACATAGGAAACACAATCAATACAAAACAGTGTTAGCAATTCAAAATGCACACAAGTTCACCTGTTATCGGTTCAGGCTTTTCTATTGATTCTATGTTGATGATGCTATCCAATGAGAATTTGGCTTGATTTGTTTTGAAGGAGAAGAACTGGCCGGCGCTCCTCATCCTGGTCATCATAGCACTGACTGTGGGTGGTAACATCTTGGTGATCCTTGCCGTCTCATTGGAGAAGAAGCTTCAGAACGCTACCAACTTCTTCCTGAGGTCACTGGCTGTGGCCGACATGCTAGTGGGAATCCTCGTGATGCCCATATCACTTATCAATATCCTCTATGGTGAGTAAGACAACGATACCCATGTATCATAAGCATAATCCAACTACTCCATTCAGTACTCCCCCTGGCCATCATTTGTGGGAATGTAGATCGACCATTTTGCACTTCAATCATTTTACTTAGCTGAACACATTTTTTTGCCGGTTTTGCGTCAGAGATTAAAATAACGGATGGATGAAAAAGACAATTGCTGCGTGTCTTCTTCCAAGGTAATGTGGGACACCTTTCCAACAGATACTCCCTGCGGTTACAAGTTTCAAGGTTTAATTATCAAAAGGCAAATGCACCGAACAACACAGTGTCATCCTGCACAATGAAATTCTTGTGACATGGCACCCGACAACTATGTTGTGAGAGTTCAAAATAATAATAAATAAAGCAAAAATATGCATTACACTGTACACAAGCAGCAGTTTAAAGAAAAGTCTACTGTAAACTAGCAGATATCTGGGTAGTATTATTGAACATTTAAATATAGCAAGTCTGGCAGTATTATACATAATTGGGTTGCACAATATTGACAAAATTTGATGTTGCAATATTGATCATGAATATTGCAATATCGATATTGATTTCAATATTCTTATACATATGTAAAAACATAAATGTTATGGGAAAACCCATCAAATAGATTAATATCAGATGAAAACAACATGTTCTTACAACACAAGGGTTTATTTCAACTGACAGTCATATTGGACTGGTACAACTTGGCTTTTTAGACACGGTACTTAATCAACACTTAAAGCAAAATATTTTTTGAAAACATAAAAACAAAATTATTGCAGAGACAGAGACTGCAAACTAGCTACACAAAGCTTTGTAGGCTACCACAAAGGGAATCTGAACGCTGTTCGTAAGAAGAGTACGGTGTTTCAGCCTATGTAAAGGTGCCTATTGTATTTCTTGGCAGCGCATTCATCATTTGAGATTTTTTTAATTGATTCAATCTCAAATCTAGTGCAAAGGCATCTTAGAAGCATTGCCTCTATCCCAGATAGCAATGAGTCGGCGGACCGGAGGCGGTCCTCCAAAGACAGTAGAAGCGTCAGAATGTCTAAATCGCAAACACGTTTGCCAGCTTTCCGCCGGCGGCAGACGCTTTTTAAAAGCGGCAGTCGCACTCCTACCGCCTGTGTTCTGCGGCCGGCCCGTGGTCCAACCGCCTTTCCACCGCCGTTATACAAAAGGTTTTCGAGCGATCTGCCGCTTTTATATATATATATATATTTAATATTTATAGCATGCAGTTTATCGAGAATAATGATTGATCAAACCAGACAAATTTCCATTTGGTGTTTTAATTCCACATTTCAAAGTACAGTAACTGTCATTCAAACAAGATGTGTCAGGATCACTGAAATAAATAATCGGCAGAAAAAAATAAACAAATACACACAGAACATGCAGGTTTCCAATAAAATGTTGGTTAAAAAAAAAAGAACAGCCATACAAGCAAATTATAACACAAACACAATCATTGTTAATAATATAGAGGTCAGCTCTGGGATGAAAATAATTACCAGTAAACATAACAAGTAATGAGGATATTTGGTACCAAAGAATGTGCAGGATACCAAATAAAACGAGGTAGAACATCACATTTTCAAGCCATTGAGTAAAGCTCTAGAGTAGAATATTCCATTATAATGGCATTGCTGACCTGGAGCACAATATTTACACCATGCTGCATTAAGATGTCTCTTGTATCTGTGATAAACAAAACTTGATATACATATATAAAAATACAGAGGTAAAAACAGTAGTAGAACAGACCATTATAACTGCAATGCTGACCTGTGGCACAAGGATTTACAAGCTATATTTAACAATTGAATAACAGTTAAGCACTGTGATGGAATGAAAAATGCTGATGTTAAAAACAGAGTAAGTAGAATATTTGGTACCAGGTACTGTGCAATATCAAGTATCAGAGGTACGAAATAGTATTTCCAAGCTATTATTAATTGAATAACAGTTAAGCATAGTGATGAAATGAAAGTAGAATGTTGGTACTAGTTAATGCGCAATATCAAGTAACAGGTATGAAATAGGATTTACAAACTATAATAGAATCGTTAAGATGGAATGAAATAAGCCAATACTAAAGTTAATACAAAAAAAACAGGGTGGGTTTGGTGAGTCTGGCACTTCTGGCTTCTTGATGTTACTGACTGCAGGATAAAGAAAGTGTTCCAGTTCAGGGATGCTGGGGTGTCAGTAGTCAGCCTAGGTTTAAGGGGTTGGCTGTGGGTCCTTCTCAGCTGGGCGGCTTTTTCCTCCTTCACAGTCTGATGCTCCTTTCAGGTAACGTGTAACGTTAACCTGGACCGCCTCATCAGTGGCATCCTGGGTTGCCGGGTTCTTCCGGAGGGCCCCTGTAGAAAATACAGATCTGTCATTACATTTGAATGGCATAAGGCATAAGGGCATCTACTTAAAAAAATTACTTTGAACAATGGTCTTCAGGAACAGGTCTCTAAAACAGGTTTTATCCCCTATACCAGTCCAGGTTGTATTAACGGCAAGGTTATTAGAGAAAATACTCTGAAGCATTCTCCACACTGTTGTCTTCAGGTCCCTCCCACATTTGATAGCCAAAAACCGAAGCTGAAAATGTTTTAAATTACATTTCTCGCAAGCTTCTCATACATAAATATAAAATGTGACAGGCTGTGGATTTAGACTGTAGAATATACAGTGTACAAACTTAATTTGACTTTTTAGATTACCCTACGGCCTTATAAACGAAAGCAACACACTTACAAATCGTTCCTGGAGCTCTTTATCCTCCCTCAAAATGCTGTCAAGAAACACCAAATCTTCCTGGGTGTCTAGGGGGAGTAACATCCCCTGGCAGGGATAGCTCTCCAACAGACACATTGGCACTGAAATGTTGCAGCATAGTGTCCATTTTGTTTTCCATGCTACGCACAACATCGCCAAACTCTCCAAGACGTCGCAGCACTAGGGTCTGATCTGCACCTACAGGGGTTCCCAGAATAAAAGAATAAAGTAGTCAGTCCTGGTCCCTCAATTACTAAACAATGACATTTATACCTAGGTCTAATACACGTACATGTGGACCCAGTGGGAATTAAATCAACAACAATAGGTGTTGTTTGCAAGTTGTACCTGATTGCCCAGTGCGAGCAAACATCTTCAGCATTGTCCCAAATAGCTTCACCTGCTCTTGAAGTGAGCCGCTGTCACCCGAAGCTACAAAATGAAAGGCATATGGTCATTCTGAACCTACATTACACACAAAAAAGTAAAATTAAAGAAAGAGTGCATGTTCTCACCTGCTCGTGCATGGCTCCCCTCCCTCAGGGCATGGTTCTCCTCCCTCAGGGCTTGGTTCTCCTCCCTCAGGGCTTGGTTCTCCTCCCTCAGGGCTTGGTTCTCCTCCCTCAGGGCTTGGTTCTCCTCCCTCAGGGCTTGGTTCTCGTTCTGGAAAACTAAAGGCACAGTTATTTTCAAAACTGTTAAAAAACTGGACATTAGGACATAGGCCTAGAATATACCTTCATTGCTGAAAACTTCATGCTGTACATGCGATGCCAGGGGAGTCCAAGGGCCAATAACGGAGCGATGACTTTCTCCTATTGATAATCATTGACGTAAAAATATGTTTGAAGTTATTGCATACATGTAATGAATTGGACTTAAATGTAACAGTTTAGCGCAACGTATTACATACCTCCAGCCTTTTCACCCATTTGCTGCCAAGGTACATTTTCTGCTGGGGGTGTAAAGTTTAGTACTTGAACTGGGGGAAAAAACATAACAGCTTTAATTTCACTGCAGAGATTGCATATTCAGTAATGAAACAATAATTGAACTGTGCAAAGCTAATGATATGTACAACACACCTCCACACCTTTTATCCAGAAAGTCAAGTGCCCTAAAGAAAAACAGATTATGGATAAAAGGATTCCTAATCTTAAATAGAAGCAATAGCTTCCAAGACAAAAAACATCACAAATAACATCACTTACTTGTACTCAAACTCTTGGCTCTGAAGTGGAGTCTGGATTACTAGGGAGAAACCTGGTTCAGAGAAAGAGGGAACAGAAATTTGAAAATCTAACAAAGTGTACAGTTTAGTTACAGGATCACAAATTAAGCATCACAGCAATACATTTTACATACCAACTCTGAAGTCTACAGATGGCTCAACATTTTCCTGGTTTTCTGGAATCTGACTAACAATGTTTTTACCTTTAAAACCAAAACGATTGACCAACAGTAGGTCTCTTGGGTGAAGATAATTGGTTATGCTCTGGCCAAAGTATCTGCAACAAAACCGGATTGTTAACGTTAGGAATATACAGTAGCTATGCTGTGGGGGGGAAACATTATCAGCCAAATGTGGAACAGTGAAATTGTTAAAAATAAAATGTATTCATTGGGTGTTGTGATTCAAGTGAACACAGAATGTTCCTCAAACATAAAACGTACAGCAGTTCAGAGAATTAGAAATCACAATCGCCTTAAATCCAGTACAGTAACAACACAGCACAAAACATGCTAGCCACAGTGTGTACTGTAACAAAGGCAAAACAGCATGTGCTAGCTAACACTTACTCTAGCTACTGGACTCGCAGCATACTTGTTCAGGCAAACAAAATAATTTAAACAACATATATACATCGTTATTTTTGTAAGAAAGACTAAGTTTAAATTTTAGTGTTTTCTAGATGTAAAGCTTTTGCTACCTATTATAGCTCGTTAAAATTCAACATGTACTAACAACATTGCGTTAACAAGGCTACTTTAGCTAGTTAGGCCAGAACAAAGATGACTACACATTTTAAATATATAAACTAAAAACAATGTCAACATAATATTGCGTTACACAAAAAGGAAACATGTACTTACTTAAACGATGGTAGTCGATGACTTCGCTAGCTAGCAGACAGCTAGCAGTAACTCGCGATTGAGCGATGAACTGATGCGAATGTGTCCAAACCAACATGGCCGGTTTTGAGAGTAGCCTATTTAAAAGCGTCTTGCCGCCGAAGGACCGCGGTTTTTAGACCCAGGCAACCGCCAGAGAAAATTAAGCAGTCAAAAAATCTCGCAAGAAATGGGAGTGACGTATTCGGCGGCAAACGTTTCATCCCCGCCAGCAGGACGCACCTATAGCCGACAGCTAAGGGCCGGCGGCAAAAAGAAGCCTTGCGGATATTTTTTGCTATCTGGGATAGCTAATATCGGACACTCATTCATTCTTTATCGCGCACTGTTCTAAACTCCCGACTCCATTTAATGCCAAGATGTTTATATTTATTTTGGAACATACTTTTATAATGCTTTTTGTGACTTGGATAAAAATTACAGTCTATCACGTAACTTTTTGGCCACTAAAAGTTTTTGTTGTCTCCCTGAGCCACACTCATCCCAGCCCATACTTTTCTGTTCTTTCTTTTCTTTCATTCCTCAGACTCACTTCGCTCTCTCTCTTTCTGTCCTCTCTTTTCTTTCGCTCCTCTGACTCGTTTCGCTGTCTCTATCTTTCTCTTCACTCACACGCTGTGGAAGTATGCACACACGTTCGTGTAGTGGATCCATTTACGCTGACATCTGCATGTGACAGGGCAACTGGCCAATGAAACATGATCATTTTATAGTGGTTTCAAGCGGCCTCTAAATCAAGCACAACACAGCAAACGGACTAATCTCTCCACAAAATAAATGCTATATCGCATACTTTCTTTTTGATTTTGATATTCCACAACGAGATATGGCAAGTATGGAGTAATAAACATAAAAATGTAAACTAGCATCAATGTATGAAAGAGTAGGATGGTATGGTAGAAGATATGAACAGTATGGTAGAAATAATATGTAATATGCTTCTGAATAGTACATGCAAAGGAATATTCTAATGCCCATTAGAAGTACCTGCAAGGAGATTAGAGCATCTGGAAAGTTCTCTAGTCTTGCAGACATAGAGAGACAGGTTTTTGTCCTGGCACCATGTAGCCAGGTTCTGTACCTCTTTTCAGATAGCGGTCTCATCATTGTTGGTAGTGTCATCCACAAATTTGAGAGTGATTTTGGATCTGTGTGTGGCCACTCAGTTATGCATGAACAGGGAGTACAGGAGGAGACTGAGTATGCAGCCTTGTGGGGCTCCAGTGCTCAGGGTCAGTGTAGAGGAGGTGAGGTTACCCATTCTCACCACCTGGGGTCTGCCCGTCAGGAAGTCCAGGATCCAATTGCAGAGGGAGGTATTAAGTCCCAGGGTCCTGAGCTTAGGAACAAGCTTGGCGGGCCCAATAGTGTTGAATGCTGGGCTGTAGTCCACGAACAGCATTTTCATGTATGTGTTGCCTTCTTCCCGGTGTGTGTCGTCAGGGTGATGGCATCATCCATGGATCTATTAGGTTGGTATGGAAATTGAATGGGGTCCAAGGTGTCAGGAGGGTTGGAGCAGATATGGGTTCTGACAAGCCGATCTAAGTACTTCGTGATGGTGGAGGTCACTGCTACAGGGCGGTAGTCATTCAGGCAGGTGATGGAAGGTTTCTTCGGTAGAGGCAGGGGCGACTGGTCATTAGGGGCAAGTGGAGCACAGCCCCACCTGTTGTGAACAGAAAGGACTGCAACAAAATTGTTATTTTTATTTCTCAAAGATTACTTCTTATAATTGTATATCTATGAATATAGCATGGTGCCAGGACAAAAACATCTTCCTAAATTGCATATCATTTGTGTTAGGATTTTATTTCATGTTCATTGGTCCCTGCCTTGCTGCTTCAGACTGCGTTCTGCCGATTCAAATTCGCAGTAGTAGGCCATAGGCTAAGCGTGAATGTGGGGCTAGCCCCTCTCACACAATGCAATGTACATTGTACGTGTGAAAATATTAATATGCATGCTCAGAATGTTAGTGTGATCAATGTAGATCTCACAAATTTGCCACGGAATATTGTCATCACTCAAACTGCTGGTAAAAGTAACTGTTGGTTTATCGTGGAATTATTTTTGAGGAAAATGTGGCTAATGGTTAGCATACAAAAGAAGGGACTCTTCTGTTTTCCATGTCTGCTATTTGGTGGAGATGGTACTTGGTCGAGGACTGGTTACAAATATTTGAAACATCTTTCTGAGAGGATTGAAAAAACATGAGAGCAGCGGGAGTCACCTGGACAATGCTGTGAAATTGGGCTTACTTGGAAGGGTAAATGTGGCAGCCCAAGTTGACAGTGCATACAGGCACCCCATTGATCAGCATAACAAACAGGTGGAGAAAAACAGGTGCGTTCTCAGTTGGATCATAACATATTAAACTGTGTGGAAAATGTGAAACCGCATTGCAGGGTCACGACGAGTCAGTGGACTCCCTGAATCCAGGAATATTCAGATGCATTTTCGAGTGTAACGGCGATTAGAGACTTTAGAGGCACTATGACGCTCAGCCCATCTTCAAAGGGACATCTAGCACTGTTCAAAACAAACTGTTAGACTGTATGTATGAAGTGTACAGGGAGGAGATAGCCAAGCAAGTGGACGAGACATCATTTGTTGCCATACAGGCAGATGAGACAACTGATGTCTCCTGTAAATCACAAATGGTGGTTGTGTTGCGATACATTTTGCCTGACAATACAGTGACAGAGAGGCTTTTGGAGTTTGTGGAAGTCAAATATAAAACTGGACTCTGCCTCTCTAATACCAACAAGGGTGTGCTGGAACCACTGAAGCTGGGAGAAAAGCTGATCGCTCAGACTTATGATGGTGCAGCTGTAATGAGTGGAAACGTCCGAGGGGTACAGACGCAAATTCAAGAGACATACCCACATGCCCGGTTTGTTCACTGCTATGCTCACCAGTTGAACCTGACCTTGCAGCAACTTTGTTCAGCAAGGATGAGAACCCCAAAGGTGTTTTTTGCCACCTTTTTCTCTGGCGCTCCAAAACGTGTTGCGGCACTTGCTGAGGCAACACAGAGACACATTCCAAGGCCACCCACTTTACCATGGAACTTTAAAAGTAGAACTGTCAATGCATTTTGGGAAAACCGTGCTGCGTTTCTCCTGTGTATGGAGAACATACGCACACAACCAGGATGGGATGAGGCCACCATAAGTGAGGCATATGGGCTGTCAAAACAACTCTGGGCCTGAGCCTTTCTGCAGCTGCTGGAATTCTTCCTTATGCCAGAAGTTGATGTTTTATACAACACTCTGCAAAATCAGAGCATCAATGCATCTGGGATTAGCAGTGTGCTCACCCGTTTCAAGGAGAATGTCCAGAATATGCAGAAGCAAACTGATGAATGGGCTCCCACTGTTCACAATGGTGGTAATGTGCTGGTGGTATTTAGGTAAAACAACAATAGCAGCTGCCTCAGGGTGGGTGTCCTCTAGTCCATTTATTACTCCATATAAGACTTCTAGTGCATGCGTTTCATCTGTCTGCGGGGGTATATAGACTGCTGTGATAATAGCACTCCCACGGCAGGGAGGGCTGACAAAATCTTGCATATTGGAATGAGTGGTATATGAAGTCTAGTCGTCCGCCACTGATTAATTTTTTTAAGGGGACACTAAAACAGATTCAGTCTGTTATTTTTATTTGCGCATCTGGGTGTTTGTTTCTTCAAATGTGTCAAAGGCAATCAATCTGGTTGTACTGGTCAACAATGAAGAAATTACTCCAGGATGTTGGCCTTCTAGGCAGAGTTTTTCCTCTGTCCAATGTCTGTGTTCTTCTGCCTATCTTTTCTTTTCTTGGTCAGTGTGAGATATTGCTTTTTCTTTACTCACAGCATCCCAGAGTCTTCTCTTCACTGTTGACGCTGAGACTGGTGTTTTCCGGGTAATATTTAATGAAGCTGCCAGTTAATGACACTGTAATGTATTTTTCCTCTTCCTCAGTTGTGCACCGAAGCCTCCCACTCCTCTTTTTCTTCTGGTTAGAACCAGTTTGTGCTCTTCTGTAAAGGGAGTAGTACACAGCGTTTTATGAGATCTTCAGTTTCTTGGCAGTTTCTTGCATTGAATAGCTTTCATTTGTCAGAACAAGAAAAGACTAACAAGTTTCAGAAGAAAGTTCTTTGTTTCTGGCCATTTTGAGCCTGTAATTGAACCCACAAACGCTGATGCTGAAGATACTGAACTAGTCTAAAGAAGGCTGGTTTAATGGCTTCTTTAATCAAACAGTTTTAAGCGGTTCTACCATAATCGCAAAAGGGTTGTCAATTGATTAATTAGCCTTTTATACTTGGATTAGCAAACACAATGTGCCACTGGAACACAAGACTGATTGTTGCTGATATTGGGTATGGCTATGTAGACATTCCATTGAAAATCAGCCATTTTCAGCTACAATAATCATTTGCAACATTAACAATGTCCACACTGTATTTCTGATCAATTTGATGTTATTTTAATAAACAGAACATTTGCTTTTCTTTCAAAAACAAGGACATTTCTAAGTTACCCCAAACTTTTGAACTGTAGTGTATGTTTTTCCAAACTGTTTTAGTGGTAATTTGTCTATTTGTATATTGTTTTCTTATGATGCCCTGAGCAAGTCTAATAATTCAAACTAGCATAATGTTTATCACTGTGTGTTGGTTAAACATTGAGGTTAATGACATATTTTATTAGTTTCAGTGTCTTTCAGTGTGATACATGTTTTCATGGTTTCTGGGTTATGAAACAGAAATATAAATGCTTTATGCAACATTTTCAAAGATTGTATTGTGTTGCAGTTCATATATTCCATCAAATGAAATCAATGAATTAGCCCAAATTAATGAATTTCTTATGAAATATGGTACCAGTATGCTGCTTGTATATTTTTTAGGCCAAGATTACGAACAACACTAATAATGATAAGTAATTTGCCTTGTAGTTGCCTGTCTGTCATTGTGTTGGAGGCAATATCCTGTGGATTGAAACCTGTATTTCCAGCACTTGAATGCACCAAATGTCAAGCATGGATGAGTAAACTCTACTAGACTAAGCTTACAGTACAGCATAACCCATAATCTCAGTCGAAAGCTTTTGGCTACATTAGGATGTGATCCTTTGGCCTTGACCGAACATATCTGTCTGTTTGAGGATTATCCTTCTAAATGGCCTGGCTAAATGTTACATTTGGTGGTGCAGTGTGGACTGCGTTGACTGTATCTGTACCTGTCTCTCTCTTTCTCTCTACCTGTCTGTCTCTCTCTTTTCGTCTCTGTACCTGTATCTCTTTTCTAAACCTAAATACATGTAGCTTATGTTGTGTTCAAGTTGACCTGCATCCCAATAGAAAGTAATAATAATTAAGTAATAGAATAAATAATTATTATATTTGCTTATATTTCACACATATAGAAAGTTAATTGTACATGTATGAATTAAACAGTGTGTTGTTAATCTATCCCATTTTCCCCTTGAGGCAGCCTGGAGAGTGGGCCCTCAGCCAGGACAGCTGCCATTTTAGAGGGCGACCCTGGAGCAGTTTGATTTAACTGTCTTGGTCAAAGACAGAAGCACATCTTTTTTTGGCCCAAGGTTTCAATCTAGCAACCTCTCAGTTAAGATGGTCCGATGATCTAGACCATCGGCTACCTGCCATGTCTTTGTGATGCTGATGTTCACACATTTATTGGGGGATATTTATATGCAGCGGTTATACGTTGGAAATCCGACCTGGCTTCTGCTCAGAACATTGTAGTCCTCAAGGAAATGAAATAGTCTACTATTTTACATTGTAGTCGTGTAACAAACTCAAAATTAGTGGATAGTTTGGTATTTGTGATCATGCACAGAATGTTCACCAAGTTGCTGTTTAAGCAAATTCCTTTGTACATTTAAATTAGTCAGTGATGATCAATGGTGTGATTCTTTTCTAGGCTCCAGGTATCTGGGAAAATACCATACCTGCAGTTATGATACAATTTCAATTTGTGGTTTGTGTTTAATAATCCTTTATTATGCACAATTCAATTTAAGATGCCATCAGCATCAGGTGCCTTTTTGGATTGTAAAGTGAATGTTTTGTAAAGTGAATGTAAAATGAATTTTTTGTTAAGTGAATGTACAGTGAATGTTTAAAAAAAATTATATAATTAAAATAAAACAACTCTGTGTTGTTGTATAGATACATATAGATATATACATTCTATCGGATAGTCATAATAGCAGCCCAAACTGCTCCCAGTCCACAGCAACACACCCGCGCATTGTTTAATTATTATCTATTCTTAACACAATTAGAGTACACACACAGATAAAATGCATCCTGTGTCTTACTTCTATGACCAACAACAAATGTTCAGTGACTTGTCATACATAGGACATCACTGGAATAGCTTTCATTGTACATCCCAAATCATACCACACTACATGATTACAAGTCTTGATGTCTTGATTACATTCAGGATACAGGCAGCAGATGGTTATCTCGTTATGTTACCACTGTGTAAAAGACCATTCTTGATGTGATGCTCCAAATTTGTCAAATGAGGAATCACGCTCCCTATTTCTGGTTGTCCATTTGTCATGGTCTTACTGCTGTGATTACAGAGGCTAACAGATATGGGAGTTTGACAACTTCATTTGTTGTTTCTGTTTCTATTAAACTAGTGTGCTAGTACTAGAGAGTACAGTACTACAGAATGTGAAACCTTCCAGTCTATTGAGGTTACCTGCATTGGCCTTGCTAAATAAACGATAAGGTGTGTGTACCTAAGGATTTAGTACATTGTGGTTTCATATACTCACTGTCTAAGTGTATCATGCTAGTGTTCCCTAGGATGGTCAGTGGTCTATGGTCTGTGGAAACATTCCTAGCAGGTGTCACTCTAATGGTGAGGAATTAATGGTCTTTGGAAACTGTTTAAGAGAGTGAGTGTATTTCAGATGGTGATTTGTTCTATGGCCTTTGGAAACTGTCTTTGTGAATCTCTCCCTGATGATGTGTGCTTTATGGTCTATGTAACATGTCTTAGTGAATGTCTCTCTGGTGGTGTGTGCTTTATGTTCTTTGTAACCTCTCTGGCATGGTGAGTGCCACATGGTAGTCCTCTATTGACTTGACTCCTATGCCTTGTTTCCACTGGTGTTTTACCTTAAAGTCCAGAAATGTTTGTTTCCACTGACATGTGTCAAGCCCCAGACTTTAGGACTTAGGGCTGGGTTTGTGGGATTAAGTGTTACGGGCTGTGAAATTGCGACATGTTGTGCTATTGGAATTCCGGTGTGTATTGTTTGCTTTAGGCTTCTCGTAATGGTCTTCATCTGATCTAACAAACAGATCCCTGATAAAATAAAACGACAGTACAGATTTAATAGAAATCCTTCTATTAAAAGTAGACAGTTTTGACAAAATACTTATTGAACCAAATAATGAAAACACTGGCTTATTGTTGCAGTGTCACAAGTGTAGGTGGAGAAGGAGTCGGTCACAGGCGTTTGAGGAAGACATTAGTTTTATTACTCAAGTTCAAACGCCATATTATAAACAAACTGAGCATGGCATTAAAGTTTATTTTATTTTACTACCAGAAAAATACTGCCTTTTATTTTTCGGAACCAAATCGGATTAATAGTTTTCTCCTCCCTCCTCACCTGAGCCCCTCCTTAAGTCCTTGGTACCAAATGTATAGTAGAAAACGGAAAGTCTAGATCCAACTTTAGCATTAATCACCAGTGTAGCCCTAGTGCCGGGGTAAAGCACCAGTGGAAATGTGGCATAGTGAGTGTATCTTGGATGGTGAGTGCTCTATTGTCTAGGTAAGCTGTTTTAGAAAGTGAGCATGTCTAAGAGGCTGGGTGAATTTTGGTAGTGCTCTATGATCTATGTAAGCTTTTGGGTGGTCATTGTGTCTAGGATGGTGAGTGATATAATGCAGTGGTTCCCAACCTTTTTAATGAAACAGCGTAACTGGATGAGACTAGTCATTTTGTGACACACTAATGTTTGCTAAAAAATGTAAGTTGTACCATAGGTATTGTCTTACTAGAAGTGGGTTACATTGTAACTAGAAACAGGTTAAAACCAAGATCTGTCTCATCCAAAAAAATCATGGCAAATGAGTTCATGAAGCAGCTTCGGTGGTGGTTAAAAGTAGGCAAACAGACCTACAGTACTATCAGTTCATCTGGTTTTGTGCAAGCAATCAAGGCACTAGAAGCTAATTAAAATGTAAAGTAAAAGGCAGGATTAAAAACATATTCAACATAGACTTTTTTTTTACTATGAAACTGCTGAAAAGCACAACAAAGGCAAAGAAAATCCAAGGAAATGAAAATGTATTAATGTATTTGGTGATGTTATATCATCACCAAAAGGCCTCTGCAAAATATGAATGCTTCACGGCCACAGATAGCATTGCAACTCAGTGAAGGGGTGCATTAATTCTGCCACACAAAACATTTTAGTTGCTATTTGTTTCATCAAACACAATGACACAGGAAGTGACCTACCTCAATTTGGCCAATACTAGGTTAACTTTATTTGACTAAATATTTAGCAGCTAAAACATATTTGTTTGGTAGAATGAAAACACCATACATGATAGTATGCAAGTTGCTATGGAAAGCCAGATACCCAACACACCGGAAATGGAAGAAGATAAAACAATAGTTCATTCAGCCACATCAGAAGAAACCCTCACCAAGGTGCAATGGACAAAGAAATAGTAAATAGTACTAAGACAACATATCAAATATTAAAACTGAGACATTTATTGTTTCTTGAAAAAGATACACCCACTTTGAATTTCATGCCAGCAACACATTTCAAAAAAGTTGAGACAGAGGCAACAAAACACTAGAAAAGTTGTGTATTGCTGAAAAACTAAACCTGGTGGAATATCACATAAGTAATTAGGTCAATTGGCAACCAGCCAGTAACAGGATTGGGTGTTAAAACATCATTCCAGAGAGGATGGGCCTGTCAGAAGTGAGGACGGGGAGGGGTTCACCACTTTGTGAAAGACTGAAAAATGGTGCCAGAATTGAAAAATAACGTTTCTCAACATAAAATTGGAAAGAGATTGGGGATCTCATCATCTACGGTACATAATATCATTAAAAAACCTCTGGATGCAAGAGACAAGATCGAAAACCAATATTGGATGGCCGTGATCTTTGTGCCCTCAGGCAGCACTGCATCAAAAACGGACACGATTCTGTAGTGGAAATCACTGCATGGGCTCAGGAACACTTCAGAAAACCATTATCTGTGAACACAATACGTCGCTGCATCCACACATGCAAGTTAAAACCCCACCATGCAAAAATGAAACCATACATAAACAAGATCCAGAAATGCGTCCGCCTTCTGTTGGGCCCAAGCTCATTTAAGATGGACTGAGGCAAAGTGGAAAACTGTCCTGTCATCTGACAAATCAAAATTATAAATTCTATTTGGGAATCATAGACGCTGCGTTCTCCAGACTAAAGAGGAGAGGGACCATCCGGCTTATCAGCGCACAGTTCAAAAGCCAGCATCCATGATGGTATGGGGGTGCATTAGTCCATATGGCATGGGTGACGTGCACATCTGTGAAGGCAACATTAATGCTGAACAATACATACAGGTTTTGGAGAAACATATGCTGCCAGCAAGACAATACATTTTTCAGTGAAGGCCTTGCTTATGAGCTGAATGGTCATTGCGCGTTGCCTGGTAGTGATATTTATAGACGTGTACACCTATGAGGTCAGTGAGAGGTGCCCAGTTGATTACAATCTACTATTTCTCTCACGCAGGCTGTTATCCCCATAAAACACAATATATGTACTAATCGCTTCATTAGAATACCTACATATGAGCTAAATTCAGCTGTATGATTCTAGTAATAACGTTTTATGGAAATGTGTGCTGTGTGCTCAGTTAGTTTGGGTGCGCCTCTCCCGTCGCCTGATTCCCATAGGAACACAAACGGAACGCCTCATGAATATTTCTAGATATACAAAAATATTTATATATATTTATGCTAATGTATGCTAAAAAGAAGAGGGTTAAAAGAAGAGTGGTAAACCTGCCCCTGTCCAATTTTTGATATGTGTTGCCAGCATCAAATTCAAAATAGAATAATTTTTCTGTTTCAACATTTGATATTTTGTCTTGGTAATATTTTCTATTAAATACAGGGATGAATGGTTTGCACATCATTGCATTCTGTTTTTAAGGCAGCGTTCCAACTTTTTTGGAAACAGGGTTCTAATTTCACAATGAAAAATGGCATAAGCAATGTTCATACTGGTCACTGGAAGTTCAATATGGCACCTCATGGCAAAGAACTCTCTGAGGATCTGAAAAAAATTATTCAAGGACTTGGCAATCTTCTTATAGCTTAGGCCATCTTTATGTAGAGCAACAATTCTTTTTTTCAGATCCTCAGAGAGTTCTTTGCCATGAGTTGCCAGAAAGAAGCCTTTACTATGCTAATGCCACAAAAAAGCCCAGTTACAATATGCCTGATAACACCTTGACACGCCTCACAGCTTCTGGCACACTGTAATTTGGAGTGACGAGACCAAAATAGAGCTTTATGTTTGGTGAGGGGTCAAAAAGGCCTATAGTGAGTACCATCCCCACTGTGAAGCATGGTGGTAGCTCACTGATATTTTTGCTCTAAAGGCATGGGAGTAGTAAATGTAGGGTATAATGTGTCAGAATGGTGATTTATGGCATTGGAGGGCGGGACTTCCAGATTGATGTGACAGGTGGGTGGGACATCCGGTTTGTAGGGTGGGACTTCCGTTGTGACGTGTGTAAGGCTGGGACTTCCTGTATGACGTGTTTTCGGGCAGGACTTCAGGAGTGAAGTATGCATGTCCAGTGACTTTACATGATTACATTGATGTGTCCGTGTTTGATGTTTTATAACGCCTGATGAGCAAACCAGACTAGTGTTATAACAGGCGGGTTATGTTTGATGAATAACAAATGGGCCTTAGGGTTCCGGAATGTTAAATTCCCAGGCAATAAATAGGTGTTGTGTCATCGGTAAGGTGTTTGGTGTTTAACAAATGGTGTTCGGCAAATCTATAACCCCAGTGTTTTATCTTCTGACAAGTGGTGCAACAGATGGCCTACAACCGGTGGTTGTTAATCTTTCATGTTTTATGGGATGATTGGCGTGGTCTGTGTATTTAAACCATGCTGACATCGGTGATGGTCATTCAGTCTTGCCTGAGCAAATTTACCTACACATTACAAAACATGGAGGATTGTGCAGCGATCAATGTTTTGGGTGAAACATGGTTGAAAACTAACATCTTAAACGCAGCTCAGCGATTTGGTAAGAAATTGCAAATGGACCGCAGAGATGCAATCAACATGCCTGCCCCGAAGAAACCGATGCAGAGTTTAACCCGAATCCATCAACTACACCAGGATATGTTGGCACAGGAATAGAAGTTGGACGATGGTCGGATCGGTGGATACATCTTCAACCCAGAGCTACCAGAGGTGGCATTTTATGAATTACCCGAAGGCAATGAGTTTAAGGCTGGTTTGACTGATCAAATGGTTTTTAATGCCAGATTATGGGGAACCTTTCGAAAAGTGTTTTATTTGGGGCCAAAACAAGGCCCACATAATACGGTAGATGTACTGTTTAAAGTTGCCGAGGGGCTGAAAGAGTATGACTCTATTAGAACTATTTCCGGAAATTGTCAGCGGATTAGATTGTGACTGCGACTACGGACTGTTCGACTGATGTACGACCATGAAGCCCAGTCTTAAACTAACACCGCCCTCAACACAGTGAGAACGTTGGACTTACGAAAAGGGCTGTCTACTCAGTGGATATTACAGCATTTGAAATGATTGACCCTGTTCATAGCGATATCTTCTTTCAAGAGAAACTCATTTTAACCTTACATAGTCGACATGCGCGAATCCGCGGACAGTGCTCATTTGCATAAATATTTAGAAAAATAGAATCGCCATAATCGTCCGATTCCAATGGTATATTATTTGTAGCCACTTTCGTGAAGCGTTCCGTGTATAATTTGGGTTGTCCGTGTATAATTTGGGTTGTCTGTGTATTGTTTGGGTTGCTATGGGAACTTTTCACCAGGCAACAACATTGACCATGCATCTTAGAAAGGCTAATGTGTAGACAAGAATAGGGATTACAAGGGTGTACATCACTATATATGATGTTTTGAACCATAATACATCGTTTGTATTATAAATATGATATAAAAATAAATATTTAGTCCACATAGTAGTTCTTGAGTTTTTGGGAAGAAGTTGATAATTTTTCTGAGTTTATAAAATATATCCAAACGTAACTAGCGATCTAGTTTTGCGTCATTACATGGGAAAAAAGTGAGATAAGATAATTATCTTTCATTTTCTTGTGTTTTATTTCTAGGTTGAAGAACCAAATTTTTGGGGTGCCTATATTTTTTACCTTCTATTATTTCATTATTTTCAACCCAATTACAGTGTAATTTGATAGTAAAGGCATGAAAGTATGAGGAAATACCATTGACACAAAACTTCATAATGCTTTCAAAAAAAAATCTTTATGCTGAATGGCAGAAATGTTTTCAGAAAACATTTTTTTTGCCTTTCAAACAGATGAGTTTCATAAATAGTGACCCAGAAGTCTGTTTTTATGTGTTTTTATTGTAGCCAGAGGGGTTGTTATTACCAGGATACATCATAATAGGTGGTATCTGTTACAGAAATGAATCTAGGACCCAAAATGTCCCAGTAGTGAAATCCGGCCAACATCCCCACAGTCTACTTAGTTAAACGGCGTTGACATTAAGGTTAGGATGGTCCGCGGTAAAGATGATTTCTGCCTTATTGGGGCCGGGGATGTGCGTTATCGTTTGGATATATTATCAGCGTCACTATTTGTCAAGAAAGTGTCTGTTTTACCAGCCGTGAAACTTGGACACGCTCAAGCGCTACTCTCAACCACTGCCAAGTACCCAATTGAAAGAATGTGTATGAAGACATTTAGTTTACTGGCTGGGGGTCACGTTTGCAACCAGGAAAACCTATTTTTAGGACCTCTGCCAAAACGTACTGTCATCGGATTGGTGGACAATGACAGTTTTACAGGAAGTTACACAAAAAATCTAATTTCAAACATTATAATTTGGAGTTCATGGCTATGTATGTAGATGGTCAGCAATTTCCTGGCAAACCATTTCAACCAAATTGCACAACAGGGTCAGCAGTGCGTGAATTTTAGCTTCAGGAAAACACCTGAAGGACCAAGCCTTGGCTATTGACAGGTCGGACTTCTTACACGGCTATGCCCTTTATGCATTCAACTGTGCGCCAGACAAGGAATGTGGTCAGCACCTATCCTTGATCAAGTCAGGGAATGTACGACTTGAGATGAGGTTCAGACAACCACTACCCCACACAATTAATTTGGTTGTTTATTCAATCTTTGACGAAGTTTCAAACCGGCTTTCAAACATGGTTGACTACTATTAGGAAAACGGTGTGGAAATGAATACCGCAGAGTTGACCGGTGTGGTGAACCAATTTTCATCTAGGACCCATTTCTATGGTGTGCTGGCATGTGACCAGCTATCCAGGGGACCAGTCCGAGATGTTGCATCAATGATGATTGTTAATGCACACACGAGAAATCACCCCGGGGAGCACTGGCTGGCTATTTACATAATGGCATTTATGACAGTTTTGGAAACCCCCCGGATTTTACATATTTTCCCAAGTCAATCAATGCCTTTCTGCAAACCTGTGAGAATGTGGAATACTGTTCAAAACGAGTACAGGACATGGTTTCAACCACGTGTGGACAACATTGTGTGTTCTTTCTCTATCAAATGACAAAAGGTCTGAGTTTTAAAGATGCTATGTCTTTTTATGTTGCTGATTTACGAGAAAATGATGCCCTAGTCTCAAAGTTTGTAGCTAAGATGTACCAGAGTAAGCGTGATAAGCAAATGTTTAATTGCATAAAACATGCTCAAACTTGTGAATCATTTAATTTGTGTCATGGTTGTTGAAGAAATAGAAAAGCAAATCAAGTGTATGTCAACTTTATTATTCAAAAATAAAACCATTTGTAAAACCACATCAATGTTTACATAGTATTTTTCATACAACATTTATTCAAGGTAAAACATACACTTTGACAATGAATCACAAATGATAAAAAAGCATAAAATAAAAACACATTAAATTGGAAGCCATTTTGTGGAGTCCGTGGTAGGGGTTTCAAAGAAAGCTTTGGTTGGTTGAAAACCAGTTGCTGAAGGAGTGGCTAAATCATCCATTGTGTCGCCAGACGTTTGTTTATACAAATAGATTTTACGCGTTACAAGCGCATTTGGAATAGTTGTAAAAGGCATGTTGAGACATGCCATGGCCTCTAAAAACACCCCCCACCCCAACAGCCTTCTATCATCAGCAATTTTATTGGTTGCTGTCACACTTTTAACCAGATCCAACAGGTGCAAGCCCTTGATTATCTCTCCATTGAAAATGAATTCACCATTTGAATTCCATGAAGTCAAATCTTTAGACCGGTGCATTCTATTAAGAATATATTCAACCTTCTTTCTACGCCTCGCAGGCACATTATTAAAAATTTTAACAGCAATGTTAACATTTCAGTCAACAGTTTGCTCAGTCTCAGTCATGATTACTACATCAGCCCCAGTCTCAGACCCTGGTAGATTTAAAGTCAGTGTATTTGTGTCAAACTCCCCATGTCGCACAACAGTCAAAAGTATTTGTAAAATGAGTATCTTTTAGCTTTCTCATGTAAATCCATATCAGGCTTCAACAGTATATTGCGAATCAATAAGTCCAAATCATTATCAACAGATAGTCTCACGTCGTTGCTAGTCATTTTCGTTTTTCTAACTGATGTTGTGGCACCAGAAACATTTTCTGAGCATGATCCATGTTGTTTAACCCTGTCTCGATGCAATTATACTGGTTAGGAATGGAACTGCAACGCTTAGTAATGGCAGTAGAAAACCTCCAGATTGGTTGATGGTTTTTCTTTTCCTTGTGACTGAAGTGTTCTTTCAAGACATATAATTTTGGCTTTTTGTCTCTTTACTTTTCGAAGCTGCGATTCTGTTAAGGGTATATTTCCGCGCCTTAGATTAAGCGCTATTTCACAGAGGGATAGAATGAGGTAAGTGGAGGCTGATTCTAAAATAACTTTTCGTTGACTTGCCGGTGTCTTAAATATCATCTTCAAAAGTGGTACATTTCTACGAATGCGTTTAGACATGATCAAACTTTCTTAGGAATGTACACGACAGGCCAATCTCCTGAAAATAACCCTGTTCTCAGACGGTAGTCTTCTGGTGTTGTAGCTTTAAAGTCAATAAGTAAATAACCAAAAGGCGGATGTGTTGCATCTTTAAAGCTCTCCATGAAGAATCGAGAAAGAGCGGGGTATATCTGTCTGCCTAAAATACTAATCTGCTGATTGTCGCAGGTTTTTCAAACAAGATGAGGTAGTTTGTGTTCAAGTTAATAGTTCTACTAGATTTGCCTTTAACAAACATGTTTTGGACAAGGTAAATTGCACTCAGGTTACGGTGGTGTGAATATTGTGTGAAAATTCTCTCCATCTCCAAACTCTCTTATTGACGATTTCATTAAATCGTCAATAATTAAAAGGTTGTTTTTCTGAATCGGTAGCAGATTGTCATCACACAGCAATGTTGGTAAACCTTCTATAAAAGTAATCTCCCTCACCTTCAACATTTTGTCATACAGTGGTTGCCAACATGAATAAACCCACACGATATCTAGAATTTCTTTGGAGAAAACAACATCAGCATTATCCAACAACATCTTCACAAAATATGTTTTACCTGAGTTACTGGGGCCACTAATGACAAAGCGGGTCAAAACCGCTATCCATCCTATGTGGTTTAGTACCCGTAAGGCCTTGTTTAGTACCCGTAAGGCCTTGTGCTGTAATCAGGGAGCAGTACACGCGTGTTGTACACAACTCTGAAAAGCTTAGACACTACTCAGTTTTTCAATGTGAATGTTCTTTTATCTCTAGCAATTGTGTCTGCATTAGCAAGGACATAATCACCACCACCCTCGCCCTGTACAAAGTTATCAACCAGTCCTGTTAGCGTCTCCATGTTAACAATGGTTGTGTTGTAGCTGTTGAGCGTAATGCCGTTTGCTTTGCGACAGGTCAGACCTTTAACAGTTTTGTAACCGTATGTCTTTGGCTCAAATTGAGCGATGCTGTCACCATCCGGTAACTCATCGGTCAAGTCACCCAAGAATGGCCACAGTGGGGGCACCCAATCCCCATGGCGTGTGACAAAGATCACTGAATCAGTGTCTTTGTAGAGTACACATCTATCCAACTTTTCCAAGAGTGAATACAACTCAAGTCTAGCAACAGCTGTTGTGAACTCTGCAATAAAAATGTTGCCATTAAGTGGTTTGATTGGTGTCTGTTTTGTGTAACGCCACTGTACCATCGCAACTGTGTCTGAAATGAAAGAGAAATAACCAACTTCTATTTCACTGGTTCCCAACCTGGGGTCCGCGCCCCCCTCGGGGGGCGCCAGAGTTCACAGGGGGTGCGCGGGAGTGTATCTGCTTTGAGGTGAATAAATATGCATAAAATGTCCCACTAATAATTTTATATAAAAAATATTTTTTTTAAAAATCATATGTTTACATTGCCAAGAAAAGGCAGTTAAAAAAGTATCTCAAATAAAAAATAATTGTTTTAATTTTACGCACCCACCGTCACTTGCTCAATGTGCTTGTCATCGTAACGGCAAAAACTGAAGAAAAATGGCAGAGAAACGTAAATGCGGTGATTCTTCATCAGAGGCAAAGAAAAAGTTTAGACACTATGACGAAACCTATATAAATTTTGGTTTTATTGAAGGCCAAGACAAGTCACGACCAGAATGTGTCTTCTGTGGTGAAAAACTCGCAAACGACAGCATGAAACCAAGCAAAATGAAAAGACATCAGGAAACGAAGCATCCAGAGACAATCGGCAAAGATAAGGAATTCCTAGTGAGAAAAAAAGAGATGGCTCTGTCAAAAAGGTCGACAGACATCAGAAAAGTATTCGAAAGAGCAGGTAGTGATTTACAGAAGGCCACTAAAGTTTCCTTTGAGTGTGCGCTGATGATTGCCAAGGCAAAAAAGCCGCATAATATCGGAGAGGAGTTAATCAAACCCGCCTGCATTAAAATAGTGGAGGAACTATGTGGCCAGCAAGCAGCTGAAAAGGTTAAATCTGTCCCACTTTCTAACAACACTGTTAAAGACAGAATTGATAAAATGGCAGAAAACTGCAAAAAACAGTTGCATGAAAAGCTCAGAGAAGTCCAATTTGCTATACAGCTGGATGAAACTGTATTTGAGCTGACGTTATGATTAGCCTTGTAAAAAAAGAATCTGTGCATGCATGCATGTAAGTACAGCATTCTACCGTTCATATTTAACATTACGTTCATAACATTCAGTATTCCATGTTTATACACAAAATATTGGAAAAAAAGAAACAACTGTGTTTTACTTTGTGTAAAAATTAAAATATTAGGCTAAAAGGAAACATTTGAAATTGAAGAAACATTTCCTCTGTATTCATGTAAAATGTCATTAAAACATAAACTTATAAAATATACAGTGTGTGTGTGTGTGTTTTATGTGCATAGCATAAAAATAATTATATATATATATATATATATATATATATATATATATATATATATATATATATAGCTGGGGGGGGGGGGGTCCAAGGATTGTTGAATATGTACATAGGGGGGGCCCCAAGAAAAAAGGTTGGGAACCACTGTTCTATTTCACTGGAAAAAAGGTAGTGGCTAAACTCCTCCGGATCTGTAATTAGCATTGTGTTCATAAGGTTAGTCCGCTCACCCATCTTACCCCAAAGACTATTCATTGCCAATTTAGCCAAAGATTGCTTCGCACTGTTTACAACAATGTTTTCCTTGTTAAGCTACACACCCTCCTTTTCATGATATTCACGGATATACAGGTCTTTAGCATCATCGTCAACCACAGATGGCGGGAAACTGCTAGCTTCCTGTTTGTGCTTCAGGAATGTTCTCATGTAATCTGCAAAAATATAATCTGATGTCCTGGTGAAATCCCAGTCTTCAAATATTTTCACAATGCGATAACCTTTCTCAACAGCCTTAACCAGCTCAATAGAAACCCAGGTACCGGTTAAAGATCTTTCTGAATCAGTATGTGAACTATCAGTTATGTGGTTTTCAGACAGCACATAATATACACAAGGGAAAGAACAGCTTACTGCCGACCCTGTGTGGTAAAACAGGGTGATAAAGGCCTTTTGCTGGACACACCGTAGCCTTAACAATACCAAAGTAGGTGTCTAGTGGTTTGAAATCTCGAAAGATTATGTCTGGATGCCCAATCGGATAAGTCTTTGTCTTGTTGCAGAATGGGTAAAGACTAAAGACGTTATACTGAATAGTCTCCCCTTCTCGAGCCGTAAACTTCAAATGAATTGCATTGGTATGACCACCAAAAAGGGCATCCCGAGGATCAAGGTGCTGTGGAGCATAAAGGTATTCAAGAAAGCTTTGACATCTGCGGATGTGTTTTTAAGCTGATTCCACTCTCACTCCCATATGTATTGAACATGTACGTTGTGTTGTTCTTTTAAAGCCTCTAGCTTTGTCAGCCATTGCTGGTGCATCAATCCGTACTGTATCTTTGTCACTGGATTGATGCTTGCTGAACAATGACACTTTGTGTGACCGTGCCAGAAACAACATAGAAATTCATAGGCCGTGCTCAATCCATCGTGTTCAGCATATCCATCAACGTAATAGGCACCGATTTTCACTTCACTCTTGTTCAGGGCGTGCTGTATTGATATATTCTCATCGGAGACCACATATTCAAGCCACTGGTTTGAGCTGTTTGAGAATGTCTTCTGACAACGGTTGTAGTTGTCTGAGGGGACCAATGCAATGGTGTCCTTGGTGAGGAACCTGTTGCAAAAGACTTTCATGCAAGCCGAAGCAATCGGAATTGACCGGAATGGGTCAACACCACCACACTCCAGGAACTCGAGTCTGTAGCGCATACAACCCTCTCTCAAGATGACCACATCATCCTGCATGACAAAGGGGTCTGCGGAAACAGTTGCATACCATTGCAAAAACTCATCTTTTTCTTTAGCCATCATGTTATTCACACCGTAGTAATGCAGTTCCGGATGGGGGCCAACATAGTTCTCATTCTCCTTGATGTTAAACTTGTAAGGAAAGTCGCCTTTTTTTGAATCCTTAAAACCCATAGCACGTGGCAAGGCCGACGGCTTCATCGGTAGGAAGCAATGACTATCAATGTATCTCTGATTGAATGTGCTGTCTTTAAAAATCATGAGCTTGCTACCATTAGCAATAAGTGTCGTGCCAATACCATTATTAGCAAGGTACTGCATCACGATGTAACCATCGAAACCTTTAGAGTTGAGTGCTATAAATGTGTAGTCATTATATTTCGGTTGCCTAAACATTTGGAAAAAAGCAGCGACATGACCATCTCCGGCTGAAAACCATGTCTCGTTATCAAAGCTTATTGCACACACCAGATTCACCAGATTGGCAATTGTCTCAAAATCATAAAATATGTGGCGCTCACTGGGGTCCTCGGGCTTGGAGGGTTTTATAAAACACTGATGATTCATTTCAACCGCCAGATCCATGTAATAATTGGGACACATGTTAGCCGTGCACCTGTGCGCTTTATAGTTGGTAATACCAAAATTGTAATAATGGCCACAATCGACACAGTATTTCTTCTGGTCACACCTGCGACCAACGATCCACACTTTTGTGTTGCTTCAAGCATTTATGCTGTCTATAACAAATATCAGAATAACATCCGTTTATAGTCAGGGCACTGGTTTGTGTTACGGGGTTGGGTATGACAATCTTCATGAAGACAGACACTACAGATATGTTTACAACCATGATCACAATGGGTGTTGAAACCGGTATAGCACCAGTCACAGACATAAGACACACCCAGAAAACCCTTCAGATTCATGATGCCATAGAAATGGTTATCATGTAAGTACATAAAGACGGTTCTAGGGTGGGTGTTCTCGCTGTTTAGTGACCATCCCGTGTTCGGTGAAAGACAACCATTTTACACCCTGTAATTTCTTCAAACCGAACAATATCTGTCACTCATCTAACGCTAAACCAGTGCCCGTATGTAATTCACGACCACTAACCAGGGCCTCAGCATATATGTACTGCGGGTACTATTTAGTTCTGATGATTGTTGACGTTTGACAACCAATATATTGATACTTCCTGTCTGGTAGAAACGCCGTTCTCGTTAGTTATCGCTGCTCAGCCGTGACATCACATCATTAACCAACGTTGCCTATTATTAAACATTTCTACCAATGTGTGGAAAACAATCTCGCGTTGATCCCCGTTGTACAATTTCAAAAGACACCTTTACGAATGTTTTAATTACCTGTCAACGATTCGCCGTTGTTCATGCAAATTTATACGCCACCATGAAGGTAATTTTGTAACGTTTTGCCATATAATCCAACTTAAAAGTTAATGCTGACTTAAAACAATCATTTTTATTACGAAACTCACTATTGCTCATATATACACATGTACCAAAATGTTTGTTTTTATTTTTAACAATATTTTAAGTCCCAAACCATGACCTATGCGTAATGTGTGGTTGGCCCAGGCCATGACTGTTCCTTTAAAGTAATAGCATTGCTCATGCGATTTTTGTTTACTGTAGTGCTGTGTTGGACTACAAACCATGAAACATGGTTTTTGTTGAACACCCTTTTGTTGAACACCAAACATCAAACACCACTGACACAACACTTATTTATTGCCTGGGAACTTAACATTCCGGAACCCTAAGCCCAATTTGTTAATCATCAAACATAAGCACCTGTTATAACACTTGTCTGGTTTGCTCATCAGGCATTGTAAAACATCAAACATGGGCACATCAATTTAATCATAAATTACAAAGTCACCAGACAGGTTTATGTCACTCCTGAAGTCCCGCCCAAACACATGTCATACAGGAAGTCCCACCCTACAAACCGGATGTCACATCAATATGGAATTCCCGCCCCCCATTCTGACACATTATACCCTACATTTACTACTCAAGGGGAATCTTGTGAATACTGATGGCAAGATGAATGCAGCATGTTATCAGAAAATACTGCTAGACAATTTGTATTCTTCTGCATGAAAGCTGCGCATAGGACGCTCTTGGACTTTCCATCACGACAATGACCCTAAGCACAAGGCCAAGTTGACCCTCCAGTGGTTACAGCAGAAAAAGGTGAAGGTTCTGGAGTGGCCATCACAGTCGCCTGACCTTAATATCATTGAGCCACTCTGGGGAGATCTCAAACATGCGATTCATGCTAGATGACCAAAGACTTTGCATGACCTGGAGGCATTTTGCCAAGACGAATGGGCAACTATACTACCTGCAGGAATTCGGGGCCTCATAGACAACTACTAAAAAAGACTGCACGCTGTCATTGATGCTAAAGAGAGCAAAACACAGTATTAAGAACTAAGGGTGTAGAGACAGGGTTCTGTTTTTTTCTTTGTTGCCATGTTTTGTTTTATGATTGTGCCATTCTGTTATGACCTACAGTTGAATTTAAATCCCATAAGAAATAAAAGACATGTGTTTTGTCTACTTTTCTTTACAAATGGTACATATATTAACAATTCTCCAAGGGTATGCAAACTTTTGAGCAATTCAATGTGCTTTACAAAGAAAAATAAAAAATGTAAAATACTCAAATGAAAACATCAAAACAACATCATAATAATAAAACACAGAATAAGAAAATAGATATAGTATAAAAATGGGATAAAAACATAGGCTAAACAGTGCGGTTAAGTTTAAGCGCTCAGTCATAGGTGCGTGAAAAGAGAAGAGATTTTAAGCTGGATTCAAAAATGTATACGTTAGGGGCACATCTAATATCTTCTGGTAGTTTATTCCAGTTGTGTGCAGCATAACTGCTAAACGCAGCTTGACCATGTTTAGTTTGAACTCTGGGCTCTACTAGCTGACCTGTGTTTATGGATCTAACGGTCCTGCTCGGTTTATATTCTTCAAACATATCAGAAATGTATTTGGGGCTGAAATCATACAGTGATTTATAAACTAAAAGCACCACTTTGAAATCTATTCTGTAACTGACTGGAAGCCTATGTAAAGATTTAAGAACCGGAGTGATGTGCTCTGTTCTCTTGATCCTGGTTAACATTCTAACAGCAGCATTCTTAATGAGCTGCAGCTGTTTTACAGTCTTTTTGGGAAGTCCAGTTAAGAGGACATTATAATAGTCAACCTTACTAGAGATAAAAGCATGGATGAGCATCTCTTGGTCTTTTTGGGATACCAAGCCCTTGATTCTGGCTATATTTCTAAGAAGAAAGAATGCTGTTTTGTTGACTGTTAAATGTTAGGTCTGAGTCTATCATAATACCAACATTACACACTTGGTCCCTGTTTTTTAGGGCCTGAGAATCCAGCTCTTTACCAATACAATGTATTACATTTTTGTTGCCAAACACAAAAATCCCTGTTTTATCTTGGTTTAATTGTAGACAATTTAGGACTGATAATGTACAGTATTTTGAGTGCTTACTAGTATAACATAGTGGTATGTGTATATTGTTTTAAGATTGGGAATGTATTGAGGATCTGTTAAATAATGGGGTCTGTCTAAACTGCTTCTATATATCTGTAGGCTCACCACTCCTGTTGATTACTCTCTGTGTTCATCAATATCACTGACTGCTGGCATTTATCTGCATTGATTCTCTCTCTCACACACACAGACGTAAACACACACACATACTTACACACAATTGGAAAACACACACAGCATTGTAATCCACCTGGTACTACTTTAATCGAACAACCACTTAGCCATAGGGCTTTATAGCATATTGACAAAAAAACATTGTATTATGCCCTGTAGAAATGCATCACACACACACGCACACACATGCAAACAGACAGACACACCGAAACACATTGTCCTGCAATGACTCAGGCAGATGTGTGTTATCCCATCATCCATATTAAATGGTCTCACATGGCTGATTATTATAATGGGCTCTGTGTGTGTTTTCATGTGTGTTTGTGTGTGAGTGTGTGTGCTCCTCGCTCCACTCAGCCAAAGCCTTGATGAATTAAATAAGTAATTACTTTAATTAGGAAATTTAGTTTGTCTGCCTGAACAAAGCCGGAACAAAATAAGTTCATAAGGTATGTGTGTATATGTCTGATT
Source organism: Esox lucius (assembly GCF_011004845.1). Lineage (NCBI taxonomy): Eukaryota > Metazoa > Chordata > Actinopteri > Esociformes > Esocidae > Esox > Esox lucius. The sequence continues at coordinate 25,678,739 of NC_047592.1, read as the reverse complement.
TTACACACACCAGAGTTAATTTTGGCACCCTTTTAGTCTTAGCCATTTTAATGAAGTTTATTTTGAAGTTTTAAGTTTTGTTTGTCATATGAATAATGATTTAGTCTAGTTACTGTTAAAATAATAAAAAACAGTGAGCCATTTCAGTCAACAAATGCCCTTATGTTTTAGTCACATTTCTGTAACAATTTTTATAGGAATTCCAAATACTCTAGTAATTCTTGAAATAGATATAGGGAAAAAATTGTCTTGGCACAATGACATTTTTGTATTTGCTAGGAAAGAGGATTCAAAGTTGAACATCATGGTTGTAAAGTGAGCAGTGACAACACTCCAAAGGAGCACAGGACAACTACTAGCAGGACAACTAGTCGTTCATGTCAGTACTTATACAGTAAAAGAGGTCGTATGTCAGCTGTCATATGTTAACAATACATGTTCCCTGCCTGAGTGTTATCCAAAAGGGCAAATTGCCATACATTTGTAGAATTCATTAATACATCGGGGGCCATATTCACAAAACATCTTAAGGCTAAAAGTAGCTCCTAACCTGCTTATTTTAGAGAAACTCTTTTTTGAAATGGGCGTTGTCAGTCCTACCTTTAGGACTTCTAAATGTTTGGCCTATGAGTATTTTACAATGTGTTTTACCTCTAAAACCAGCTCCTAAATCTGGGAAAAGTCAAGAGTAGTCAAGAGGACTCCTAAGTCACTAAGACCAAATCACAAACAATCCTAAAGGCTGCTGCCGTCAACCCGCCTTGTAATCTGGTCAACATTCTAGAAACACTTAATGACACCGAGCTTATAAAAAGGTATCGGCTTAATTGCGAAGGTTTTATGATCATAGTAGAGCTATAGTCATTGATGCAGTCACTCAACCAAAAAACAGAAACAACCCAATAAAACCAGAGATCAAGGTTGTGGCAACTCTACGCTACTTGGCCACAGGGAAAATGCAGCTATGCAGCACAGACAAGCTACGTATATCTCACTCATCTGTCATTTGAATATTACATCAAACAATATGTGCCCTCTCCAGACCCCATATCGTCTGAGAAATTCGCCAAATACAAAGCCAACTTAATGGCCACAGCTGGACCCCCGAATGTAGTTGGTGCTATAGACAGGTCACATAATTGCACAGATTATTGCACCATCAAAAGATGAACACGCATTTCTTCATGCGCTGCCAGACATGTTAGAGGCTGATAATTAGCTGAACATATCGACACATTGACTAGTCAGTATGTCACTCTTGGTTTCAATCAGTGACACCCTGCATTTTTATTTTTATATCTTATTTCAATATGGCAACATGACACACGAATTCCTTGACAGACCCGTTCCTTTCCGGCCAATTACTGTGGGCATTGTAAGTAAGCTTGTTCGTGGAACACCACATCATCCATTGCAACGGGGTCAACCCCGCCCTTTCTTTTAGCTTAAGACCTTTCATAAATAGGTTTTAAGAGGAAACTCTTATCTAGGAACCTTTAGTGCTGTTTAGGGGTCCTAGTGGTAAGATGAAATGTTTTGTGACTACGGCCCCAGGTCATCAAAATTCCCATAACACAATACGGAAAAAGTTTGCTATTGCTGGGTGACATTTACCGACCACTTTGACAGGTAGCCAATGATCATATGAGAGCATTTGAAAGAAGAGAGACACTTGCTGAACGAGAGTACATAATAACATATGTAGTTATTATGTTAATTTCAAATAACCCGACAGAACCTTGAGAATGGGCCAGGCATCGCTGTTGCACAGCTTCTAATTGCCACAGAGGAATCAATAGCACAGCTTTAATCAAGAAAGTGTCTGTAGTCATACACTAAATGACATGTGTGTATATCATGTAATTACATAATAATAAAGTCTCTCTCTTTCCAAAAATCGTTAGTCAAGACTTGAGTCACAGAAATAATTTTGCCTTGTCTTACAAATAAAAAATCAGTTTTGTTTAGTAATTATCTTTTTCTGGACCTCATCATCATCATCATCCTCTTCCGCTTATCCGGGGCCGGGTCGCGGGGGCAGCAGTCTAAGCAGAGATGCCCAGAATTCCCTCTCCCCAGACACTTCCTCTAGCTCTTCCGGGGGGACACCGAGGCGTTCCCAGGCCAGCCGGGAGACATAGTCCCTCCAGCGTGTCCTAGGTCTTCCCCGGGGTCTCCTCCCGGTGGGACGGGACCGGAACACCTTCCCGGGAAGGCGTTCCGGAGGCATCTAATACAGATGCCCAAGCCACCTCAGCTGACCCCTCTCGATGTGGAGGAGCAGCGGCTCTACTCTGAGCTCCTCCCGGGTGACCAAGCTTCTCACCCTATTTCTAAGGGATCGCCCAGCCACCCTGCGGAGAAAGCTCATTTCGGCCGCCTGTATCCGGGATCTTGTCTTTTCGATCATGACCCAAAGCTCATGACCATAGGTGAGAGTAGGAACGTAGATTGACAGGTAAATCGAGAGCTTCGCCTTGCGGCTCAGCTCTTAATTCACCACGACAGACCGATACATCAACCGCATTACTGCAGAAGCTGCACCGATCCGTCTGTCAATCTCCCGTTCCATCCTTCCCTCACTTGTGAACAAGACCCCTAGATACTTAAACTCCTCCACTTGAGGCAGGCACTCTCCACCAACCTGAAGTGGGCAAGCCACCCTTTTTCGATTGATTTTTCTGGACCTATTAATTATTATTAAATGTTATCGTTTTGTCAATTTTCACTGACGAATAGGTGTTTAATAAATATTTTTGACAATATTTCTCTTCTCAAAATTAACAATGACACGTCATACAAAACAGGTTGGAATTTATCCATACTGGATTGTAGCAAGAAATTAATTATTTCAAGCCTTAATAGACCAGGGCACAGTTTCCCAAAGCAATAAGATGATCATGATATGCACATAAGTGCCTTGATATCTTATCAGTGTGTTTCTCGACAGTATCATTACTTAAGTAGCATATAAAATTGTTCGTTAATTAACGAATGTTCCGTACCACTCGTTAGTCCATCATAACAGGGACTTTACTGTTTGTGTGAAATAGCGCCTCCCTCAACATGCAAGGAGTGATCACAAACAGTTAATATTAAGGCAATATAACTAATACAATTTAGCAAAACACTTTTGATTTGGAACAATTTATTTAGACAAATTATATAATAAGTGCCTGAGTGGATGTAAATGTAGCCTATGTGAATGCAACTGGTCAGCTGAGGAAATACATCCTTAAAACAAGAAATATGCAAATTAAAAAGAACTAACCATTCACAAGTCTGAAACCCTGCATTGTACTGGTACCGTCTTTGTTGGATAGGTGCTTCTACCTCATCAAGAAGAACAATGATTTCTTCAGCTTTGAATGCTTGTTTTCTCTTGCGTTCCATTTGTATTCCAAATAATTAGAATGGATTTTTCCCACTCCGCTCATATTCACAACCAATCATGTGTTGATTGCTATTTGACTCAGGTAACATATATTCTATATAGCAATAGGAGGAGCTGATGTCACGTGGTTGATTTCCGGAGATATGATTTTGATTGGCTGAATTCCACCCAATTGGTTGCATATAACAGTTTCATTGATGCCTAAGTAGTAGTATAATTCATTGCCTGATATATTATATGCTTCTGATAAGTAATCAAGCTATATGTATTCATGGCCTAAATCCATTCCAAACGGCTGTAGCGGAGCGACATATGTGGTGTATTGGGGAGGGGAAAATTAAGACATTTCCTTTGCTAAGAAGCCAGGGGAGGTCATGCTTTAGCAGGGGAATGTCATGCTTTAGCAGGGGAATGTCATGCTTTAGCAGGGGAGGTCATGCTTTAGCAGGGGAGGTCATGCTTTAGCAGGGGAGGTCATGCTTTAGCAGGGGAGGTCATGCTTTAGCAGGGGAGGTCATGCTTTAGCAGGGGAATGTCATGCTTTAGCAGGGGAGGTCATGCTTTAGCAGGGGAGGTCATGCTTTAGCAGGGGAGGTCATGCTTTAGCAGGGGAGGTCATGCTTTAGCAGGGGAATGTCATGCTTTAGCAGGGGAGGTCATGCTTTAGCAGGGGAGGTCATGCTTTAGCAGGGGAGGTCATGCTTTAGCAGGGGAGGTCATGCTTTAGCAGGGGAGGTCATGCTTTAGCAGGGGAGGTCATGCTTTAGCAGGGGAGGTCATGCTTTAGCAGGGGAGGTCATGCTTTAGCAGGGGAGGTCATGCTTTAGCAGGGGAGGTCATGCTGAGAACAAATTCTTATTTGCGAATTAGCCCTGCTTCTACACAAGTTATAGACAATTGAAGGTATGGGGAGCATAACCCAAAATCAATAACAAACAAAATAAAACAAACACAAAAACGTTAATGGAAATATTCCTCTATCATCCTTTTGAATTCCCCTTAAGGCACCAATTAATTCATAAAATGATCTTGGACATTTTTCCAAATGTGAGGTGCAGATAAACTAAATGCTCAGTGGAGATTGAAAGTGTCTCTAAAGTTAATCATCCCTGAGACTGTGTTTATGCATGAGAGTTTTAAAATAAAATGTATTAAATGCATGAATCTGTGACTTCAAAGAGTCAACCGACTCTCTGATATCAACAGCAATGATGTGTACTGTAAGAATATCCTGTAACAAAGTGTAAAGCATTATGATCAACTGTGTTGAAAGGTTATTAAACAAAGGTAGAACTATTCCTATAAATAACATTGCCATAGTCAATAACTGGCATGAAAGTAAACTGAACATTTTCCTTTCTGCTAGATAATACAAGGTATGACCTATTTCTACACAGAAAGCCAATTTTCATCCTCACTTTTTTAAGGAAAGATTTTCAGCTACCCATTTGCACAGGTATTTGTATAGAGGGAAACATTCAATATGAGCATCATCAAGAGTAAACAAACCCAGATTTAAAGGGCACCTTTTTAGATTTAGAAAATAACATATATTTGTTTCTGAATGTAACACCAAATTAAAATCAAAAATAAATATCTGAAGTGTATTGAATGCAGATTGTAGCCCACAAAGAGTCTGGTCAACGCTTGGGAGCAATATACAGTTGTGCTCAAAAGTTTGCATACCCCTTGGAGAATTGGTAATATACAGCCCAGGAACAATTAAGAGACCACTGCACCTTCTTCTTTCCTGTCCAAAAGAGTTGGATAGGAAGGTTTTGAGTGAGGAATAGAATGGTTAAAATTAAGAGACCAATGTAAATTGAACCGTTTTATTCCTTACTCAAAACCTTCCTTTTCAACTTTTTTGGAAAGGAAAGAAATAGGTGCAGTTGTCACCAGAATATTCTCCTGCCCCGCACCATTTGACCTAACCCTAACCTCAGAGACATCTGTGCCTAAACCTAACCTCACTGGTACCTGTGCCTAAGCCTAACGTCAGTTGTGCCAACATTAATTAGAATGTCGTCAGAACAACACCAACATGGCAATATCAAATTGGTCATCAATATTTGCTCCTTTTCTCACTCACCATGTCACCGGTTGTCCCTGCCCTGTTGGCATTCTCATGCTCTCACTTTCTCTCTCTTTACTCTGAACGCACCAGAGTGAACAAGTGGTGTTTCTTCCCATGAAGTTCTGGAATGGATTACAATCCATTTCTGATCTGAATGGCAATGATTATTATATCAATAAACATTGACTCACCTCTTGTGCTACTTTATACTTAGTTTTTTATCTGACTGGTACTCATTTTCTCACTGCTTTCAGATTATGTTTATTTTCTGCCCAAAGGTTTGAGGAATGTCACTGCCACCCTTCCTCTTGCTCATGATGACACTCACAGTGAATGAAAGCTGACTAATAATACGCACATGAGCACCATTGTTGATCGCTGGGTGAATGTGTGGCTAATTAGCTTTCTAGGTAACTTAGCTATGATAGATAACGTTAGTGATTGATTGATTAGCACACGCAAATCGATCCGTTTTCACCAAAAACCTTTGTTTACACTCCATGCAATTACTGACACTTTTTTAGCAAATTATTATTAATTTCCACAATTACAGTTCCAGCAAAAAATTTATTGTTGATGTTAAAACTATCACAATTGACAGGAAGATAGCCTACGTAACACTCATATTACATTCTAGTTTTCCACTTTAATTTTTTTTTTTGAAAGTTGTAGGCTAATGAAATGGAGAGACAGTACAATGTTTGACATTTGCACCCACCAACAACAGTCGACCAACTGGGGTACGGCAACAACACCACAAGCAGAACTGCAGTAAACCGTAAAACTAGAACCGGTAGTAATAATAACGGCAATTTGTTAAGTTTAGTTATGATTGTTTTCATTTGCTAATCATTATTTATGGACGCCGGTTCATGGTTGCCTGTCGTAGCATAAAGCATTTTTATTTTATTTATAATTTATATACAGGGTTGGGTAGGTTACTTTTTAAATTAATTAAGTTACCTGTCCACATTTGTAATCAGTAACGTAACTTTTTGATTACTTAAGCTCAGTAAGTAATCTGATTACTTTGAACTACTTTTAGATTACTTTGATATTAATAGGCACTTGAAAACAAATAGGAATAGCCTATAACCAACTGAACACCTTTTGCAGGATCAATCAATGTTAGAGTTTACATAGCTGGCCAAAAACGGAATTTGCATTTTACCTTATGGGTTGTGTAGGCTTCAGCACCTTTGGGTATGGGATTCTAAACCATTGCTTTTTACTTCAATATGATTGGGCTACATCTCTACATTACACACTAAACGTCTGTCAGATATTCAGTCATTCCAATTAATCCAATTAACTTCGATCTTCCAGAATCTGACTTTCTATCTGAACATAACCCAAAATCTAATGATGCTTAAGCCTGTTCTGTTATTTGTGTTTTATTAGGGGGCCAAGCAATGAAGTTGCTGGATCCCTTTTATGTTTGTACGTTTTATTATTAGGGGACCAAGTACCGTAGGTACGGTATTGTTTTTGTTGGTTTTATTATAATTATTATTATAATTATTATTATTCTTTTTCTCCGGGCCCATTTTCAGAGGCCTGTAACTTTGCATGAATCTTTGCATACTTGTTGCCATAAGAGGCCCAAAGGGCCTCGGCCATTACTATACCTATACACCCCATGGTGGCGCTGAAGCACTTAGTCAAATGTTGAAGGTTTGAGCATGCATATCTCATGAACCGAATGTCGTAGAGTCATGCAGCCAAGTTCCATACATGCCCCTGCTCATGTTGACCAATTAAGTCTCTGGGGTCTTTCAAATTTGCCCCTTGGATTTTCCTCCATTTTGAATTTGGTGAAAAACACGTTAACGACATCTCCTCCGAGACCGCTGAATTTGCATGCCGTTTGGTGTGAATGACCTTTGAACCATTATCTTTAAAACTTATATAAGGAAAGTTGATATCTCAAATAGTATGGCCGAAATCAGCGAATGAAACAGAGCTGGGCGGGTCTATGAATTTAGAAGTCCATTAATCCCAAATGGAACATCAAACAGCTATGAAACGAAACATACTAGTACATATGTCTCTCAAGAATGGACAGAAAAAGTCTCATACAGAAATACCTCTTGGGGGCGCTATAAACATCACAGATGTTTCTCACGATTTTGCTGTTAATAAAAACACACTTAAACGACATCTCCTCTGAAACCACTCAACAAATTTGGTTGACAATTGGTATAAAGGACCACTGGACCATTGTCTTTAAAATATATATAAGAAAAGTTGATATCTCAAACAATATGGCCTCCATATTGACTTCTGTGAAAAACTCGATAACAACATTTTCTAAGAGACTGCTGAACGGATTTGCATGCCGTTTTGTGTGAAGGACCTTTGAACCATTATTTTTAAAAGTTATATAAGGAAAGTTGATATCTCAAACAATATGGCCAAAATCAGCGAATGAAATTGAGCTGGGCGGGTCTATGACTTTAGACGTCCATTAAACCCAAATAGAACATCAAACAGCTACGAAACGAATCATACTCGTAAATGTGTCTGCTAGGAATGGACAGGAAAACTCCCATACAGAAATACTGCTTGGGGGCGCTATAAAAATAAAAATGTTCCTCACGATTTTGCCATTGATCAAAACACATTTAAACGACATTTCCTCCAAAACAGCTGAATGGATTTGGATGACAATTGGTGTAAAGTACGACTGGACCATTGTCTTTAAAAATTATATTATTGTAAATGTTTCTGGTGGATTTTCTAAATATGCATCTCTGTGCAATTTCGGTTGTTATAGATCACAACCCGGTGAGACTATTAATTCTGTCAGCCAGCCCTGTGGTACAGTGGGAGCATCCCGGTCCTTTGTGACCCTAGTTTGATTCCCTTCTCAGACGTTACAAATTCTGTATCTCATAAATGCTTTTCAACAATACATATGTGAAATACCATGATTTTCATTTATTTGCGAGAATAATTGTATTACGTGACACTTTTATGCTGTTATTGTTTTCCAAAGAAAGGAACCAGCCATGGAGTGATTGGAGTCATTGATTTCGTTATAAGTAGGATGTATAGCTAGCCATCTATAATAATCTTATAACAGTACACTTTAGTTCCGTTACAAACGTTTTGTTGCCCACTTTATCTTAGCACAATTGGAATGGCTGGAGTAATATATACATTTGGAGAGGATAGAGAGCTGCCAGTACCACCAGTAGCCCCTGTGGTGTAGTGGGGACATCCCTGTTCTTTAAAATTCTGACCCTGGTTCGATTCCCCTTTGAGATGTTCCAAGTATTGTATTTCAGAAATGTATAGCCACTCTGTACTTTTCAGCCTTCACACAACAATATATATATCCCCTCTGTAATACCATGATTCTCATATGTTTAGGAGAATTTCTGGTTTCAAGGACTTGTTTTGTTTTGATTTCCTCTCCTTCGATTGGACATCCTGATTACTAGCGGCATTGGGCATTTTTAAATAGCAAAACATTTCTCTTGTGAGAGCATGCAGTAATATCCTTCCTGTGCCCCGCTTGGCCCCCTGAAATGTAATTCATGTTTTTAATTGCTTTAAAACATTGTTGAAAAATAAATGTCAATTACTCGAAAAGGATATTGACATTGTTGTATATAAAAATGAAGATATCCGTTGCTTTTCACACGTAAACTATATCTGCAGTGGTCTGATGATTTGCTCTACAACCAACATGGTCAGTGGCGTTTTTATATGTAAATAATTGGTGGGGCACAAACCATTTCAAAATATAGGATACATACCAGTAAAGCTACAAAACTCCCTCTTGCTACTGATGTGTTTATTTAACACATCAACAAACTGCGTGGCTCCACGAAACACTTTTGACGATAGAGCGGCTTGCTTCTACCAGCTGTTATAGTACACATACTGGAGAGAGAGAGAGAGAGAAAGAGAGGCCTCTCCTCTCTCACACACATGTAAAATTACCACTGTCACATTTACAAACCTAAATTAGGAATGCAACCAAGCTCAGAACCAATGTGCCTATAGGGCCATATGCGAACAGCAATGAGCTCAACACCACTGTAGGCCACAACGAAGCGGAAAGACAACTTTTTAGGGATACAGATCCATTCTATGACAACAACATTTATAGATAAGCATGGACACACTGACACTCGTCACCATCTATATCAATCGATCCAGCACAAAAATATGACCAATGCACAGACCAGCACCACAAAGGCAGGATGATAAAATATGCTTTCACTCACCAAGGCTGAGGGCTCACTTGAAGAGAAAGGTGGTACGGCGGTTCTTCCTCTGGGCAAACTTTTCGAAGACTTTGGGAATTAAGTCATGTAGCTGCTGAATCTGCTGGCTTTCGATGGACAACATGGTCAATGCGCTGAGTCGTGGCTGTCCCATGGTATTGCGAGTGAAGGTTTTTACCCTCTTCAAGGGGGGAAGGTTCCTCTCTGACTCGGATGTCATCATAGGTGTTGTTATGATAATTTTCAGCAGAGTGACGGTCTCAGCAAAAGCCTCCTCTAGGTTGTTCTCATGGATGGATCTTAACAGAGACAGGGCCGTCTTACCAGTGTGAAGCTCAGTGTGGTGGTACAGAGTGGTCAGCTCAGACTTCAACTTTTCCTCGTTTCCTAGAGGCCATAGTTTCACCGCACAGTCAAGCTCCGATGACAGGACAAATTGTGGGAAGAGCGAGCTGTCAACCAGCTTGGCAGCAATCAGGTGGTCACTTTTTGCAAACCTCTGCTCCACTTGGGAGATGACTGTGTCGCATGCCTCCATCAACAGAACAACATCAGTTTGCTTCCGCATATTCTGGACATTCTCCTTTAGCGCACTGCTAATCCCAGATGCATTGATGCTCTGTTTTTGCTGTATAAAACATCAACTCCTGGAATAAGGAAGAAAACAATTCCAGCAGCTGCAGAAAGGCTCGGTCCCGGAGATTTTCTGACAGGCTGTATGCCTCACTTATGGTGGCCTCATCCCATCCTGGTTGTGTGTGTATGTCCTCCATACACAGGAACGCAGCACGGTTTTCCCAAACTGCATTGACAGTTCTACTTTTAAAGTTCCATCGTAAAGTGGGTGGCCTTGGAATGTGTCTCTATGTTGCCTCAGCAAGTGCCGCAACACGTTTTGGAGGTAACAAAAGCAGTTAAACCCAAAAAAATAATAATCAGGATGCTCATCTTTGCTGCAAGGTCAGGTTCAGCTGGTGAGCATAGCAGTGAACAAAATGGGCATGTGGGTATGTCTCTTTCATTTGCGTCTGTACCCCTCGGACGTTTCCACTCATTACAGCCACACCATCATAAGTCTGAGCGATCAGCTTTTCTCCCAGCTTCAGTGGTTCCAGCACACCCTTGTTGGTATTAGAGAGACCAAGTCCAGTTTTATCTCTGACTTCCAAAAACTCCAAAAACCTCTCTGTCACTGTATTGACAGGCAACATGTATTGCAACACAACCACCATTTGTGATTTACAGGAGACATCAGTTTTCTCATCTGCCTGTATGGCAACAAATGATGTCTCGTCCACTTGCTTGGCTATCTCCTCCCTGTACACTTCATACATACAGTCTAATAGTTTGTTTTGTACAGTGCTAGACGTCCCTTTGAAAATGGGCTGAGCGTCATAGTACCTCTGAAGTCTCGAGTCGCCATTACACAGTCTTGAAAATGCATCTGAATATTCCAGGATTCAGGGAGTCCACCGAATCGTCGTGCCCCTGCAGTGCGGTTTCACATTTTCCGCACAGTTTAATACATGTAATGATACGACCAAGAACATACCGGTTTTCCTCCACCTGTTTGTTATGCTGCTCAATGGAGCGCCTGTATGCACTGTCAACTTGGGCTGCTACATTTCCAAGTAAGCCCAACTTCACAGCATTGTCCAGATGACTCTTGCTGCTCTCATGTTTTGCAATCCTCTCAGAAAGATGTTTCAAATCTTTGTAACCCGTCCTTGACCAAGTACCATCTCCACTAAATAGCAGACATGGAAAAGTTTTTTTTCAAAAACCACTCCATGTTAAACCTGTGGTTATTTTTACCAGCAGTTTGAGTGATGACAATATCCCCTGGCCGATGGGCACCAAGTTGCTTTACTTCAAGTTTCTCCTCCAAATTAAGGATTTCAAACCGGTGCTCGAGTATGAAATCCACTTTATTCATTTTCTCCAGTTATCTGGCGTTTGTGAAGCTAACAAGCTAGCTAAGACAATCTACTCTCCTTGCTCTTCTTGCCGACTAATGTTGGTGCCAGACAGACAGTCAGCGGTAGTGGGGCTATCGGCTGTCAGCCCCACTTGGCATAAAATTTGTGTGATCTACATTGATTACACAAAAATTCTGAGCGTGTGTATTAATATTTTCACACGTACAATGTACATTGCATTGTGAGAGAGGGGCTAGCCCCACATTCACGCTTAGCCTATGGCCTACTACTAAGAACTTGAATCGCCAAACACAGTCTGAAGCATGAAATAAAATCCTAACACAAATTTAAAAAATAAATAAAACATGCTTGAAAGAATCGACACACAATCAAAGAAAATGACACGCTTGAAAGAATCAACCAAATAAAATGCTAAATTTGACTGAAACCTTGCCCTAATCAAAGAGTCAAAGAGTACACTGACTAAAGAGTACACTATAGAGACTATTACAAGCTGTTACTTTATGTTAACAGGCTATGTAAGTTTACAATTACTGTGGAGTTCTTTAGCTTCAAGAGGAATCAGGTTCTACCGTTGGGATGTCAGGACAGAGACGTGCTTTGACTGGGCTGGGCTGAGTGGGAGGTGGCAGAAGAAGCAGCAAAATTGGTATCACTATATTACTTTGTTTATTTATGTTCGCTTTCCATTCATACATTATCACAACACGGAACATAACTAACTTGTGTAACATTTATGTATTTATTCAAATGTGTATTTATCCTTACGAAAGAAGTATGTAGTGTTTGTTTTGAATTTCTCATTCTGTAATTCACTTTTGGTATTATTCGTTATCCTACGTAAACAAATGTCTCCCATGCCTATAAAGCACCTAACTGAGTTGAATTCAGGGGAGAGACAGTGAGGAAAATATGATGTGTTAAAGAATGAGGGAAAGACACTGACAAATATGGAGGATCACAATCACACACATCTACACAGCATCAAACAAAGTGACCTTGAAGGCCATCACAATCAATGCTATCAGCCGGCTATCACCGCTGCAAAACACCAAAACCCGCCTTGGACACACACACTCCACACACACCATGAAGCAGTATAACCTTGAAGGCAGACTAAATCAACACTATTGCCATGCTATATACACTCTGAAATACAAGAAACCTGCCTTGAAGACAGACACACACACACACACACACATACATCTCTCCTAACCTTTCACTGTATTGCAGCTAGTGTAACTGTTATTTATAGTCATGAGAAAGCAAGGAAGACAAATCTGTTGCTTTTGCCATAGACTGAATAGGAGATTGCATTATCCAAACTGTTTCTGTGTGTTGGTATTTTGGTGTGTATGTGTGGGGGTTGGGCGTTGAATATGGAGAACAGATGTGTCATGTCATGTGGATGACCTCAATTCCACTTGACCTCTGCTTTTGTTAAGTAACAGTGCACACACACACATACATACAAGCACACATTTATGATTCACTCAAAATATGGCCTTGTACTCTCTTGTTTAACCTGCTGAACTAATACCACCACAGTACATAATCAAACTCTTCACGCTTATCTCTATTTCTGCAATACATTTATTGTTAGTCTTACTCTACATGTCAGAGTTCACTGAGACTCTTAATGGGGGTTTACATTACGTGAAGAAATTGGTGAGTAACTATGAATGTGTCTTCTGTTCAAATGAAACTCCCAGAATTGGATTTGGTTCAGAATTATTTCTCTAAAAACTAAACCTCAAGAGTTGTGCATGAAAGGTGTGACCTCGGAACAGGTTGTCATACAGGTCTTCTTCGCCCCATTTGAAATCTATAGTTTGCTGTTGGTACAGTAGAGCTCTACGAGCTGATGGGAAATATCTCAGTGTTATCTATGGAATTTTGGTTAAGCTACTGGTTAAAAACAGAGAAATATATATGTTGGGAGATCTGAATGTGGATCAATGGCACTAGGTTGCTAGTTCCCATTACTTTTTTTCCCAGTTTGTTCAAAGTGTTTATGCAAAGAAAGATGGCTGACAGGTCAGACTGCTCGATGATTGGCTGACTTGCTGTACACAGAGACAAAAGGAATGATATTATCATACTAAGAACAAAGCCCATTTAATCGTTCCATCTTTCAGTGAAGTTGAAACATCACATAACATTACCAATCATGTGAAAGACTATTTCACTCGCAAATTGGAAAAACTTAGATGTGAAATTAAGACATTGACTAGTGATTATAAAATAATAATTATGTAGAATGCTGTTTTGAACTTGGGACAGCAGTTACTGTCCATCAAAATGATCAGCCACAAGGTATAGCCAACATTGATGGAAAACTAATGAGTATAGTAGCAGACTGCATTGCCATCCCAATTTGCTATACTTTTAATGAAAACCTAAATAAGCATATCCATAGGCAAGGAAGGAGGCTGAAGTAACTCCACTTTTGAAAACAAAACTGGCAGTAACAGCCACACAATCAGTGTGCTACTAACTCCTGCTAAAATGATGGAGAGAATTGTGTCTGAGTACATACAATGCCATTTTTCAGTTAACTACTGACTGTCAGCATGAATATATAGAGTAGAAGGGTCATTCAGCTTGCACTGCACTTAATCAGAAGACTGATTTACTGGCTAAAAGAAATGACTAATGAAATCCCTATAGTTGGAACTGTATTGTTAGCTTTCAGTGCTGCCTTTGATGTTATTGGTCCCATATTTCCCCTTTGTGCTCCACCTCAACTGGCCTTCTAGCTGCCCTCGACCAAACACTCCCTTACCTCTCATCCACTTGCACCTGGTCATGCACAGCCTGTCTCCATCAGCTCATCACCTACCCTATGCATGTCCGCCATTGTCAGATACATCGACCATGGTGGAGCGCTGCCACTCAATTCTTCTCGAAACGTTAACCTACATCTAGTCTGTTTAGTCCATAGCCACGTTTTGTCCTGTCATTTTGTGTCATAAAAAATCATCTGCCTGCATCCATCTCCATGTTTGCCTTACAATTCTACTGTTTTCCCATGTGATGACAGCTACAAAACATTGGTGGACAGAGGTACTACTTCAGCTGTTTTCACTTAATAGGAATTTGCCTGAGACTGTATACATGCCTGGGTTCTAAGTTGGTTTACCCTTGAATGACAATCTTATCCCTCAAATAAACCATGACATGAATACCAAAAATATTGCAATGATACAAAATGTGGTAGCATGTAGCTTTAACTAGTGGTGGGCTTGATCCAATGCTACAACGAGGCTGTAATAATTCTTGTTTGCAAAAAGCAAAGCTAGCAATAACTAGTTACAAATGTTACTCAACACAAATGCTGTCCTGCTCATTTTATACAGGCACTGTAGTCAAGCTAGCTTGTTACATCAACTGTAGCCATTGACGTTATACTGAGAAAGCAAGGTACTAAGCAAGGCTAACTGCTAGACTAGCTAATTAGGTTGTTTATTCATCTAAACTAAGTATACATGACGCACCTTAAGACCAACAGTCGAGAAAGTTTCTGTGCAAAAACAAACAACAAACCAGTTTGTTGTGTCAGACAATGTATAATTATTTTACGGAACAGCTTATTGATAGCTTTTGGAGTAAGTTGTTTGTTTGGGTGTCTTAATAATTTACTAGTCACAAATGTGGGAATTTGAGAATCATATGAGAATTTATATCATGATGTCTGTGTTAACACATTGAGTTAGACTGTCCTAGCAGCCATTGTCTCTTTCTCTGTCAGCCAATACCTTTTAAAAATGAGAGGAAACAGATGTGTGTGTCTCAGGTTCAATATCTCACACAGTTACAAATAATATGTAATATAATAATAAATAATATGTGATCCAGGGGGAAACCCAGGGCTAAAACAATGAGTCACTAGGGACATGTAGATTCATGATAGACTCGTATGGATTAAGTACACTCCATGTAGTCAGGTGTGCTGTACTAGGTGCCTATGCTACAAATTCAAAACTATACTAAAGGAACAAGCAGGAATAATGATCAGGTAGCATGGCAGAGCTGCAATCTTCCCCATGCGAAAGTTCTCCCACTCCTGTCCCCATAGCTCCTTTTATAATGGAGTGTTGAGCCAGTTAATCAGCATTGTCCTCCTCAACCACCTGTTTTATAGGGACCTGTTTTATAGGGGACAGGGAGAGAGATAATTATCCCCTCAGGTTGTACTTACTGCCTGTTAGTCACATGCTGCTGTTGGATCCAAGCTCCACATAGAGGAACTGTCACAATATATTGAAATGAGTTCATGGTTAACATCTTTCTGGGTCTGTCACAATAAATTAATCATGACAGGCTTGACGCATATTCATTTTATTCATGTTTTTGACTGTGCACCCATGACAGCGTCCATCTTTCATTCCCTCGTCCTGCATTCCAACTACCTCTTTACCGCATCTATAAGATTCATATCAATCAATCAATCAATCAAAATTTATTTATAAAGCGCTTTTTACAACAGCAGTTGTCACAAAGTGCTTTACAGAGACACCCGGCCTTAAACCCCAAGGAGCAAACAACAGTAGTGTTGAATTTCAGTGGCTAGGAAAAACTCCCTAAGAAGGTCGAATTTTAGGAAGAAACCTAGAGAGGACCCAGGCTCAGAGGGGTGACCAGTCCTCTTCTGGCTGTGCCGGGTGAGATATTAAGAGTCCAATTGGAATAATAAATAAATTTCTCTTGGCTAAATCCAGAGTATATTTGATTTTAGACTAGGTCAGAAGTATGACCAGGTGGACGAGGAACAGCAACGGTCCCCCCAAACCAGGTAATCCGCAGGTGTGGACCAGGACCTCATCTCCTTCTAAAATTTAAAATTGGAGGAAACTGAGAAAAGTTAGTAGTACATCCCTCATGTCCCCCAGCACAATAATATAGCAGCGTAACACCTTGGAAACTGAGACGGGGGGGTCCGGTGACACTGTGGCCCTACCCGGGGGAGGCCCCGGACAGGGCCCAACAGGCAGGAAATCAATCCAACCACATTGCCAGGCATCAACCAAAGGGACACCCACCAACCGCAACCCCCCTGAATGAGGCCGAGTATTGCTAGTAGCGTACAGCCCAACTGCACAAGTGCGCAATAGAGAATCAACAACAAGCCAGTGACTCTTCCCCCGAAGGGCATTGGAGGGAGGGCATCCCAGTGGCGACGAGAGCCCACCTGGCAAGACAGCAAGGGTGGACAGTATCAAGCCTACTGGTCACCTTCACGCCCCCGGGCCAGGCTACACCTAATTATAAACCGTGCTGTAGAGATGAGTTTTTAGTAGACACTTGAAAGTTTGCACTGAGTTTGCATTTCTAACCTTAATTGGCAGATCATTCCACAGGAGTGGAGCTCTATGAGAAAAGGCCCTGCCGCCAATTGTTTGTTTAGAAATTCTAGGTACAATTAAAAGGCCTGCGTCTTGCGATCTAAGGTTACGTGTAGGTATATATGGCTGGATCATTTCAGCAAGGTAAGTAGGAGCAAGTCCATGTATTGATTTATAGGTTAAGAGTAAAACCTTAAAATCAGCCCTAACCCTAACAGGCAGCCAATGTAAGCATGCCAGGACAGGAGTAATGTGTTCAAATTTTTTTGTTCTAGTTAGGATTCTAGCAGCTGTGTGCAGCACTAATTGAAGTTTATTTATTAATTTGTCTGGATAACCAGAGATAAGAGCATTGCAGTAATCTAATCTAGAAGTAACGAAAGCATGGATTAATTTTTCTGCATCAGTTTTTGATAGGAAGTTTCTAATTTTTGCGATGTTTCGAAGATGAAAATAAGCAACTCTTGAGACATATTTTATATGTTCTTCAAAGGAGAGGTCAGGGTCAAGGGTAACGCCAAGGTTTTTTACAGTTTTTTGGGATACGACCATGCAGCCGTCGAGGTTCACAGTGAGATCTGCTAACAACGCTATTTGTTATTTTTTTGGGTCCTAAAAGGAGCATTTCTGTTTTATTTGAGTTTAAGAGCAAGAAATTCTCTGTCATCCACTTCCTAATATCTGAAACGCATGCTTCCAAAATAGCTAATTTAGGGGCTTCTCCATGCTTCATTGAAATATATAACTGTGTGTCATCAGCATAACAGTGAAAGTTAATATTGTGATTTCGGATTACATCGCCCAGAGGGAGCATGTATAGTGAGAAAAGTAATGGGCCCAGAACCGAGCCTTGAGGAACTCCAAAGCATACCTTTGACTTGTCAGAGGATATGCCATCCACACTAACGAACTGATATCTTTCAGATAAATAAGATTTAAACCAGGCTAGAACATGTCCACGTAGCCCAATATTGGTTTCCAGTCTCTCTAAGAGAAGGGAGTGATCAATAGTGTCAAAAGCAGCACTAAGATCAAGAAGCAACAGGACGGATGCGGAACCTTTGTCTGAGGCCATTAGAAGGTAATTTGTTACCTTCACGAGTGCAGTCTCAGTACTATGATCGGATCTAAAACCAGACTGGAATATTTCATAAATGTTTTTTGTCTTTAGGAAGGCATTCAGTTGTTGGGAAACACATTTTTCTAAGATTTTTGAGAGGAACGGGAGGTTCGATATTGGCCTATAATTGTTTAATATGTCGGGATCTAGATTAGATTTTTTTAGAAGAGGCTTAATTTCCGCAATTTTTAGTGAGTTTGGTACGCATCCGGAGGAAAGGGAGCAATTTATTATGTTCAGCATTGGCTGACCTAGCACAGGAAATAACTCCTTAAGTAATTTTGTAGGAATCGGGTCTAGCTGAGAGTTTGTGGGTTTAGAACTCATTACAAATTTTGTAAATGTGTCGAGCGATACGGTATCAAAAAACTCAAGTGTCCCCATTGACACCTGATCAGGGAGGCTCCGGAAATTTTCCGGACAACCGAGATTTTTAGGACCATAACTATTTAGGGATTCAGTTATTTGTTTTCTAATGGTGACGATCTTTTCATCAAAGTAGTTCATGTATTCATTACAACTAAAGTGAAGACCCACTTCACATGCTAAGCTTTGCTTTTTTGTTAACTTTGCAACTGTATCAAAGAGAAATTTTGGATTGTTTTTGTTCGCCTCAATCAGGTTGGAGAAATAAGCTGATCGAGCAGACGTGAGTGATTTTCGGTATTGTACTGTACTGTCTATCCAGGCTAGTCTAAATACTTCCAACTTGGTGGAGCGCCACTTTTGCTCCAATTTTCTGGAGGCTTGCTTAAGTGCTCTAGTATTGTCGGTGTACCAAGGAGCAAGTTTCTTGTTGCGTATTTCTTTAGTTTTTAGTAGTGCAACTATGTCTAATGTATTTCGCAGTATTGAGTTTAGATCCTCGATTTGATCGTTTACAGATTTATTTACTCTGTCATTTAAGAGCGAACTAGTAAGAATATCAAGGAATTTATTTGTAATCCGAGAATTTATAGTACGGCTTTTGAAACTCATTGTTTGGGGGGCAAGTGAATTTCTTGTTTTAACGGTAAATGTAATAAGACAGTGATCCGATAATCCAGGATTTTGGGGGTAAATTATTAGATCTACAATATCTATTTCTCGTGACAGGACTAAATCTAAGGTATGATTGTGGCAATGTGTTGGACCTGAGACATGTTGGATGAAACCCATTGAGTCGATTATGGCTTGAAAGGCTTTTTGAAGAGGATCATGGGGGTTTTCCATATGGATATTGAAATCGCCCAAAATTAGAATACTATCTGCCATGACTACAAGGTTAGACAAGAATTCTGGAAACTCATTGAGGAACAATGTGTATGGCCCGGGGGGCCTATAAATAGTAGCTATGTAAAATGATTTATCGGCCTGGTTAACTTTCATGAGTAAAACTTCGAAAGAATGAAACTCTGTGATATGTTTGAGAGTAAGTTTATATTTACTGTCATAAATATTTGCAACACCCCCTCCTTTTCGGGATGCACGAGGGATATGATCACTAGTATAGCCAGGAGGAGAGGCCTCATTTAAGGCAGTGAATTCTTTAGGCTTTAGCCACGTTTCACATAAACCAATAGCATCTAGTTTATGATCAGAGATTAATTCATTTACCGTCACCACCCCTAGCTGGGAGGGGGCCAGAGACAATTACTCGATGCCGACACATCTTTCTAGCTAATTTACACGCTGATGCTATGTTCTGCTTCGTAACCTCTGACTGTTTCATCCTAACATCGTTGGTGCCAACGTGGATAACAATATCTCTGTACTCTCTATACTTGCCAGTTTTAGACTTCGCTAGCACCAACCCCAGATTTGCGGCTACGTCGGTGGCTCTGCCCCCCGGTAAACAATGTACGATCGCCGGCTGATTCTTTAGTCTAATACTGCGTGTGATGGAATCGCCAATGACTAAAGTTTTCAGTTTTTCAAGTCCACCGGTAGAACATGCCTGCCGACCATTCCCCTCCGAAGACGGCTCGGGTCTTGACTCCGACTCCAGTGGGGAAAACCTGTTCAAAGTCTCAGTTGGTTTTAGCAACGATTCAGGTTTAACTGGACGACGGCATTTCTTCCCAGTGACCAAGATAAAGTTATTGCCCGGCTGCAGGAGCTGTGCCGGGGGGCTAACAAAACTATCGTTTCTACCTGGTGGCACTGACGCAGATTTTTCTATTTCTACACTAGCATAATCCTTGCCTGGCATTTGCGTCAGAAGCCGAGCCTCTAACTCTGCTATCTTTAACTTAAGACGAACATTCTCCTCCGTGTTGTTGCTACAACAATTACAGTGAAAAGGCATTGTAATGATACTTAGCCTCGGGTTTTCAGGGGTGAGTAGTTCTGTTAATTATGTCCAAAAAGAGTCCCGGTGTAGAAAAGTTGGGTAAGAGGTCAACAGATAAATATTGCGTTGGTAAAACTCTAAAATAGAATTTTGACCAATTAGTTTATATCGAGTAAATTCGAAAAAGTTTGGCAGGTAGCCAGGTAGGTAACAGCAGGCAGGGTACAGCACGTCAACAATCCCACAATGCAGTTCGTCTCAGGAAAAAGCCATTTAGCTCATATGTCACATAATGCTAAGTATGGTCTGTGTGGCAAAGAAGGAACTAGCAAAGCTGAACAAATTGTTAACCTCACTATCAGTGACAACATGCACGCTTCTCTTGGTTTTTTAGTTTGCAAGATATTGACCGCTTCTCTTCTAGTTTTTATGCAAAATAAATAATAATAATAAGTTTTATTTGTATTGCACTTTACACATGAAGGACACATCTCAAAGTGCTACAGGTGCACAGATAAAAACACTAAAACATAAGAACAGTCAAAAACAAAATTATATTAAGAAAATGCAATAGAAAATAAGTAGGTCTTTAGTTTATTTTTAAAAACCTCTAAAGATATCACAGTAAAGTCCAAATTGTCTACATAATGTGAACATTTGGGCTGCCTTGTGACTGCAGGACAACCTGAATGGTGAGTACTGGCAGAGCTAAATTACAGCTTCTCATCCCTGAAAACTGGGCTGGGCTCTGGGGATTCAGGGGCTGAGCTGAATTGCGGAAGACATTTTGTAAGAGGCCTGTTTGAGAGCGATCAGTGATAACCTTTGTATTATAAGGAGCTTTGGTAAGCAGGAGGAGAGGATGACCAAGCCAAGGGGAAGCCAATATTCCCCCCTGATCATCAGACTTCAATGATTGTTCCTTTAATTTAGCTCAGAGTTTGAAACTTAATGTAGGCACTCCAGTTGTAGTGGGCTGTCAGAGAATACTGTCACCTCTTCACAATCCACGTAAGCTCTGATTCTTTATTATCTCATTTGTCCATTATTCAGGTTCAATAACTTTATTTCCATCTTTGTGGAGTATTCCTGTTGGATCTATAAACCCAGTGTGTGTTTAAGAACAAGTGCTCTTGATGTGCAAGTAAAGAAAAACATTCCATATAAAGGAAGAAAAGAGTAGTACTGGTCGGCATTTCTTTTATACCATTTGTTGTGTTTATGTTCAGTTGTACCCCTAGCCTTGTACAGAAAATAACATATAGCTGAGACAACTAGACATGCCCTCTTTTCAGTTCCCAAACTCACTGCAATGCTCAGTATTGAACAGGCATGACATATCTAACTGGAGTAAAGGATGTGCACAAAGGGTGTGGCCGTTGAGCAAGTTGAAGAGGTTAAACCCCTAGATCTAACATTGGATCGGCAGTTGTGAAGACAGGGAGATGTATGGCTGTCTTGTCTCATCCACTGAGCAGCAGTATGGCCTCGTGCAACAACAAAAGACCCAATGAGGCTGCAGCTTGCTCAACACAGAGCAGCAAGACTTGCCATGAACTGCATGTACAGAAATAACATCAACAAGTTGCAAGCTAGTCTCTCCTGGTTGAGGATTGAGAAATGTTAACTATGTAAATTCTTGTACTTATGAGAGATATTATTGTGTGTAAGATTCCAGATGTTTTTTTAATGTCAACCACACAAACACAACATAGGATTTTTTAGACTAAGGCTTTCCCATCCTGATTCTAATGAGCAAAAGCCTATAGGTTTTAACTCCAACTTGATTATTGGAGAACAACCATCTTTGCAGGTTTTCATTTAACCGTGTCTCTAGAGATCTACCCTCCTGTAGGATTTATTTTCCCACTGTGTTCCTGGAGATCTACCCTCCTGTAGGATTTATTTTCCCACTGTGTTCCTGGAGATCTACCCTCCTGTAGGTTTTATTTTCCCACTGTGATCCTGGAGATCTACCCTCCTGTAGGTTTTATTTTGCCACTGTGTTCCTGGAGATCTACCCTCCTGAAGGCTTTATTTTCCCACTGTGTTCCAGGTCATCTACTCAAGAGGAGATGACCTGGAACACAGTGGGTGGAGAACTACCCTCCTATAGGTTTTAACTTCCACCCTGTTCCCAGAGAGGGTTACTTATAGGAGGGTTGCTTTCCAGGAACGTGGTTGAACAGACCTGCTTGTAGAAATGTAGGAAATTACATTTGCACCTCATTTTGTGTTCGCTTCAGCATTCTATGGGGTGTTAAATATGTCACACACACTCTGAAAATACACACTTACTGAGCATTGACAAAGCCTATGAACAAACAAAAACGTCGTCTCACCTGTCGTCAGGGAAGTGTACAAAATTATATCACAGTACATTATGCTTACAGCATTACAACACGTATGTACACAGTTTAGTCTAGTCACTCCAGTATCAGTAAAACACACAGACCTGGTTTTCCTATTAGCCCTGCATGTTTTTGTGCATGTGTTTGTGTGCATGTGCAAATACTGGTTATCACATCCTTCCTCCACGCTCCCGTGCTCCATTTCATCCCTCTTAACAAAGGACGAATATCAGACACATTTCTCCGCCTGGTTCCTGTTGTTCTCAGAGTGAATCCTGATCCGCCTCAATGATGTACATATCCAAGGAAGGGACAATGGATATTTAGAGAGATAGACAAAACAAGAGAGAACAAGTGAGGAAAGCAGACAGAGACACACACACACAGAGAAAATGTACCGGGAAAGAAGACCGACGTGTGTGAGACAGAGAAAACAAGTTAGGAATGCAGACAGTAAGAGAGAAAAACAAGTGACAAATGCAGACAGAGAGAAAAAACAAGAGACAAACGTGCAAGGAACACAGACGGGGAGAGAAGAAAACAGTCGAGGAGTGAGGACAGGGAAAAAACAAGCAAGGTGTGCAGACGAGAGAGAAAGAGACAGAAGAAAGTGAGTGAGATTAATGGTGCCGGGAGAATATCTGTAAATGAGTGTGATGGAGGGAGGGAAACAAAGAAATCAACTATTGAATGAACAAGTAAGATATTGCATCATGCAGCCTTTAACCAAAAACTGTGAGACTGGAAAGCGCACAAAATAGAATGGTGTACATTTAAATCTTATAGCATCTACTCTACTACGCATATTCATTTGTATGTGTGTGCTTGTTCTCATTCTACGGAGAGACTGCTTGTCCCTGGTCTCCTCTAGCACACTCTGGCCAATGCCCATGTTACTGTGTCACCAAATACACACACACATGAAACACACAAACACCCACACTTTTGGGTTTTTCTCAAGCAACAGATGTGGATTAGATGTGGATTATAACCTAGACCAGAGAATAGAAGATCATCACCTCCCTTTGTCTCTGTAATTCCACATATCCATACTCACTTCTCTCCCTCCCCCTCTCCCTCTCAAACACACAGATATGCACTCACTCATAGCGCCCTCAGGCTTCCCTTGAGTCCCATTTAGCGGTGAAGACTGAATTGAGCGGAATGCCTGGGCTCGGAAAAACATGAATAAAAGACAGAGCGATGCAGAGAGGAGAGTGAGAGAGGAAAATGAGAAAATCCCTTGCAGCCATCTGTGGCAAATTTAATACGAATGTTAGTTTGGTAACCGTGTTCTCAGCTCTCCTTGAATCGTTGTAGAGCAGGGCAACCCTGACTTTTTCCTGGAAAACTACCCGCCCCCCCGTAGATTTGAACTCCAATCCTGTTCCCAGACAGCTACCCTCCTCTAGGTGTTACAGTAACTCCCACCCAGTTCCCAGATAGCTACCCTCCTCTAGGTGTTACAGTAACTCCCACCCAGTTCCCAGATAGCTACCCTCCTCTAGGTGTTACAGTAACTCCCACCCAGTTCCCAGATAGCTACCCTCCTGTAGGTGTTACAGTAACTCCCACCCAGTTCCCATATAGCTACCCTCCTCTAGGTGTTACAGTAACTCCCACCCAGTTCCCAGATAGCTACCCTCCTGTAGGTGTTACAGTAACTCCCACCCAGTTCCCAGATAGCTACCCTCCTCTAGGTGTTACAGTAACTCCCACCCAGTTCACAGATAGCTACCCTTCTCTAGGTGTTACAGTAACTCCCACCCAGTTCCCAGATAGCTACCCTCCTGTAGGTGTTACAGTAACTCCCACCCAGTTCCTAGACAGCTACCCTCCTGTAAATGTTACACTAACTCCCACCCAGTTCCCAGACAGCTACCCTCCTGTAGGTGTTACAGTAACTTCAACCCAGTTCTTAGACAGCTACCATCCTGTAGGTGTTACAGTAACTTCAATCCAGTTCCTAGACAGCTACCCGCCTGTAGGTTTTAACTTCTACCCTGTTGCTGGAGATCTACCCTCTTGTAGTTGTTAATGCAACCCTTTCCTGGATGGCTCCATAATGTAGTTTTTAACATGATGGTGCAGCAAAGACCAAGGATGGCATGTCAAATGTCACATTTTTAATACTTTGTCGAGAATCCTTTGCAGGCAATGACTGCTTGAAGTCTGGAATGGACATCACATGGACATCACCCAACGCTCTTTTTGCAATGCTTTGCCAGGCCTTTACTGCAGCAGTCTTCAGTTGTTGTTTGTTCGTGGGTCTTTCTGCCTTACATTTTGTCTACAGCAAGTGAAATGCATGCTCAATCGGGTTCAGATCAGGTGATTGGCTTGGCCATTTCAGAATATTCCACCTTTTTTACCTTTAAAACACCTGGCCAAAACAGTATGTATTGGGTCATTGTCCATCTGTAAAGTGAAGCACCGTCTCATCAACTTCGCTGAATTTGTCTGAATCTGAGCAAACAATATATCCCTATAAACTTCAGAATTCATCTGGCTGCTTCTGTCTTCTGTCACATCATCAATAAACACTAGTGACCCAGTGCCACTGGAAGCCATGCATGCTCATCCCCATGCTTCGGATCATGAGCCGTTCCAAGCCTTTTTCTTCCCATCATTCTGGTAAAGGCTGATCTTAGTTTCATCTGTCCAAATAATTTTGTTCCAGAAATATTTGTCTAATCTGGCCTTTCTATTCTTGAGGCTTTTGAATGGTTTGCATCTTGCGGTGAATCCTCTTTATTTTTCCTCATGAAGTCTTCTCTTTATGGTAGACCTGGATAATGATATGCTTTCCTCCTGGAGAGTGTACTTCACTTGGCTGGATGTTGTGAAGGTTTTTTTTCTCTACCATGGAAAGGACCCTACAATCATTCCCCACTGTTGTCTTCCGTGGGCGTCCAGGTTTTTTTGTGTTGCAGAGCTCACCAGTGCATTCTTTTTTTCTCAGAATGTACCAAACTGTTGATTTGGCCACTCTTAATGTTCCTGCTATCTCTCTGATGGAATGTTTTTGCTGCCTAAGGATGGCCTGTTTCACTTGCATTGAGAGCTCATTTGACCGCATGTTGTGGGTTCACAGCAACATCTTCCAAATGCAAATGCTACATCTGGAATAAGACCGTTTACCTGCTTAATTGATGAAGAAATAACGAAGAAATAGCCCACACCTGTCCATGAAACAGCTTTTGAGTCAATTGTCCAATTACGTTTGGTCCTGTGAAAAATAGCATATTAAAGAGCTGTAATTCCAAATTTCCAATTTGGATGTGAATAACCTCAAAGTAAAATATTGCACTTTAAGCCCATATTCATTATTTAACTTTAACTTGAATATATTTTGGTAAACAGCCAAAATATCAAAACTTGTGTCCAAAACCTGTGTTCAATTATTTCCAGGACTCACTGTATGTGTTATCTGTTTTCCTCTAGGATGCTCGCTATCTTTGTAGGACATGTTACAAAGGACTGAGGCGAAATTGGAATTAAAGCAATGGATGTTTTCTTGCCTACACACAATAATTACTTGATGATATTTCCTGACATTTATATTAACTATAACTTCCCTATAATTTATATATATATGTATTTATATACTACATATACATTTGTACTATAATATATATTAACTTCCCAATAATATTGATGCATTTCAATAACTGCAATCCATATAATTATTCAGATATCAATTTATTGATATGGGCATTCATACCTTAATGAAAGAGTTAGTTTTTTAGGTTTGTTTATTAGATTCCAACCATACTATACTTTTTCTAGCTACTGTGCATCAATATCTTGTTTTCCTTGCTCTTTGGGGTTTTGGGCTAGGTACAGTGAGGGAAAGAAGTATTTGATTTTTGTTAGTTTGCCCACTGACAAAGAAATGATCAGTCAATCATTTTAATGGTAGGTTTATTTGAAGAGTGAGAGACAGAATGACAACAAAGAAATTCAGAAAAACACATGTCAAAAATGTTATACATTGATTTGCATTTTAATGAGTGAATTTTTAAGTATTAGACCCCTCTCAATCAGAAAGATTTCTGAATCCAAGGTGTCTTTTATTCAGGTAACGAGCTGAGATTAGGAGCACACTCTTAAAGAGCCCGCAAGGTCCCCCTGCTCAAGAAAACACATGCCTGTCTGAAGTTTGCCAATGAACATCTGAATGATTCAGAGGAGAACTGAGTGAGTGTTGTGGTCAGATGAGACCAAAATTGAGCTCTTTGGCATCAACTCAACTCACCATGTTTGGAGGAGGAGGAATGCTGCCTATGACCCCAAGAACACCATCCCCACCGTCAAACATGGAGGTGGAAACATTATGCTTTGGGGGTGGGAGTTTCTGCCAAGGGGACAGGACAACTTCACTGCATTAAAGGGACGATGGACGGGCCCCGTACCGTCAAATCTTGGGTGGGAACCTCCTTCCCCTCAGCCAGGGCATTGAAAATGGGTCATGGATGGGTAATCCAGCATGACAATGACCCAAAACACACGACCAAGGCAACAAGGGAGTGGCTCAAGAAGAAGCACATTAAGGTCCTGGAGTGGCCTAGCCAGTCTCCAGACCATAACCTCATAGAAAATCTGTGGAGGGAGCTGAAGGTTTGAGTTGCCAAACATCAGCCTCAAAACCTTAATTACTTGGAGAAGATCTGCAAAGAGGAGTGGGACAAAATCCCTCCTGAGATGTGTGCAAACCTGGTGGCCACCTACAAGAAACGTCTGACCTCTGTGATTGCCAACAAGGGTTTTGCCACCAAGAATACTTATTTCACTCATTAAAATGCAAATGAATTTATAACGTTTTTGACATGCGTTTTTCTGGATTTTTTTGTTGTTATTCTGTCTCTCACTGTTCAAATAAACCATTATTAAAATTATAGAGTGATCATTTCTTTGTCAGTGGGCAAACGTACAAAATCAGCAGCAGATCAAATAGTATTTTCCCTCACTGTATCCATAAAAGCACTTAGTGACAACTGCTGATGTGAATTAATATAAATGCCAAGTAAACTTTTTTATTCAATCACATAACTGTTTCAAATAATGTACCTTAAAATAAAAAATGAGGTAACCCTTCATTTGGATAGTCAATCCATAGCTGCTTCACACTAGATATTCTTTATTTTTTGAAAGTCTGTTAATAGTATTAATATCTGTAGAGCATCTAGAGATCCTAATATTTACTGTGTTAATAAAATTTAACCAAAAATAATATTGCTTGATGGACCATGTTATCACTATATTAAAACAGTTAACAATTTTTGGGTAGATATTATAGAGAAATATATATTTTTTTAATTTAAAATTTTAATGACCAATATTTTCTCTACAGTACTTGATAACAATTGATGTCATGCCCGTCAGGATTTCTAATATCCAATTGCACAGGGTTGTGTCTAGACCTAGTAAGAACAGTTAAAAACTACAAGAAGGCACAATAACACCCTCTCTGTTTCTGTTTCTCCTTTTCCTTTCTCTCTCTCTTTCTCTCTTTGCCAAATCAGAATGTAAAGAACTTTTCTGCAACCAACCTTTTACCCCCATCCCTCTCTCTACCCCCAGACTACGCATGGCCTCTGCCCAGTGCTCTTTGTCCTATCTGGATCTACCTGGATGTCCTTTTCTCCACGGCCAGTATAATGCATCTGTGTGCTATCTCTCTGGATCGATACGTGGCTATACGGAACCCTATAGAGCACAGTCGCTTCAACTCCAGAACCAAGGCCATGATGAAGATAGCAGCTGTATGGACCATATCTATAGGTAGGCTATGTAAATTACATGCATATAGACATACATGGACAACAAAAAAACACACACATACATACAGGAATCATTTAGAGCACAACCAATTTAACTCCAGGACCATGAAAAAAATCACATAAAAAATTCATTTACAAATACATACATTTCAGGATGGTCAATCTTTTTGAGTGTAAACTTGAATCACTTAAACAATTTCTGATGTACCTTGAAAATACAAGAGAGATATATTTTTTTATAAGATCAACTTTGAGAACAACCACAAAAAAACAAGACATCAAGAGAGTATAAAAAATTCTGTAGTTTCTTGACAGATTCCGATTGATTTGAAAAGTCGATGTATTTTGAGTTCCCTTTCGTTCACTTGGTATGACACGCCTCAGGGAACGTGCCTTCACACTCCGGCACTACCTGAGTATTAACTTTAGAATGGCCTTTTAGGCCAAACAGGTATTGAGTCAGGTGATTAAAGCCTGGCTCGACCCCGACATTATTGATTCTCCACTCTTCACTCACACTGAATGGACTGAATGGATCTCATGTTGTGAGCTGTCACTGTAGGGTTTGGTCCTTGGTACCTAAATGAGAAAAAGGTCTAGCAAGAAAAACCCAACAAAGCTTCCATGCTGGGCTTGCATTCTGGGAAATTGTCTTTTTTTCGTGTCATGTGGCTTTGACAGTCACTTTCCTCTGCTCACTCATGAGAATCACCTGGGTATTTTGGCTTTGGTCATTTTTCTGGTGTCCTTGTCTGTCTCAGTTTTTGTGATTATTATCCTTGACTGCACTTAGTTACACTCAAGGAGGAGGTTGGGTTAAAAGCCAACATATGCACGTCTCTTTCTGCGGCTTAGTCTTTCTGCGGCAAGTTAGGTTGTAGGTATTCAACTATCTTCCTATAACAAAGTTAACAAAGTTAATAATGCAAGTCAAATTATGTTATACAAACAAAAGTGTTCAACAACAAGAACAAAATAAGAACAAAAAATAGGTCTATAATTATTAAAAACTACTACAGCTGTTCAACAACCATTTCATCAAATAAATGATAACGTATACATAAATACATAATCTACACTATTTACAAATATCTCCACATTTCCATGAAATAAAACACAAACAGTTTATTCTTAAAAAGGGCTTGAAAGGGGGCTTCTTCATTTCCATTGTGATGTACCCTGCTTTCTAAATGTAAACTATTCCAATCAGTTGTGTGTACATATTAAAATATTTTACTCTGAAAATGGGAATGTCGGAAAATCTTTGAGAAGTCATCAATGGTGACAGAAAGACATGCCCTGATTCTAGGCTACAGGCTGTTTTACTTTACTGTTTATGGACTGAGGGACAGCGCTTTTTGAATGCACTTTCACATGGATGTACTGCATTTCACTTGCTATGGCTGTCCTCAATTATTTATTCCCAGAAGTGTATGTACACTGAACAAAATTATAAACGCAACACGTTTGTTTTTGCCCCCATTTATCATGAGCTGAACTCAAAGATCTGATGTTCACAAAAGGCCTATTTCTCTCAAATATTGTTCACAAATCTATCTAAATCTTTGTTAGTCAGCACTTCTCCTTTGCCGAGATAATCTATCCACCTCACAGGTGTGGGATATCAAGATGCTGATTAGACAGCATGATTATTGCACAGGTGTGCCTTAGGCTGGCCACAATAAAAGGCCACTCTAAAATGTGCAGTTTCACTGTATTGAGGGGGTCCGAAAACCAGTCAGAATCTGGTTTGACCACAATTTGCCACACGCAGTACAACACATCTCCTTCGCATAGAGTTGATCAGGTTGCTGATTGTGGCCTGTGGATATTGCTGTCCACACTAAGTTAAGATAACGTGCACAAAGAGCTGATGCCAGCATGATGCTGTTTGTTGCAGCATTTCGAGATGTAGCTGATGGTGTGACTTTGGGATTTTAGAAGAATGCTTCACTGCTTTAGGATAGTTCCTACACTGCTACGCCTGCTTCTCCAGTTCAAGCCACTGACAGAGAAAATAATTAGAGGCAAACAACTACGCAGAGTTCATCATCCACATATGGAAGACAGCGCTGCTGTGCCCGTGTGTTGTTTGTGTGCAAAAAAAGAAATCTGAAGTCAATAAATGTACTACAACCAAGGAAGTAACAGAGATAATCACACCTGTTTTAACAGTCCTTTACATAAAAAATGTTCAGACAGCTGATAACCTCCCCTGCACAATAGACATTGAAACACCCATCTGTAATACATGCAGTGTGGATCTAATCATTGATACAGGATCAAGTTTGTACACCCTACCAAAGACAACATAAAAAAGACATTGGCCCACATTCGTGAAACCTTCTCAGAAAAGATCTCAGATTTAAGCATAAGGAGAGATGTATGATCAGTTCCAAGTGTGTTTCACAAACTGTCGCACCTCTTCCAAATGAGCGTGGATGTGATCGCATGTTGATATATCAGATAAAGTGGTGGATGCGAGAACACACTGCACTTGTCCTCATTTACTTATGACACACCTTAATTTATGCAGGTGTGGCAATCCTCAACCTATAAATTGACAGATTTCAGAATAAATTCTAGGCTTAAAATGCCTTTTTGCCATTCGTCATTCTCCAGGAAAAAATCACCACGGAACACTCTTTTGCATCTCAGCCCAGAGCCAAGGTCGTTTAGAACAGCAAGCTCTGCCATTATTAGGATAACTGCTTGACCCACAACCAGTGGTTAATTTATCCTCTCACTAGTTAATTTAAGGCCTGTTAGCTAATCAAAATGCTGGCCGCCGAAATTATAATGACCATTTATGATCTCCAAGTATGTTGATACTATAGGCATGGGTGACTTAGGAAAAGCAAGGCAAAGCACATTTATTTGTCTAGCTCATTACATACACAAACGCAATTCAAATCTTACAAACTCATGTACAACAGAAATAAGAGATATGTGGTATGTTTGTATGTGCTCTATTTCTTATTTTACATTAGTTATTATTATTATACTGTAATTGTGATTGTTGGTTTTTTTTGTGATAATGATGGTGGTATTGCGAATTAAGCATTATTTTATGTAGACTTTTGTATGTTGACTCCAACCATATGCAAGTTTGATCATAAGGATATGAAAAATATAATATTGATAGATACCAGGTCTGTCAGTGAAATGATAGTATGATTATTTTAAGAACAAATTTGATAGTACGCACTGTGTTTTCCCAGATAGATTGCGTGACAACAATTTCCAGTACAAAAAGGCAGTAGAAATCTGACAACATTGGTTACACATGAGGAACATTATATATACACCACAGTTCCATTTGGACTTGCTTCATAGCTATCTACATTTCAGTACATTTTATGGATGAACCTGTCCAATACTGGCATCAGAAATGTGTCAAATACAGGGCAAAAACAAAGGAATGGATATTTGCGATAGCAAGGCTATGTAACGAGCCAAAGCCATGATAAACATTATCCTAACAATCTGCCGTAAACACGTTATAAGTTGTTGATGTGGGCACACCGGAAATATGCAGTCTATGGTACGTGAACAAAACAACCACAATAATATCTACATTCTGGAATAAAAGAAAAGTAGTTGTAAACTTTGCAAAGCAAGTGTATCTAGGGTGATGGTAGAAAAGCTTAAGCTAGCAAACCCCAGCTAACACTAGCTAGCTAAGTTATCAAATGTTAGCTTGGTTAGCTAAAGCTAGCTGATGCTAGCTAACACCAACTAGCTAAACTCAGACTAATTGCCTTGATGTTAGCAGAGAACCACCGTGTCGTAAAGGGTCACACCAAGGTTCTTTGCACTCTGGGTGCATTTATCAACCTTGATGGGCATGTCGTGGACAGGTCTTTCTGCAAAATAATTCCAACGTCCAAGCAGAGATGTCAGGCAGGTAACCTTGTAGGAGTGGCCTACCAGGTAGGAAGAAATCCAAGAGGGATCAGAGCCTGAGATGCCAAATCAGAGACAGTGGAAAGTAAGATGTTATGGTTCACAGTGTCATCGGTAGCGGATAGATAGCTTGGGCAGTGGAAAGAGCTAATTTTACATAGAGGAGAGCAGTCTAGGTGTAGTGGCCAATATTTTCATCCTGACTAATTAGGGTCGAGGAGATTGTTCTGAGTGAAGTAGAGTTGGCTGGAGACAGTGTGCTTAAGTATCTTGGAAAGGAAATACTGGGGGGATATGTCCTATAGTTTTTCACATCAGTGGGGTCCAATTTTTATCAAAGGGCATGTTGAAGTCCACTGGGACACAGCCAATGTGAAGAGTTGATGAGGGAGTCTGCAGTAATTTCTTTGTCCATTACTTATCCCCTTCCCCATTCTAGACTGCTGTAGTCTTCCACAAATGCCACTACATGTTTTTGAACATATTTGAATAAATATCTGTTGTTCCACAATCTTGAATCCTTAAAAAAAATGGTGGCAATTATAGCCAACATGAAAATTGGGTTGTACTCATTCTTCTGCAGAAAGAAAGCGTAGTGCAGTTAAAAAGGAGGCCTTGGGATAAGTTTGGGAAATCGAGAGATGGAGAACTTTCCTCTGGGGATGCCGCTTCATCCTGAGAATGCACCACCAGGGAATGACAACTTTCCTGGCCACAAAATAAACTAACAGAGCTGGATTGAGAAGAGCCCATTGGTCAGCAAGGCTCCTGAGCTTCCAATACAATATGGCATACTGACATGGTTAGAAAAACTGATTGGAAAAACTGATTGGGCATATCTGTGAACATTTCACACAGTGAGGATAAAGAATAAGTAAAAAATACCACAGCTATACCTGCCACAGTGCTCACAACTGCTTGGGCATATCTGTGAACATTTCACACAGTGAGGATAAAGAATAAGTAAAAAATACCACAGCTATACCTGCCACAGTGCTCACAACTGCTTGGGCATATCTGTGAACATTTCACACAGTGAGGATAAAGAATAAGTAAAAAATACCACAGCTATACCTGCCACAGTGCTCACAACTGCTTGGGCATATCTGTGAACATTTCACACAGTGAGGATAAAGAATAAGTAAAAAATACCACAGCTATACCTGCCACAGTGCTCACAACTGCTTGGGCATATCTGTGAACATTTCACACAGTGAGGATAAAGAATAAGTAAAAAATACCACAGCTATACCTGCCACAGTGCTCACAACTGCTTGGGCATATCTGTGAACATTTCACACAGTGAGGATAAAGAATAAGTAAAAAATACCACAGCTATACCTGCCACAGTGCTCACAACTGCTTGGGCATATCTGTGAACATTTCACACAGTGAGGATAAAGAATAAGTAAAAAATACCACAGCTATACCTGCCACAGTGCTCACAACTGCTTGGGAGTCATACCCAGTGTTGTCCCAAGTGTGGGCCAAAACAAAGAAAGTCCGTTATATTGAACTTGCAACCTCCTATCAAATTGACAGCAACAATGTGCATGTGATGAGAGGATCTTGGGTGGTTCTGTGAGTTTCTCTGAGAATTATTTGGCACCTGAAGGACACAAAAGGATTGTGTGCACTAAACAATACTTCTCGATGTTCATTCAGGGATCACTTCCTGTGTTCCGTGTCAAAACACTGACAGAACAGCTGAAATCTGTCCTGTTTTGTTAAAACCAGTCAAACTGCAGCTTTCCAGAAGTTGCTATTCACATTGTGGATCCTTCTGACTTCCGTTGTGCAGTTAACTTAGTGGACTATTATAGCAAATGGACAGATATATTATCATTCTTGTCTACTGTGTTTGCTAGTGATGGCTACACATTTTGTCTGGTTAGTGATAAAAGTCTGCAAATGTGTTTTACTGCATTTGATCAGTTTCTGGAGGAAAGAAGTTTCACGGCGGTAATGGCCATCCATGGTCATCTATGCCCCATTGTGTGAACGTGATGCCCCCCCCCAAAAAATTTATTATTTTCAGTCAAAAGGGATGTTGTGCTCTCCGGTTGGATGTAAAAGTCACAAGTCTGTTGACTGGCAGTCACATGAATATAGGACCCTATGGTGTAAGCGTTCATTACATTTGCAACAAAAGTATGAAGTATGATTACAATCCATTGCTGTTTTCATAATATTTCTGCCTTTTCGTTTTGTAGCCTGACTCCAAATCCCTTATAATTTCATTTAACAACGCGCGCACAGTCAGGCTGCACACTGAAGCCTGCTGTTATGTTGAACATAAATAGCTTCATTTGTAGAAGTCCTATGGTAGAGAATTTGTATCTGAGAACTTCCTTAACTAAGACTTAGTTTTCATGGTTCTTGGCATTTTATATATTTTTTAACTTATCTTTCGTGATTTTGAATGTAAGTTTGTTTAAGTAACAAGCTTACAAAGTGTCATTTGTCTTAGCTATCAGTCCAAATAGTACTGTAGCTTAGTCTCAACGGTCACCTTCTTCCCTTAAAGAAGCTGCGGAACATGTATGTCTAAATTGAGCGATACACCAAATTACTTCTTACCAGCAATACATGTATTATTTTACAAATAATTTGTAACGTGTAATGTTTGATGGTGTAATTGGGGGAAATTGTTCTTCTCTGATACAAAATATGAAGTGCCATGTAGATTTGAGTTATTGTTATCTACGTGCAACAGTGGCTGGTTAGTTTGAGGACACACCCACAAACAATGTGTAGGTGAAGAGAGTCAGAATACAGATGGGCCATCATGGGCCATCTTAGTCACTAACGCATGGGGCCACACACAAGCTTTATTACAGCACTTCTCTACAGTAATTGCTTATGTTTTTCCTAACAGAAGTGTTTTTTTTGTTTTGGAGCAATGTAATTGGCTATTTTGCTTGATTGGTCTTGGTACACTGGCCAATTTGGCACCCCCTTAAGACCAAGTGGCCTTGCAACTAAAATCATGTAATTCTGTCCCTGTAGGGATGTACAATCCAGATTCACAAGCAAATGGGGCAGTGGAAAGATTTAATAAAGTACTTAAAGAATGTATTCAGAATGCAGAGAAACTTCAAATGCCTCGTTAACCGGAGTTGACAAGTTCCCTACACATCTACAGAGCTACGCCACATGCAATGACAGGCATGTCACCAGTTAAACTACTTCCCAGCAATGCTAACTGAAGTACCGTCTACCAACAACAGTGTAAGATGAAGAAGCATTCAGACTGTAAAAGTTATGACAAACCTCCACATTTTGAATGTGGTGACATAGTTCACATAAGGAAACCGATGCATGTACACAAAGCAGATGCTAAGTTTACTGGTCCACTCTCAGTGAGGAAACAAATAGGACCAAGAACGTATGTGAAGGATTTACACACATCCAGCAGGCTGAGTGACTGCAAAGGTTGAAAGCCAACATTAATTTCTCTGCCTGTTCTTGAAGGGCGAAGGAGGAAGGTTATCAGTCTGGCATCCTGGAGAAGAAAGCCAATTTGTTACCTGGAGTATGTACCTTCAATCACAATACATTTACATCTTAGTCTTTAAGCAGAAATATGTTCTGGTTAGCATCAACATTGTGATGATAGCAGTGTATATCAACAGACGTTGGAGGGGACCATGGATCATGGAGCTATGCGCACTTCCAGTAACAACATGCTATTTTTCTCAACCAACCACTCCTCAACCTAGGTGCATATTTTCTTTCTTTAGAATGGAGGCTTCAACATTTCTGACCTCTGATCTGAAAGAGGTTCAGCAGGGCCACCACAGAACTATACACACACACGGTATACTAAGTATGCCTGGATGGTCTGTCAGCGTTGCTTCCTGGATGTCATCCATCTGTTGAGAGGACGTATGTGACTGCCGTGGCACAATTACTTACTGTACCAGATGCTCTGATGTGTCCAGGACCCACGACTCTATGAGATTAGACTGGCCTCAGAGTGGACTATGCCCTCAGAAAGAGGCATGCCTTTGAACGTTAATGCAACTACTCAGTCAGTACTCCCTCTATGAGGACTTATTTCTTTTTTCTCTAGGAGACAATTGCTCAGATGCTCCCTTGAGTGGACAGCCCTTGGCTGTCGCATTCAGCTCCGCAATTATGTTATTCCTGTGGCGTGGTGTACTGTGGCGTAAAGGAAAGTTTGGCTATGAATATAACCTTGGTTCACTGAGGAAAAGAATGAGGAGCGGACCGAGGAAGGGAACCACGTACAACACACTGAGGGCCCAACACAACCTGACCCGGAGTGAAGGGCGGACATGAAGGAACAATGTTAGGTGTGACCCGGGTTTATACCACGGCCCCACACCTGTTTAACCTTAGAAGGCATGGTTGAAGCACACAAGTTAAATTCAGAACCGACAGTCTCTAGTGGTTTCCTGGGTTCAGAATAACACAGCAGTGTGTGTGTGTGTGTGTGTGTCTGTGTGTGTGTGTGTGTGTGAGAGAGAGTGAGAGATGACAGCATGATAGGTCAGGTTGAGATTTCAGGACAATCAGAGGATCTGATCACATCAGATTAGAGTGAACGTGTGGAATTACACAGTCTTTGTCTTATTTTCCTGTCTGTCTCTCAGTTACTCTCCATCTGCACCTCTGTCAGTCCCTCGTTCTCTCTCGCTACCTCTCTTTTTCTCTTTATCAGACTCTGTCTCTCCCTCTGTCCGACACTGTGTCTCTCAGACACAGATTTTTAGACTGTCAGTCTCTCTCTCTCTGTTAGACTAATCTTTGTATTGTTCTTATATCCATCGTTTTCTCCCGAGGTAAATTAATGACCGGTCAGCCACCATAGGAAGGTCTTAATCTCTCTTTTGCCCCTCCCTCCTCCCTCCCTCCATTTCCTCCTCTCAACTTCACCTCTCTTCCACCTATTTTTCTGTCACCGATATTCATCCATGTCCTCGTCATCATTATCCTCCACAACAAGGACAATTTCTTCATCGCTCTCTGCTTCTCTCATCCCTCTCCTTCTCACAATTCAATTCCACATTTGTTATTGGCGTGACGTAACAGCGAACATATTGCCAAACGTAGACCGGAGATAATAATAATCTCTCTTGCGTGCTCTCTGGAGTTTGCATACAACAATGATTGGTCTTCACGATGAAAAAACTATCTTTGTCTCTTTACCCTCCCTCTTCCATTCTTCATCTCTCCCCTCTCTAACTTATAGCTCTGTCTTAGTATCCGAGAATTGTCATCGGCCTCCACAACAAGGACAAGGTCTTCATGTGTCTCGCTCCCTTACTAATCATTTTCTCTCCCTTTTCATCCATCTATCCTGGTTGTGCCCATGCCTATTGTAATAATCGGCCTCGATTACAAGGACAGGGGGCCTCTCTTCTCTCTCATCCTTCTCCTCTGTCTCCGACTAGGAGTGGCAGCGCCTATTCCGGTCGTCAGACGGAGTGCTGATCTGTTGCTCCCTCTCCCCCTAATCACGTTATGCCTCTCCTCTTCCGTCCAACCTAGGAGTGTCAATGTTGATCCGTGTCATCGGGCCTGGTAAAGACAAAGTGTTTATCCCTCCTTCCTTCTCTCCCTCCCCAATTGCAGTCGTTCTGTTCTCATCCCACAGCAGTGTTGATGCCGATCCAGGTCATCAGTCTTCATAAGACAAAGTGTGTTTATCCCTTTCTCCTTTTTTCTCTAATCACATTCTTTCTCTGTTCTTATCCTTCTACCTCAGGAGTGTCAACGCCGATCCCGGTCATCGGCCTTCACAACAAGGACAAGGTGTTTGTCAACGGTAGTTGTGTCCTCAACGAGCAGCACTTCATGCTGATTGGCTCCTTCGTGGCCTTCTTCATCCCATTGGTGATTATGGTGGTGTCCTACTGCCTCACCATACAGGTCTGTCGCAGACTGTTTCATTGGTTCACAGTTGCCATATTCTGTCTTTTGATTGGCTAACAAATCTTTACATCCCACCGACCTCTGACTGAATCACACTCACAATTCTGCTTCATGTAATTGGGCTGCTTGGACGGAGGAATTGAGAATGGACTCTAAAATTGATGCAGAAACCCGGATCAGGAATAACTGGAAGATTTTGCTGCTTTTTCCGCTGCCGCAAGTTGTGCATCGGCTGGTGTGCTTTCCTATTAGCCGGTCAGATGTTGTCCTCCCACCTGAGGTGCTGGGAGATGATTTTCAGAAAAAATGTGAATGATTCAGCTGGACTAGCAGCTGGACACTCAATCTCCAGAGTCAGAGGGGGTGATGGGAGTTTTCAGAAGGTTGCCTTGAGGTTTTGTCTGTGTTAAGTTATTATGAGTGCACCAGTACAGCAGCCAGTCGACCTCTCCATGATACATGGACTCAACAGCGTCTGCGATGAGACAGAAGGGTGGCATCTCAAACTGGAGTAACTTAACAGCTGCATTGTTTGAGGGACAGTTGTCATATTAGTGATAGACCACGTGAGAATATGACAGAGCCTAGTGACTTGGTATATAGAGAGAAGAGGACAGAACCTAGAACCAAGCCTTGGGGGACAACTGTAGTGAGAGGCTGTGAAGCAGCCTCAGATTCTCTCCATGACACCTCAGAAGAGCAGACCACTAGGTTGGATGCCATCTAAAAATGTCTACAGCATTCTAAACTTTTGCAGGGAATTCTTGAGTAGGTTATGCAGCCAATGGTCTGGAATGAGTTTGTGAGAGAAGTGAGAAATGGAAGAAAGTCTCTAGAGATGGTTTGGGGGATTGGGGTCAAGGGGGCAGGTTATTGGACATCACTAGTCGCACCATTTCATCTGGAGAGAGAGAAGGAAAAGAGGATATTGCATATATAGGTTTGGTGTGTGAGGGACCAGTGGACCCAATAGGCTGAGTGAGTGAGGTACGGATTTAATCAACCTTCTTCTCAAAGTGGTTAACAAAGTCATCCGCAGAAAGGGAAGATGGAGGGCGGGAGTACAAGGATTGAGAAGAAAGGTGACAAATCATTTCCCAGGGATAGAGGAAGAACTGATACCAGCAGATAGCAAGGAGGGAGTGAAAGGATGATAAGTCATCCGGAAATTTAGTTTTCCTCGATTTTGCAGTAAGCTACCCGCAGCCCTCTTCTGTGAATTCCCTTTGTGTCACTTTGTGTCAATGGCGCTGTGGGGGGCTGAGCCGGCTGGCTTGAAGGAGGACGGTCATGGGATGTGGGTATTGTGGTTTATCTATTACCAAACCATTACTCACCGACCTATTGCCGTATTTTGGAACCCATGGAACTGAATTAAGTTATTGCATCTTCATTATTTAAATATTTAACATATCCCATTTAACGATTTTAATGATTTCTGGCCTAGTCTGAAAGGTAACCCCTTTAAAAATCGTAATACATGTTGTAATAGTTGGACTACGTGCAACAACAAATATTTGTGCATGACAGACAAGTGCTGCAAAACTTGTGTGAAATACTAACAAAGAAACATTCAATATAATACATATTACACAATAATAATACATGCTACACAATTATAATATACACTACGCAATAATAATACATACTACACAACAAGGCTGTAGCCATGGAGTCAGCATTGGGGGGGACATAATCAGCCGGGGGTCTCGGGGTCCCCCCAGAAAAACATTCAAAAATGTTGAAAATATTTATAACATAAATATTTACAAAATCTGATATTGCAGTGTTGTTGTTCCTACAACATCATATTAAATGTTGCTCTAGGACCATCATTGCAACTGACCTGTAGTTGGTTACCCCAGTCCAAAGACAGAGTATTCCCCCACCCCTTGACCTAAACCTAACCTCACTAGTACCTGTGCCTAAGCCTAACGTCAGTTGTGCCAACATTAATTAGAATGTCGTCGGAACAACACCAACATGGCAATATCAGATTGGTCATCAATATTTGCTCCTTTTCTCATTCACCATGTCACCTGCTTGTCCTGCCCTGTTGGCATTCTCATGCTCTCACTCTCTCTCTCCCTCTCTCTCTCTACTCTGAACGCACCAGAGTGAACATGAAATAAATACTATCAGTAAACAAGTGGCGTTTCTTCTCATGAAGTTCAGGAATGGATTACTATCCATTTCTGATCTGAATGGCAATGATTATTATATCAATAAACATTGACTCACCTCTTGTGCTACTTTATACTTAGTTTTTTATCTGACTGGTATTCATTTTCTCACTGCTTTCAGATTACTTTTATTTTCTGAGGCTGCCCAAAGATTTGAGGAATGTCACTGCCACCCTTCCTCTTGCTCATGATGACACTCACTGTGAATGAAAGCTGACTAATAAAACTGCTAGTACTTTAATCAAACACTAATAATGCTATAAACAAATACAGCTATACAGTATACTATACGAATATACAATCAATGAAAACGACTACTGTCGACTGTAGTCGTTCATAAATTACACGTTATTTACACTTTACTCAGACTTCATGTGGGCTTTCTGACGTATCTAACGACATCATTAACGTAATAAATTAACGTTAGTTGAATACGCACATGAGCACCATTGTTGGTCGCTGGGTGAATGTGTGGCTAATTAGCTTTCCAGGTAACTTAGCTAAGATAGATAACGTTAGTGCTTGATCGATTAGCACGCGCAAATCGATCCGTTTTCACCAAAAACCATTGTTTACACTCCATGAAATTACTGACACTTTTTAGCATATTATTATAAATTTCCACAATTACAGTTCCAGCAAAAAATGACTTGCAATTGACAGGAAGATAGCCTACGTAACACTCATATTACATTCTAGTTTTCCACTTTTTAAAAACATTTGAAAGTAGTAGGCTAATGAATATGATTGGGCTACATCTCTACATTAG
Organism: Esox lucius; assembly: GCF_011004845.1. NCBI lineage: Eukaryota > Metazoa > Chordata > Actinopteri > Esociformes > Esocidae > Esox > Esox lucius. The sequence continues at coordinate 25,637,460 of NC_047592.1, read as the reverse complement.
CTAAATGTCTGTCAGATATTCAGTCATTCCAATTAATCCAATTAACTTCGATCTTCCAGAATCTGACTTTTTATCTGAACATAACCCAAAATCTAATGATGCTTAAGCCTGTTCTGTTATTTGTGTTTTATTAATGTTTTTAATTGCTTCAAAATATTGCTGAAAAATAAATGGCAATAATTCGAAAAGGGATGATAAGTCATATATAAAAATTAAGATATCCGTAGCTTTTCAGGCATAAACTAAATCTACAGTGGTCTGATGATTTGCTCTACAACCAACATTGTCAAACTGTTACAGAAACCCCTGGCACAATCGTTTGCAATCGTGACCACCCGCATAGAAATAAGATTTACCCGCGCGAACGTAACCTGCGATTATTATGGCTACCAGCAGTGGCGTTTATATATGTAAAAAATTTGTGGGGCACAAACCATTTCAAAATATAGGATACATAACAGTACAGCTCCAAAACTCTTGCTACTGATGTTTTTATTTAACACATCAACAAACAGCATGGCTCCACAAAACACTTTTAACGACAGAGCAGTACATACTGGACAGAGAGAGAGAGGCCTTCTTGTGTAATTGCTCTCCTCTCTCACACACATGTAAAATTACCACTGTCACATTTACAAACCAAAATTAGGAATGCAACTAAGCTCAGAACCAATGTGCCTACAGGGCCATACGCAAACAGCAATGAGCTCAACACCACTGAAGGCCACAACGAAGCGGAAAGACAACGTTTTAGGGATACAGATCCATTCTATGACAACAACATTTATAGATAAGCATGGACACACTGACACTCGTCACCATCTATATCAATCGATCCAGCACAAAAATATGACCAATGCACAGACCAGCACCACAAAGGCAGGATGATAAAATATGCTTTCACTCACCAAGGCTGAGGGTTCACTTGAAGAGAATGGTGGCACGGCAGTTCTTCTTCTAGGCAAACTTTTCGATGAATCAGCTGGCTTTGGATGGACAACATGGCCATTGCGTTGAGTCGTGGCTGTCCCATGGTATTGCAAGTGAAGGTTTTTACCCTCTTCAAGGTGGAAAAGTTCCTCTCTGACTCGGATGTCATCATAGGTGTTGTTATGTTAATTTTCAGCAGAGTGACGGTCTCAGCAAAAGCCTCCTCTAGGTTGTTCTCATGGATGGATCTTAACAGAGACAGGGCCGTCTTACCAGTGTGAAGCTCAGTGTGGCGGTACAGAGTGGTCAGCTCAGACTTCAACTTAGAGGCCATAGTTTCAGCACACAATCAAGCTCAGTACCTATGATAAAAATTACAGACTTCTACATGCTTTGTAAGTGGGAAAACCTGCAAAATCGGCAGTTTATCAAATACTTGTTCTCCCCACTGTATATATAAAAAAAACTATAGTCTTGTTTTTACCTGATTGTAGGACCAGCTGTGCCCTCAGCTTGACATTCTCTTCAGTCCGACGTTTATTGAGAAGCTAAAAAGCACAATGAAATAATAGTGAAATTAATAGTGAAATAAACAAAACTGCCATGTAATTTCTGAAAGGTTGTACAGTATTGCATTTTAGTAAAGGGCACACTTTCAGACAAATGCACCTGCCCTTTCATGAAGACAGGATGCTAGCGTAACTATAGTCTTGTTTTTACCTGATTGTACCGCCAGCTTTGCCCTCAGCTTGACTTTCTCTTCTCTCAGCTGCTTGATCTTCTCCAAATGTTCTGAAAGTAAAGACAAACAGTTAATTATGCATTCCTAAATATCTGGTTATTTTACAATCAGAACTCACCAAAATGTGTCCACCAAAAACATTTGTCCACCAAAATGTGCAGAGCTAAAACTTCCCCCAACCTCTGCCTTCTTGCCCTTAAAATTAAATTGAACATTCTTTAATAACAAGTTAAGCATCTGGCTTAAGTGAATGAACCCAGGCATACCTATGTAGCAGTCCTCCACATGTTGGCGTGGAGTACCTCTCTGGTGCCTTGGAGTTCTGTGCTTGCTCCAGAAAAATAAACATAAAAGTTGGGTAACCGTCAGCATAAGACACACACAGGCTAGCTAAGAAGACACACACAGCCTAGCTAAGAACAATATGGACACACGACACATCAGTAACGGAATTGTAACAAATGCAGGTTTATCTAGTCTAGCTAAATGTTACTGCCAAGAGTAATGTTATCCACATGATGTGGATAACGTTACACAAAGAAACACAATTTAGATAATGTTACGTATCAGTTAATTAAAGTTACAAGGAATAAGCACATATATTATAACATTCTAACTTGTTAATACTCTAAGAAACACGATTTAGACAAGTTAGCTAACAATGTTACTATTCCTGTTCAACTGCTGATATGCGAAGAAGCACAAAACATCAGAACTTGAGGATAAACAAAGAAACAAAAAATTGTAAGCAACCCAACTTTTGGACACACGAAGGAACACAAGGGTTACTGTAAGTATTTCATCTCAGTCCAATGCTGTTTTTTTTCAAGCTCAGTTTCTATAACTTGTTTTCCCGCCCATGAACTTGCATTCAGCTACCAGTGACTTTGACTAAAGATGTTAATAGAATATTGCAAACAGTCATTGTTTAATACAAAACAGTCATTATGTTCTTACTCAGTAACCTAACAACACTCAGTTATTCATAATAACGCAGAACAGAACCCACCTATGTATGTGACTCGGCGTTCTATAATTTTCAGTCCGCTGTCCAAAATAAATCTTGATCTTCGTTTGTTTCGAGAGTTAATCAAATTGTAGTAAATCAATGTCATAATCCACATGTTGTATTGTCCAATTCAGAGCATATAGCTCATACCTTACACCCTTTGAAAAAGAGTTGTTCCTTTTCCTGAACGAGACTTAAAGAACTTAAATTATCCAGTTTTCACCTTACTAGAATGTGGTATTCCTAGCTTGCAAAAATGGCGATTGTCTTGCCTCACGTGCAATTCACATTAGCTACAGCGCCATCTACGGACACGGCGGTGTTTAAACACAGTAAAGAACTGTCCCCCTTGAAGCGATTACAGTCAAGGCTATAGGGCGAGTAGTTGAGCCGGGACTATGCGGAAAATGGCCATTAGTTTGGGGGAAAAGTGATGGTAAGCAATGTTGAGAGACGGCTGTTTCTATGTGTTTACTGTACATGTCTAAACAAAGGTCCTTTACACAAGCAATAGTGCAATACTCAAAGTCTATTTTATTTATAAACTACCAATGTTGACCAAAATTCTGTACACTAAGATTTACAATATTAAAATAAAGTTAATACAAATAATTAGTACAAGAATAAAAGGGGTACAATAGCATCTCTGCTGGAAGAAAATGGCAACACAAGCAGATACAGCAAATCACAGCACACGCCCTCTCTTCTGCGGCTAGCTGCCAGTGTAAAGCAGTTGAGCCGCTGGTGGAAAGCCGCCTGAGATACAGCAAATTGAGATCAGGAGAAAAGCGGCAAAAGGTGGCCCGCTGGCTGTGGGACATTATAGCCTCCTGCGGCCCGCCAGCAGCAAAACGCTGGCGGGCCGCCATCGATTGCTCACTGTGTATTGCCTATCTTTGTTCTGAGAATTATGCGTTGAGTAGATAACTTAATAACATTTTATATGACTCAGCTAATATTATCGAAGGTAATAACTAGCACTTTCTCTGTCACTAAACTGGTTATGCACGTCCACCTTTGCACGCATCACACACACAATTGAGGCGCACAATTCATATTTCGGTTCAAATAATGATGTTTTTATAACATTAAATAATAAAGTCAAACATACAACGTCTCATAATTATTTCACGCACCTATTATTTTTCAATTAATTAAGTAATCCAAAAGTAATCATACATTTTTTTCAAAGGAATCTGTCATCCCATTACAATATTATTGTTGTTGTTACATGTAACGGATTACTTGTAATCGGTTACTCCCCAACGTTTTATATCAATATATTGGGGGGGACATTTTGAACATATTTGAATATTGCGGGGATGTGTCCCCTCCAATATATACTGTAATTACGGCCTTGCTACACAATAATAATACATCATACACAATAATAATACATACTCCACAATACCAATATACATACTACACAATAATAATACATACTACATAATAATAATACATACTCCACAATACCAATATACATACTACACAATATAATACATACTACACAATATAATACATACAACACAATAATAATACATACTCCACCTTACCAATGTACATACTACACAATAATAATACATACTACATAATAATAATACATACTACACAAATGTCTTTCCTGTCAGTATTGCAAGTCTAGGCTGTGTGGAGTCTAGGCTGTGTGGAGTCTAGGCTGTGTGGAGTCTAGGCTGTATGGGGTCTAAGCTATATGGAGTCTAGGCTATATGGAGTCTAGGCTGTGTGGAGTCTAGGCTATATGGAGTCTAGGCTGTGTGGAGTCTAGGCTGTGTGGAGTCTAGGCTGTGTGGAGTCTAGGCTGTGTGGAGTCTAGGCTATATGAAGTCTAGGCTGTGTGGAGTCTAGGCTATATGGAGTCTAGGCTGTGTGGAGTCTAGGCTGTGTGGAGTCTAGGGTGTGTTTTTAGATATGAAACTGAAATGAGCACTGCGAATTGAACCAAACCTTTCTTCAACACATGACTTCCTTGTGAAATTCTGATCATACTTTTTTAAGAACAATTTAGCAAATGTAAAGAACATTTAGGAGAAGAGTAATAGCATACTAAGCTAGATTTACTGTAAGGAAAAGAATATTGAATGTGACTTAAGTATTGCAAATGTGTGTGTCCAGTTTTTCACACTTCTCTCTGGTAATTTGGCTGGCAATAGCTCATCATATCTGCCAAATGCCTTTCAACTGCCAGCTAATGGAAACCCTGGACTTGATGTCATGTATTTCTTCCCCCAGGTCCTCCAACGCCAGGAGACCGTCTTCCTCTACGAGGGGAAGACGTCCTCCCAGCAGCCACTGCAGCCTCCCACTACACCCTTATACCAGCGACCCCCGCCTTCAAACTTGCAAGTCCCTCCCATAAACATTGAGGCTCCTCCCCCCAGCAGACAAGGCAGTCTGACCTGCCTGAAAGGTGTAGTGCCTGAGCAGCAGACTGGCCTCTTAAGCACCTCACCCTCAGATAGCATCAGCCTAATGCCGGGTTCCGAGATGCCATCCCAGCTGAGCTCACCTTCGGGGCGTGATCCGAGAGATAGTCACGGGAGACGGGGGATGATGCAGGCCATTAAGAATGAGAGGCGGGCATCCAAGGTAACTTTATAGTAGCCCTCCACTCTCAACTACAACAACTGATCATTTGTTACCTGATTTAATTCACAAAAGGCCCATCTCTGTGATAAATCCTGGCATTTTGTTTGTTGTCATTTTCCCATACATTTGACCAGGCTAGTCAGTTATGAACAAAGGCTTGTTTACAATGGAAAGAGGCAAACGTCTTCCTTTGGTGAGGTGGGCAGGGATTAAAAGACAAGGCAGACCTTAGGCTGAACAAACTTGGCAACCGCATAGATACTTTGGCAGGCAGCACATCTATATCCGCTGACAGTAAAACAAGGGCACATCATTTCGAGAGACATATGTCAAAAACACAACAGACCAAAGTCTGACATTGCAGTGTGTGCACTTTCCTCTTTTGTTCTCTACTGCTCTTTTGTTTTCAAAACATCTATTTTCTTCTTCACTTGTCATCTCTCTCAAGTCCACTCTGTTCAGATGTGTCCTGTGTTCTCTGTTCTATATGTTTCAGGTGCTGGGGATCGTCTTCTTCCTGTTTCTGATCATGTGGTGCCCGTTCTTCATCACCAACGTCACTTACGTCCTCTGCCAGGGTTCGTGTAATGAGCCCCTTCTGGCCGAGCTCCTCAACGTCTTCGTATGGGTGGGATACGTATCTTCCGGCGTCAACCCTTTAGTTTACACGCTGTTCAACAAGACATACAGACGGGCATTTTCTAGCTACATACGTTGTCAGTACAACACGGGTCCGAATGCAGCGATCAGTAATAAGTCGTTGGCCATTCCCACAATACATTGTCCATCGTATGCAGTTACGCCCATACTTGGACATCCCGGTGGGAACGGGAAGATGGGAGGTGTAGACCGGAATAGTAACTGTCGAAATGGAAGGGGCGGGGCGGATGGGAATGGGATTATCATAGTGGTAGAGCCTGAAGATACCACAGACGACGGAATGGCAATAGAGATGGAATGCCCCAGAATAATGTCAGAATTGGAACCCAGAATGTCTGAGTTAAAGTTGTCCGTCAACAGCTTCCGCCATGGTCACCTGGAGCGCACCAGCAGCGTCTGATTGGTTAATTGGATGTCATCAGCTCAGTCTCTGTGGTTGATGATGGATGGACAGAGGATTGTCTATTTTGATGTGTGTGAGATCAGGGGACAATACTGGATTTGTTTTATGGTTTAGTAGTGGACAAATATAAAAGGCCCGATCAAGACCATAGAGATTTTAGGGAGCCTTTCTTCTATACACTTGGAAAGCCCTTCTAAAGCAGGCGTTGTGGCACAAGAGCTCTCTATTCATCTCTATGGATTCACCTAGACCTAAAAGTTCAAACTGACCACTATCGTTTTAAACTAATCTAACGTAGCAGATGTCAAAGAAAAGCCTGAGCGAGGTTCCCACTTACGGTTTTCAGGGTTGTAGGAAGCAAAGTTGAACAAGCTTTATCCCTGAAAACCGAAAACGTCTGGGTTTCTACCCACGCTGTGAAGGCATCAAGAAGGAAGAAAAGAAACCATGAACAAGGCTAAACCGAACTGTAATATTATTCTTAGTAACAGTTGTTTATATATTATAAGGGGTTACAACTGGGTATGGCATTACATAACAAAACTAATCAGAATTTTTTGTGGGCATGGTGAATAATAGTAACTAGATAGACTAGTAATGTTGAACTATGAAGGAATGTAACTGAACAACGTGAACCCACTAAAGCTCCAATGACAGTGTCACAGTGCCACCTTGTGGTGCCTGTTATGAATGCATGACAAATCATTTTCCGGAGGGCCTGTGGATGAAGGGGTTGGAAACACTGGTCTGAGTACAGGATCTCTCCCACGCATCATAATGAGTTACCTCAAGCAGATTTACACAACACTCTTTATGATGAGATCAGATCAGAACTAGGGATATTTAACCTGGTTCTCTATGATGCTTCATGTATTGGGGTTCTGCACGGCTTCGGCGTGTGCAAACATTTGTTACGCACGTTTAGCCTAATTAGGTCTCAGTGTTTTCCAGTCTTGAGCAGAACATAAACCCACCTCCACTACCAATGACCACTGTCTACATCGCAACTGCCACCACAGCTAAATCCTTAATACATTAGTAACTCTATAGGCCTATACATTATAATCCTGTCTGACCAACAACGTTATTCCTACAACCCATCCCCGACGCTGCCGCAACCGCCACACCAGAGCACCTGAATGAATGTATCTATGACAACATCTGACCCCTCTACACAGGTCAAAAAAGTATCAATTCACTCGGTCAAGTGCTCTCTTGTAAGGAAGGTGGAACATAAGTCCTGACCAATGCTTGGAATGTTGGACGTTTTACCAGACAAATGGCAGAGGTTTACCCTATAAGCACAGGACGTTGTAAGTCCTCTTTCAACAGCTTGTGCTCACTGGGTCGCTACAGGCCAATTGCCATGTTTGACAGAAAGTCGGGAAAAAACATTCTGCTAAAAGAATGACAAGTGCAGAGGGGACGGCACCGAAAACTGTTAAGAGTCGGTTGTGGCTTGATTCAATATTGATTTGCAAACCGATTGATCAGCGGAGTGAATAGGTAGCGTAAACAATGTATTTTAAGCTGTATATGTTTGCCGTAACAGTGTTTTGTAGGATGTAGCTAGCTCTGGTCCAGGGCGTTAGTGTAGCTTGTTAACTCTAATGTTACGTTCATACAACATTAAATCTGCTTGAATCCCCCTCCAATTCATATTTACCAGTGAGAAACTAGTCTGTCATCCTAGTCCCAACGACTTCTCCCACATGCGGAACTCTATTATAGTTTTTTCAGCTGTTAAATGCAACAATAAAATATTTATATAAAAATAATTAAAGTTATAAATAACTATAAATAGTTAACAAGCATAACAGATATACTTGTTTACATTCGAGGGAACGTTACAAATAATATTTTCCAAGTTTTGTCATGAACGCAGCTTAAGCCTTGGTCCAGAGCTAGAGATCTGTTATGTGTTACAATCAATCAATCGCTGTTTTTTATACCATTTACTTGTGAATGTCTGTCAATGACACTTGTCATATTTTTACTCTTTTAAGCATCCACATTAAAATGTATTTTTTTCTTATTTGTATTCGGTTTAATGCTGCTATTTATTTATTATTAAACAGTCATTTTATTCTGTGCGCAGACTCCCACTTTTGCTTACACATTTTCAGCTCAGATGTTTTTTTTATGACAGTTGTCTTTTCTAGGACCTTTTACTACTAATAAAACACTGCATACCCCAGCCAATTATATTATAGAATACAACATGCAAATGGCTCATACTGGCTGGTATAGAAGGGTGGGATAAACATTATGAAAACAACCAGAGGTCCCTATCTATACAGACACAAAAATATATATTACAGAACGTGCTGACATCAGTCTACTTTAGAGGGGTCATTATGAATAACATTAAAGTAACATCTAATGTCTTAAAATCTGAAAATGTATTTTGAATTTTTAACAAGATTTATTTTTTAGGAAATTGACAGTGAAAGCATTGAGAAATGTATTATAGAAGTTACCCCATGTTGTCTGATGTGATATGACAAAAGGTGTAACGTAGGAATCTGTGCAAAGCAACACTTTTTCTGGTCAAGAGCTATGAGCTGCAGATGGTGAAATGTAATGCAATGACTGATCAACAGTTAGATCAAAATTATACTTTGTTAACACCAATTCCAGATTGCCTCTTTAATTCTAGACAGCAGGCTTTGAAATATATTTATGTCTTTAAGCAAATCTTAAGGCATAATCCCACTTGCAAAATATTTGTTTGGCAGGTACTTGGTGTGCTAGCAGAAATTATCAGGTTACTGACATTTCTACAGAGTTTTACCTTGCAAATCGATTTAGTTAATCTTATATGACTAAACTTGAAATGGTTGAGACTTGAGCTTTATTTAATCCAAAAACGTGTTTTATTGCAGTAAATGCATCATAATCTGTTTTGCATAATTGTTGTTGAATCATTTGACTGCACAGTAACCCTACACTGTTTACTAATCTATTAATTAACACATGTAAACTTGTAACTTAGAATGCCAGCTGACAATATCTGACCATACTTGGGCTCTCAAGCAATGCAATATATTGTGTGCATTTTCCCATTTGGTTGTAGCCCCATGCATAGAGGAGATAAGAGTTCCAGCCCATTACCACCCACGAAAATAGATAGCAAGAAAGCTACTTAGCAAACCAGCTGGAAAATGTTAGGTAATAAGCATGCAGTTAAACCTGTTAGTTGGAGCAAATGACCAAGCTAAAGAATAATGCATTATAATCTAACATGGCATACATTGGTGAACCCTAGTAATTGTAATCTAACATGGTGAACCCTAGTAATTGTAATCTAACATGGGGAACACTAGTAATTGTAATCTAACATGGTGAACCCTAGTAATTGTAATCTAACATGGGGAACACTAGTAATTGTAATCTAACATGGCACACATTGGTGAACACTAGTAATTGTAATCTAACATGGTGAACCCTAGTAATTCGAATCTAACATGGGGAACACTAGTAATTGTAATGTAACATGGTGAAGACTAGTAATTGTATCCACAGTAAACTGTGTAATAGTATCACTGATAACCCCAGATTTATGCAAATGAGATGACAGCATCATTCTAGTGGCTGAAACAGGCAGAATTTAAACAGGGTGGATTGTACTCCACTTCCAAAGATTGCCATGAGACGAAGTAGAATTTTAATCTTTAGCAATACATTTTGTTTTGACGTATTTTTATGAAACACCAGTTTGAGGCTTAGATGGTCCGGTGTTCTTTACCACAGCTTCCAGTTCACAGGTACTGCTGCAGCATGATTTCTTTTGGCAAAAACTCCTCTAACTTTCCTCACTGTCTTTGTCAAGAATGCATGAAATGCCCCCACAAAACATGTAGTAGGTTTTAAGTGGTTGAATAAGATCCAGTGATCAAGGCAGGCAATAAAGATGCATTTGTGTTTGAGAGGGACAGTCCACTACAGGTTTTAATGTTGTACAGTTTCATCAAACAGAGAAATTATTTTATATACTCTACATGTTATTGTGACATTACTGTTTTTCTATATCTGAACATTGACAACTATTGTGTGACTTAGAAATGCAGTTATCGGTATAGGGTTTCAAATCAATAAATATAATTTGTTTTAAAAATAGCTAATTATATATTTTTACATATATACAGTGTGTTAGAAATCAGCCGTTTCGTATAGTGGTCGAATTAATGATCGCGTACCCGGACGTCAAGGGAGAGAGACATTCAATTATTTTTTGTAGTCCATTGTATATGATGTTACAAACTGGATACCACTCTGACGTACAAACTCGTTCTCATCTCAAAGAACTTCCAGCTGTCCTCTACTTTATTGCAACTCAGAATCCACGTCAGAGGACTGTAAGCCTATTGGCTGATTACTGTCACGCTTGAACTGAACATGATTCCTGTGTACGGATGAACAGATGTTCTGTTGTAATCCAAACATGACAAGCATACATTCACACACTTCAGCACTCCCCGCTATCACACATCTAAGAAAAAACATTACAATTCAATCTCTAATGAAAGAAAAGGCTCATACACTTATGTTACAAATGACTAAGACAAAACAACAAAATAATTGTATCTGACCTATGAGGTCTTATTGTCCCTCAAATGAAAATGAATATAAACAAGACAATTGACACACCCCACTCTGACACATAATTCAACGTATGACAGTCATCAATCCCGTCCCCACCTCAGATTATAAGGGTCGAGAAACATATTGATATTAACAGGCTACTATCTGTGTTAACAGTGTTCAGCAGAAAATTTGACCCAAAATAACATAATGAGTAAACAATCCCCAAAGTCCATTGAACAATCAAAACCCCCCTTGTCCGTATCATGATCCATGCAACAATATCATACAAAAGACTTATGCATATCCTGTTGTACCTGTGAAACATTCTACTTTTAGATAGGGAAAGATTCCATCTTTAATAGGGAACAATTCTACCTTTAATAGGGAAGGATTCACTGTACAAACATACCATGATAGCCGTCATAATGTCAATCATTAGGCATCATCACAAAATAAGTCCAAAATTGGGATTGTCATCATAGTTTCCCACCTGTCTTGCAAGAAACAAACCTTTACATATATGAAATCACCATATCAGTTTATTAAGGAAAATCGTAGTTTCCAATCAAGTGTCCTTTAATTCAGTGATGTAAAGTTCCAATATCAGTTAATGCAGTCAGTGTGATGTGGAACCGGCAAATTGCCTGGTTGTCCTAACAAGTCAGTGTAGGTGTGTAGTGGAGTAGTGAGCTTTGTGATGTATTATCAGAAAAGGGGTTATGATGTCCCGATCTGTTAAACGTATAACTGCAAAACAACGATTAGTGTGGTTCAACAGTCCATCAGACTTTCATCCACTGGGTAATTTTCTGTCAACTTCCACCAACGAAGACAATAGATCAGTCCTGAAAACGTATGGATCTCAGACGTTCCATCATTAGAGTGAAGCTTACACCCTGTGATGGTTCGGCTACAAAAACATATTTATCTAAAAATTAACTTACCATAAGTTAGTCCAGAATGGACATTATAATTTTTTTCCCAACCATCCATTATTCAGCTCTGTCCCAGGCTGTAATTAGCATTCTTAGCATCGTCCAAATTCATGAATGGAAACTAAATCGTCCCACAACAGCAAAGCTGCATTGCAAGCGGAAACCTACTCCAAAACACTCCAAACTAAGACTAGTGGTGTTGTTTAGCTCAAAGAACATGATGATGTTGTATTCCTCTGAAAAAGTTGTACGTTTCGCAATATATTTGTCATTTCCAAAAACGTGTTTTTCTATTTATTTTTTAAATAAAACTTACCAGTCAGTTTTGTTCACAATGGCATCAATCCGCACATTCTTTCAGAAGAGAAGGTGTGTACGTCACAGTAAACAAAAGTTAGCATTCGCCAGCTTGGAAGCAAGTTACCTATTTTGTCGTTGATATTCACCAAAGGACAGTTTGTTGACTTGCTTGAGAGACAAAGGACAATACATAAATACGACCAGGAAGAAGACTTTTTCAGAGGGATAGAACCTTACTTGTTGGAACAAAATACACAGAGAAGTGACCAAACTAGAGTCTTGAACAGCAGCTGACAGGGAGATGGTGAACCAGTTAATCCCCAACCCTTGCTCAGAATGTCAGGATGGTGGTGTAGCTGTGGATTGTGCAATCTTATGCCAACCGAAACGGACGTTTTAGAATCTCTCTTGTCGATGTTCGTATTTTTTTTAAATTGTCAAATCCATACCCAGTGTCTTTTGATCAGGCGATCTGTTTATAGGCAAAAGTGCTATCTTTCTGTTTTGATTCAAGCAGTAATCTAGGTTGCTACATTTTGCTGGACATTGCCGATCAGGCAGGCATTTATCTGATGAAGGTATTTTGGCCAACTATGTTTCAAAGTTTCAATATGTGATTGTACATCCAAAATGCACTGTTTAGGCCTGTTATGCATCAGACTAATATGGAGCCCCCCTGGGGTCAGCTGAGAAAAAAAATAATGAATAATAATCCATTCCCTCGGTTTTATAATCTGTTCGCACGGATTCATAATCCATGCCCTCAGTTTTATAAACTGTTCGCACGGTTTTGCAATCTGTGCGTACGGTTTTGCAATCTGTGCGCACAAATTTGTAAACGTGCCCAGGTAAACGCACGAAAAAGTGTGTAACATTCCAGAGAAGAAGACGGCACGGGGTAGCCTACTTTAAGCAGTGTCTGCATCCGACATGCAAGTCATATTTATCTAGATTTGAGGCTAGATGTAATGCTATATTGTGTATTGCATTGATCATTTTACTGCTTTCTTAACTTACGTTGCATTTATGGAGCTTTTCACTCACTCCAAAACCTTACAGTTAGCTAGGCTGGTGTTCTGTGAGCACCAAAGTAACGGCTGCTGTTTACAGCTAGGTCTGGGTGGATGGGTGTTTTTTTTTTTGCCTTAACATAACTGTAATGTCAGCCGAAATGACCAGCAGCTTGCGGGCCCTGTACCTAGTTTAAAGTAACCCTATATCGGGTAAACTGAACAACCAACTCCTGCCGATACAGTGACATATCACAGAGCTGTGTAGTCGCCTAACAATAATATATTTTCAGGTAACTCAACTACCAACTGCTGCTGAGGTTTTGGAGTGAGTGAAAAACTCAATAAATGCAAGTTAAGAAATCTAAGCAGTAAAACGAACAATTCAATTCATCAATATAGCATTACATCTAGCCTTAAATCTAGATATGACTTACTTGTCAGAAGCAGACGCTGCTGAAAGTAGGCTACCCTGTGCCGTCTTCTCTGGAATGTTACACACTTTTTCGCGCTTTTACCTGGGCTCGTTTACAAATTTGTGCACAGATTGCAAAACCATGCGCACAGATTGCAAAACCGTGCGCATATATTGTAAAACCGTGGGCACAGATTGCAAAACCATCCAAACAGATTGCAAAACAGTTCGCACAGATTAGAAAAACAAGGGCAAGGATTGGAAAACCGTGCGAACAGTTTATAAAACTGAGGGCACGGATTATGAATCCATTTAAACAAATTATAAAACCGAGGGAATGGATTCTTATTCTCTGGCCACGGTTTAGTATTTTTTTTCTCAGCTGACCCCAAGGGGGCTCCGTAGACTAAAGATAATGCTTTTGGAAACAAAGACATTTTTACACACATGTCTAACTTGGGGACATTAGTGCTGCTATCTCTGCATCCCTATTGCTCATGCTACCCTCCTACATTATCCCTTTATTTGCCTCATTGCACATCTAGAATGCCATTTAGAAATTGCCATTTGTACCCAAACAACTATTATCCCACTTGTAACATACACTATACCTAAACTATACCATTTGCACTACATTTGCCTTGCACATCTGCACTTTCCACATGTAATATAAATATACTTAATACTTTAGCATTTTCTGCCCTCTATTTGCACTTCTGGTTAGATGCTAACTGCATTTCGTTGTACTGTATTACTTGTATTGTTCAATGACAATAAAGTTGAATCTAATCTAATCTAATTCTTCTTACTTAGCTAAATAGCTCTAAAATGTGACTATACCACAGTATCTTCCCACAGGTCTGCGAAATTGGCTATCATGCATTCATAAAAGTCCTGTATTTTCTTTGCACATGCGTTATTACATTGGTTTCCCCCCCAGTGGGATACACTTCTCAAGTAAAATTTTGAAAAAAAAAACAGTGATTTACTTACTGCAACTACCAGGGCGATTGTATTAGCATATACACTCACCTAAAGGATTATTAGGAACACCATACTAATACTGTGTTTGACCCCCTTTCGCCTTTAGAACTGCCTTAATTCTACATGGCATTGATTCAACAAGGTGCTGAAAGCATTCTTTATAAATGTTGGCCCATATTGATAGGATAGCATCTTGCAGTTGGTGGAGATTTGTGGGATGCACATCTAGGGCACGAAGCTCCCGTTCCACCACATCCCAAAGATGCTCTATTGGGTTGAGATCTGGTGACTGTGGGGGCCATTTCAGTACAGTGAACTCATTGTCATGTTTAAGAAACCAATTTGAAATGATTTGAGCTTTGTGACATGGTGCATTATCCTGCTGGAAGTAGCCATCAGAGGATGGGTACATGGTGGTCATAAAGGGATGGACATGGTCAGAAACAATGCTCAGGTAGGCCGTGGCATTTAAACGATGCCCAATTGGCACTAAGGGGCCTAAAGTGTGCCAAGACAACATCCCCCACACCATTACATCACCACCACCAGCCTGCACAGTGGTAACAAGGCATGATGGATCCATGTTCTCATTCTGTTTACGCCAAATTCTGACTCTTCCATCTGAATGTCTCAACAGAAATCAAGACTCATCAGACCAGGCAACATTCTTCCAGTTTTTAATTGTCCACTTTTGGTGAGCTTTGTAGAGGAGATGAGTGGTACCCGGTGGGGTCTTCTGCTGTTGTAGCCCATCCGCCTCAAGGTTGTGCGTGTTGTGGCTTCACAAATGCTTTGCTGCATACCTCGGTTGTAACAAGTGGTTATTTCAGTCAAAGTTGCTCTTCTATCAGCTTGAATCAGTCGGCCCATTCTCCTCTTACCTCTAGCATCAACCAGGCATTTTGGCCCACAGGACTGCTGCATAATGGATGTTTTTCCCTTTTCTGTTGAAAACCCTAGAAATGGTTGTGCGTGAAAATCCCAGTAACTGAGCAGATTGTGAAATACTCAGACCGGCCTGTCTGGCACCAACAACCATGCCACGCTCAGAATTGCTTAAATCACCTTTCTTTCACATTCTGACATTCAGTTTGGAGTTCAGGAGATTGTTTTGACCAGGGCCACACCCCTAAATGCATTGAAGCAACTGCCATGTGATTGGTTGATTAGATAATTGCATTAATGAGAAATTGAACAGGTGTTCCTAATAATCCTTTAGGTGAGTGTATACAGCACCCAAATTTAGCATGTTCATGTTGGCAATGGCCAAACTACCTTGTGAAAAACAACGACTTGATTAGCCTTCTATATTTTGGGGAAATTTGCCAACTTTGATTCATTTTTAATCCTAATATTGGCATTCACCCAAACCCAAATTTCAAATTTAACCCATAGTAATAGGCTACCCAGATTTAATGGGAAATGTTGGGGTTATTTTAGGGGGTCTGCCCCCCTTCCTGGAGCCCATGGCTTTAAACAGTTATGAAATAAAAGCCAGAATAAGAGCCAGAAATAAAAACAAAATGCATTGTTTAATGTATATGAAATTTAAGATTCCACACATTACATATCTGACATTGTCCTCAGATTGTCTGTAGTAAGATATGTTATTCTTTCAACTAGCCAATATCCTTCGTTAACTGAGGTTTCGGATTTATTGTCCTACTCATCTAATATTTTTGCGGTTCATAAAAATTTACTTATCATATCTACCCAGCAAATCAACATTAGGGTGGAAAATAAGAAAACTCATAAGAATGATGATATTGACAGAACACAGAGGTGCATGATGTCATAAAAATCAAGGTACAATAATGAGTAATTCAGTTTAGACCTTAAACACTTAACATTAATCTACTCTATTTGTTCATTTGTCAATTGACCATTTTAGAATTTAAACTCCATCAACGAGTATCAGGCATTGGCAGGGGCGCCGCCAGGAATTTTGGGCCCCATGACAAAAAATGTAATTGGGCCCCCTCTGCGGAGCTGTTACCAATTTTTTGTGGAATTGTCCTAACTTTTCACACCTATATGGCGCCCCTGGGCGTTGATTTTAAAACACAAGTATTATCTCAAGTTATCATTGATAAACACAAACAAAGACAAAATATATATTATTTAACTAAACTCAGTTCAGCATTTAAGATTTTATTGTGGAGAACAAACTCACTTTGGCTGTTTTACCCTCTTTAGTAGGCTATGACTATATATAGATTAATATTCAGTCCTCATGGGAAACAGCACATTTTCTTAACATTATAGACTATCACTATGTGAACCTTTCATTCTACCACGTATCAATTTGTAATAAATAAGAAAACTATATTTTAACTTTTGTTAGAAAAACATGAGATTATATTTTACCAGATTAGAAAATCATCATTGTAACACTGTCTAATTTATCACTCAGTTTAAAACGTGTACTAGCTATCAGCTCAGCATGCAGCCACAAATTACCATACAGTGGGCCTGGTAATGGCCTACCCATATTGTCAGAGACTCCATCTTGTGGCTGCTAACGTTCAGCCAGGTGGACAAACTAAATGCATCTTCGTCCATTTTGACTGTCTCCTTTGTTCCTTTCCCACCTTATGACGCTTTACCTCTCTCAGCCATCTTGACTTTCCTTTGTTCCGACTTTGTCTGTACCCATTCACGACTTCCTCAGAATCCATCTTGTTTAGCCAGGAAACGTTATCTTTCTTTCTGTCCATTTAGATTCCAGGCATCGTTTTTAATTATCCCTTTTGTTCTTGGTGTCCTATTCGCGCCATGATATTTAAACATGAACGCATGTGCATCAAAGCCCGCAGTCCTCCTGTTCGATTTGTACAACTGGATGGCATTATATTTTACATGTACAAGTCACTGTATGATCACTGAAAATACTATTGCATTATGATCTCGCAGGTATAACAATTTTAAACTTCTGCACGCTACTCAACTAGTGTGGACTCTCATTATCGTAGCTCAGAAGTTCAGATGAAACAGTAGGTCTTCAGTAGAATCAATAAGATTATCCATCTTGTCGCAGCTACATGCTGTTACAAATCAGCCGTTTTGTACAGTGGTTGAAATAATGATCACGTACCCAGTCGTCAAGGGAGAAAGTAATTCAATAATTAATTGCTGCATTTGATAGTCTATTGTTCATGGTGTTACAGATTCGATCTCATCTCAAATAACTTCTGGTTGTCCTACCTTATAAACATTGCAACCCAGAATACACGCCAAAGTACTGTAAGCCCATTTGCTGATTACTGTCGCGGTTTGACTGAACGTGACTTCCTGTTCACGGAAAAACAGATGTTCTGCTGTAATCCAAACATAAAAAACATACATTCATACATTCATTCGGAGTATTGCACTTGTTAAAGTATTCAGACCCCTCCACTTGTTTTAACTTTATAGTATTATTCTAAAACTACACTTTGTTCCTCATCACTCTATACCAAATACCCCATAATGACAAAGACTTTTTTTGAAAAAAGATAAAATTATTAAAAAAAGATAAAATTAAGATTTAAATTATTATTTTCTGTAATACTCCAAATTGAGCTCAGATGTATCTTATTTCTGTTGATTTGATTGGACCCCACCTGCGGTGAATTTAATTAATCTGACATGATTTGGAAAGGCACTCTTGTCTACAGTGGATATAAAAAGTCTACACACCCCTGTGAAAATGCCAGGTTTTTGTGATGTAAAATACGAGACAAAGATAAATCATGTCAAAACTTTTTATTTGACCTATAATGTGAAAAATTCAATTGAACAACAATTCAATTGAATTATAACTGGGGATGTGGCTGTGTTCAGAAATAACCAATCACATTCAAACTCATGTTAAATAGAATTAATTACACACCTGACATCATTTAAAGTGACTCTGATTAATCACAAATAAAGTTCAGCTGTTCTAGTAGGATTTTCCTGACATTTTCTTAGTTGCATCTCAGAGCAAAAGCCACGGTCCGCAGTGAGCTTCCAAAGCGTCAGAGGGATTTCAATGTTGAAAATATCAGTCAGGAGAAGGGTACAAAATAATTTCCAAAACATTAGATATACCATGGGACACAGTGAAGACAGACATCATGAAGTGGAGAAAATATGGCACAACAGAGACATTACCATGAACTGGACATCCCTCCAAAATTGATGAAAAGACGAGAAGAAAACTGGTCAGGGAGGCTTCCAAAAGGCCTACAGCAACATTAAAAGAACTGCAGGAATTTCTGGCAAGTACTAGCTGTGTCCTACATGTGACAACAATCTCCCGTATTATTCATATGAATGGGCTATGGGGTTGGGTGGCAAGACAGAAGCCTTTTCTTATAAAGAAAAACATCCAAGCCTGGCTGAAGTTAGCAAAAACAAACATCAAGTCCCCCAAAAGCATGTGGGAAAATGTGTTATGGTCTGATGAAACCAAGGTTGTACTTTTTGGCCATAATTCCAAAAGGTACGTTTGGTGCAAAAACAAAACTGCGCATTACCCAAAGAACACCATACCCACAGTGAAGCCCTGTGGCAGCAACATCATGCTTTGGGCCTGTTTTAGGGTGGAGGGAATTATGAACAGTTCCAAATATCAGGCAATTTTGGCACAAAACCTTCAGGCATCCATTAGAAAGATGAAGATGAAGTTCATCTTTCAGCACGACAACGACCCAAAGCACACATCCAAATCCACAAAAGCATGGCTACACCAGAAGAAGATTAACGTTTTGGAATTGCCCAGCCAGAGCCCAGACCTGAATCCAACTGAACATATGTGGGGTGATCTGAAGAGGGCCGTGCACAGGAGATCTGATCACAATCTGACAGATTTGGAGTGCTTTGGCAAAGAAGAGTGGGCAAATATTGCCATGCTAATAGACTCCTACCCAAAAAGACTGAGTGCTGTAATAAAATCAAAAGGTGTTTCAACAAATTATTAGTTTAAGGGTGTGCACGCTTATACAACCAGATTATTGTGAGTTTTTTATTTTTCCCCCTAAAATATTTCAGTTTGCTTTTCAATTAAATTGTTCACGTTATAGGTCAAATTAAAGGTGGAAAAAGTTCTGACATGATTTATCTTTGTCTCATTCATTTCATTTACATCACAAGAACCTGGCATTTTAACAGGGGTGTGTAGACTTTTTATATCCACTGTATGTAAGGTCCAACAGTTGACAGTGCACAGAGCAAAAACCCAGCATTAGGTCAAAAGAACATTTCTGAAGCATTGAAGGTCCCAAAAACCTAAGTGGCCTCATTCTTTCTTAAAAGGAAAACATTTGGAACCATCAATACTCTTCTTAGAGCTGGCACCTGGCCAATCTCAGCAATCATGGGAGAAGGTCCATTGTTAGGTAGGTGACTAAGAACCCGATGGCCACTCTGATAGAGCTCCAAAGTTCCTGTGTGGAGATGGTAGAACCTTCTACAAGGACAACAATCTCTGTACCACAATCAAGCCTTTGTGGTAAAGTGGCCAGATGGATTACACACTTATAAAACACATTTATAATGACACATCCAAAAGGTTGGCAATTGCAAAAGTCGTATTACATTATATTTAGCAATTCATTTCAGGCAAGTTGCCGGTGTGTATCTGGTGCCCTAGTTTGATCACTCAGTTGCTAATAGTGATAACTGGACCTTTTTTAATTTCCCAAAGTCCTTATTAAAACTGAAAAATAGGTTTACTTCAGGGGGGAAAATAAAGGCACGAGAATAATGTACCTATTTGTATGCTTGAAAGAGTAGATTGTGACATGTAATTTTTTCAAGTAGCTCTCATGACTCAAAGGTTGGAGTCCTCACTGTGCAGTTTATAGAGTAATTGATCGAATGATTGTTTATTTTATTTTTTGCTTAATTGATAGATTGGTTATGGTTGACGACTGCTGTGTTTAACTTTTACGTTGTATGATTAGGTGCCTTGGGCTGATTTCAGCACCATGGACAGCGGGACGGAAAGACGCACTGTGGTTTGATTGGAGGCCGGAAGGAACGATTTGCGTCTATCATTGATATTTTATTTTATTTAAATCGTATGTGGGTTCCATAACATAGGTTGGCAATGCGTGTAAATTGTTCACGCAATGCCTTATTATCGGCGTGTCGCGTGACAATGGGTTTGTATTCGTTGAGGATCAGTTGCACTTCGCCGGTGGATCCAGAAGAGAGCAGCGTCGCTTCAATTCTAAATCCAGGCCTACGGTCCAAAAATCTGGCATTCTGTGGCGACGTAATGGTAAAACGCCCTATAACTGCACACTGAAGCAAACTGATTCATTTTGGTATTCCATTGTTCAGTTTGTGCATGTGTGCATGCGGCTTTATGTCTAAATAGACCTAAATCCGAACGGAGGAAACAACTTTATTGTTCCTGCGTTTACAGTAACAGGAAAGTGGGAGGGAGTGCGTGCACATCTCCGTTACTTAGCGGGTGGGTGGTGGTGGGTCTGGTCTCCGGTTCTCGAGCAGGGCTTTTCGGTGATGCGCATGCTCACTAGACGGTCTCTGGAATCTGCTGCAGCTAGCACTAGAGGGCTGAAGAGGCGACGCTGCCTTGGTAACGACACATGCGGGGCACGAGCTGGGGACCCATATTTCCCCACTTCAAAGGCTTCTTCCTCTTATCCCTCCATCCATTTCTCCATCCCTGTTTCTCACCAACAGCCAACTGGGCGTCTTTGCGTCCGCTGTTATGGACCCCTGGAATTGCAGACAAGGCTGAAAAAGAGGGACATATATAAAGAAAAGAGAGCACCGGTAATATCGGCGCATAGGCAGGTAGGCAACCTGGGTATTTTAAATCCGTTTTGCTTGTCAATTTAGCGTACGGTGTAGCACTGGGCTAACTGGAGCCACTGTTGGGAAATATCATGTATGTCATTGTCGTTATGCATTAGTAAGCACGGAAACATCTATCACAGCCTACCTTACACAGCAGCGCTGCGAGAGTATCTATCCGTGTCAAAATGGGGACATTTGTTACAGATTGTATTTAGATGTCATGCGATCCGCCGATAATATTTCGATTGACACACGTTCTGTTTAATTTAGTCAATTGATTGTTTAAAGTTAAAGTTCACGCTCTGTCCGGGTTATTTTTCTCTGTTTAGGTTATTCATCTCGATTCTAAACTAACGTATTGAGCGTGGCTACACAGTGTTACGTTGTCTGAAGGATCGGCTCGTGGATTTGACAGCCTTATCGCACGCATGTCCAAAACAAGTGGCCATCGCAGAAATCCAGAACTGGCTGACACCCTATTTCCAACAAGCACTACTTTCACCAAGCTGCATAGTGCTGTTGTCTGATGTAGTGTATTGTGAATGGTATAGGGTGCCACTTAGGACACAACAAAACTAGACGTGTATTACCAGTTGGGTTCTTGGGTTTAGTGTCGAGGATTATTCTCGGGAGAGCCGGACACACTGTCAACAACCGTTACCGGCTGCTGCTGTTATCTCCCGTTGTCCATGCCAAATTTCCAACCTGGTCTCAGGAACCTACGTACACTATTTTACGAAAATCCATGGCATCCGATTTCGTATATGATATGTGACGTTACGTTAGGTTACATTACAATGCGCCACCAGAACGTATGATACATTACGAAATTATTCAAACGTAACATATCTTACGAACGCTATTACAACATTTTAAATGTTACAAGCTCTTTTAAAACTTAAAATAGAATACAAACACCAGACAAACAAATTATATTTTACGAACGCTATGAGAGACCATTTTTTGACAAAATGTCAGACCTGTGTTTTGAACCTGCAAAACTTGGATTACATGACAGCTGCCTTACCCACTGCCCCACACTAGACATGGGGATTAAGGATGAGTAACAGCAATACCAAGGTCGCTAGTATATGTTATAAAAGCATTTTATCGTCAACGTTACGTTGACGTTAGGCATCACAGCACTGGGCTTAAGGTTAGATCTCACAGCACCAGGGCTAAGTTTTGGGCTTGGGTTAAGGTTAGCTATCACAGTACTGGGGTTAAGTTTAGAGTTATGGTTTAGGTTAAGATTACAAAGAAAATCACTTCAAACTTATGTTGTGACCACACCACTCGCCAGGTCCATTGACAGTTTCCCCAGTGAAGCAGTGGGTAGAGCTAATGTGCATGATGCAGAAGGTTGACGGTTCCAACTGTGTTTTTTTTTCCTTCTGACTATAACATTATTTTACTGCACGTAATATATCTTACGAAATCCCCTGCCTAAAATGTACGTAAAATAGTCTGCATCATCATTCTGAGACCAGGTTGAAATTTCACAATCTAGCATTCAGTTGTTAAATTTTGTGACAGTAGTGTCTTTGTTGTGTAGGCTGGCTAGTGTTAATGCATTGTAACGTTTAGCTTATGTTTCGCTGGTGGCTTGTCTTCTGTAAAACCTCAGAGTGCTGCTTGAATAACGCGTCCAAATGCTAAAGGAGATGAAGTATTTGTACTAGATTAATCATTTCATTCGTGTTACATACGTTTTAGCCAGGGGATTTCGTAAGATATACTACGTTCAGTAAAATAACGTTAGAGTCAGAATGGAGCAAAGATTTGAAAACCTTGTTTTGAAACTGCAACCTTCAGCACTCGAGGCAAGTGTGCTACCCACTGCTCCAGAGTGGAACCTCCCAACCATAAGGGCGAGTGGTGTTGTCACAACATAAAAATGTTTGAAGTGATTTTCTTTGTAATCCTAACCCAAACCATAACTCCGACCTGAACCTAGTGCTGTGATACCTAACCTTAACCCAAACCATAACCTGAACCCCGGAGCTGTGCAACCTTACCAAACTTTAACCTAACCTTTTTTGTTTCCTAACTGTAGCCCAAACCTTAACCCTAACCTTAACCCCAGTGATATCTAACCTTAACCCTAACCTCAGTGCTATGATGCCTTACATTAACCGAACTTTTACGATAAAATGCTTTTATAACATATACTAGTGACCTTGGTGTTGCTGTTACTCATCTTAAAGCCACGTATCCAGTGTGGGGTAATGGGTAGGGTGACAGCCTTCTCATCCAGATGTTGCCGGTTTGAGCCACAGGTAAAACCTTTTGTGAAATATTTATCTTTCATAGCATTCGTAAATATCATACGTTTGTCTGGCATTCGTATGTTATTTTACATTTTAATAGCATTCGTAACATTTGATATGTTGTAAAAGCGTTCGTAAGATATGTTAAGTTTTAATAATTTTGTTATGTATCATACGTTTTGGTGGTGAATTGTAATGTAACATAACGTAACGTCACGTATCATATGAAATCAGGTGCCATGGATCTACGTAAAATAGTCTACATAGTGTCCTGAGACCAGGTTGAACATTTCAAGACATAGCTTCAACAATGTGTCCTTTTTAAAGGATAAAATGTTCTTTTCATATTGGACTAATTGTGATTTAGAATTTTCAAAGGATCTCTTTGTTGTTTCACTATCATAAGCTACAATCTCATGTTTTTGTGAGAGGGGAAGTTTGACTGGTAAAACATAATTAGGCTACATAAAAAGACAGTCAACAAGGCAACACGGGTTTAGAGGCAGTCTTCCTGTTAATTTGAAATAATGATGAGCCCATGAAAACACGTGGATTTCACAAACACTCTCTCTCACACACACACACACATACAGTACCTCATTTGGCACAGTACAAGCAAAGACAAAGGGGAGTGCCCTGGGTAAAAGAGACAAGAGCTCAGATAGATAACAATGCCCAATGCATTTTAAATGGAGGAAGTCAATGCATTTTCAGAGGAAGATTGAAATGCGTTTTCAATAGGGGGTAAATGTGTTAGCACTCTGTGAACAGATGACCAAGGGGGCCCATGGACATAGCAAGTAGGCTGGCTGTTAGAGCATTTGAACAAGTTTGCTAAATCAAATCCTGATCTGGCAAGGTGAAAAAATATGTTGTTCTATCCCTGAGCCAGGGAGTAGACTCTAATTGAACCACGGGTTGTTGCTGTACATGAGAATATGTTCTCAATTAATATGGTACAATTAGGATAAAAGTCCTGTCAAAACTGATGACTGACTTTTCCAGCTAAAGTAAATTGAAAACAACTGAACAGAGCTGTTGGATGGCATTCTTTCTGTCGTACTTGTGGTGTTTGAGGTCACTTTGACACAGAAAAAAATTCCAAAGCAAAACAAACTCTTTGCACTCTGTGCCTGGAGAAAATTCAGCTCAGATTATAGACACATAGGGTGTTTTATATTGTTGTTTGGCTACATTTCAAATTTCATGTGGGGTCTGAAAACAACTTCTGCTCCTAGAGACGTTGCACCTTGACCTGAACATGTTGCATTTCAGATCCTTGACAAATGTTTGGGGACAGAACCAGATCAGCAGAAAACAGTAAACAATTTCCAAGCCCAGCAGGGTGAGGCCTATATTTCATTCTCTCTCCCATTCAATTTAAAAGGCTTTATTGGCATGGAAACTATTTCTTCTGAAGTTGGTGGGGTGGGGGGAGCAGGAGGAGGCCCGGCCAAAGAATCAGCAGCTAAGTGGCTAATTGCTGGGGAGCCTCCCTCTGGAGGGGCGTAAGAGGCACTTGAGGGGCGAGGGAGCAAAGAAGGGATGAGAGGTAGTGGATGAGGAGTAGCCTGGCTCACTTGAGTGAGTCTTATGGGGGTTAACCAGGGGCGGTGGAAGGAGTGTCCAGTCAGGACGGGGGCATCAGTATCCAGCCTGACTATCTGCCATATCAGCTCTTTGGCCTGGTGTAGCTGGTTCATATAGCTCCTGCCTTGGTGCCTTGCATTTTGTTTTTGCCTCTAGGGCGCATGTTCCGTTTTCTGACCATTTTTGACCCTGGTTTTCCCTCTTAAAGGGCATTTCACTATAGCATAAACTTAATGTACCAGTTACTAATGTTGAAATTATACATTTGTGTCATTAATTATCTCCTTTTGAAATTGTTTTTAAGTTTGTTTCTGCTTGCAATGCAGCTTTTGTGGCTCAGGACGCAGTTTCAATTCATGAATATGGACAATGCTAATAATGCTAATTTCAGACTGGGACAGAAGTGAGTAATGGCTAGTTGCGGAAATGACTCTATGGCCTTTCAAGAACAAATCATTACAAGAATTTCAGCCAAATATGAGTCTAGGTCAAATGATCCCAAATTTCCATAGCAAATCTTTTTCAATAAGTGAGACTCAAATCAATGGAAATTTTAACTAGCCATATCTAAAAAGACTAGGCAATACCTTTGCGTCATATCCAGATATAGTTGGCCACAATACGAACATTAAAACACATTTGCCCATGCTTTCATAACTCTCCACTATATCTAGTTGTTATATGAAGGTGGGCACTCTTTCCTTTGTTGTACCAAATGTTCAGACAGCAAGTATCTGCATTCTTGTTTGTTAATACATTATACAGTAGAATGCTGAACACAGCTCTCAATAGTTGATTTCACAAATAACGTTTTCAGTAAGCATGGCTTACATCATTAGCCGTTATAGCAATAAATACCCACATGTAAAAAGTGCCGGCTATAAATGTTACTAGCCACGGATCACAGTAGTTCCTTTTTTAAACCTTGCCAAAATGAGCAGTAAATTCCCACTGCTTGTTTATCAAGAAGCAATGCACAAATCTATAGAATTTACTTACTCATTTGCTGCTTTTGACCTGTTAAAATGTTGTGGTCCAAATGCAATTACTAAATACATTCTTTAAGCCTTATTTTATTGCATTTTAGTGACAGGAAAATCCCAATTATATCCAGTTACCACTGTCTCTCAAATCCAGCTGACTCTGGTTCAAACATGTATGGTTTAATATCCCAATGTAAGATCCCTTCCAATAACAAATCCTTCTAATCATGATGACAAGCCATTGTGTTGCTCATTGTAAAGTTAGATAGCTAGCAGTATCCAGAATACAGTATCCAGTCTATTACAGGATGAACTTTGAAAGAATCCACTGAGTATGGGGGAGTAACTATGGCACAGCAGGGAGTAATCGCTTGTAGAGTTGCAGTGTTTTAGAAAAAGGAAAGATGCCGACACTTTGTACACTCATTAATATATCTGCTGATAAAAGACATTCGATTGATGCGTAATTGGTACAACATTTACTTAGTCTTAGCAAAATGAAACTAAACATGACTGTATTTGTTTTTCAGATCTCGCTCACTCAAAACACAGCGTGATTTAATACTGATCGTGTATTCTGATCGTATTATTATTTCAATGCACATTTTCCAACTCCAAACCATACAAATGCTCATTGGATTGAATCATTTTCAGGTGATATGTAATTGTGTAATGAGGGAGGGTGTGGCAACAGTGAATAACACCTTATATCAAGGTGTGCATAATTATTAGGCACCTTCATGGCCTCAGGTAAAATGGGCCAAAAAATAGATTTCACTGACACTGAAACTGATGTCTGAAACACTCTTGAAATAGCTAAACTATTGAGGCATGACCACAGGACACTCAAACGTTTTGTTGTGAATAGTCAACTGGGGTGCAACAAATGCTTGGAGAAGAAAAGACACAAATTAACTCTAAAATACTTGAGAAGAATTAAAGGTGAAGTTTCTAGGAACACATTATCCTTCAGTGCCACCATATCCCAGAACTGCAACCTACTTGGAGTGTCCAGAAGTACAAGGTGTCAAGTGCTCAGAGACATGGCCAAGGTCAAAAGGCTGAAAGAAGAACACCACTGATTAAGATTCACATGTTGAAGCATATAGATTGGGCAAAGAAATACCCAAATACATATTTTCAAAGGTTTTATGTACAGATGAAATGAGAGTGACTCTTGATGGACCCGATGGATGGGCCTGTGGTAATCACTGATGGACACAGGGCACCACTTCAAGTCAGGCATCAGCAAGGTAGAGGAGGGGTACTGATATGGGCTGCTATCATTAAGGATGAGGTAGTTGGACCTTTTTGGGTTGAAGATGGACTGAAACTCAACTCCCATACCTACTGCCAGTTTCTGGAAGATACTTTCTTCAAGCAGTGGTACAGGAAGATGTCCTCAGCATTCAAGAAGGCCATGTTCTTTATGGAGGACAATGCTCCATCACATGCATCCAAGTACTCCACTGCTTGGCTAACAAACAAGGGCCTCAAAGATGCCCAAATAATGACCTGACCCCATTCCTTACCTGACTGAACTTCTGCACCCTTCTCAAATGTGAGATTTACAGTCAGGGAAGACAATACACCTCTTTGAACAGGCTGTGGTTGCTGCTTCAGCAAAAGTTGATTGTAAACAGATCAAGAAACTGACAGACTGCATGGATTGATAGCTCATGGCAGTTATTGAAAAGAAGGGTGGCTATATCGGTCACTGAATATTTTTGAAAGGCCAGAAATGTTATTTAATTTAAATTAACTGTGAGAGATGGAATCTAAAACAAAAATCCAGAAAATCACATTGTATGATTTTTAAATAATTAATATGCATTTTATTGCATGACATAAGTATTTGATCACCTACCAACCAGTAAGAATTCCGGCTCTCACAGACCTGTTAGTTTTTCTTTAAGAAGCCCTCCTGTTCTCCACTCATTACCTGTATTAATTGCACCTGTTTGAACTCGTTACCTGTATAAAAGACACCTGTCCACACACTCAATCAAACAGACTTCAACCTCTCCACAATGGCCAAGACCAGAGAGCTGTGTAAGGACATCAGGGATAAAATTGTAGACCTGCACAAGGCTGGGATGGGCTACAGGACAATAGGCAAACAGCTTGGTGAGAAGGCAACAACTTGGCGCAATTATTATAAAATGGAAGAAGTTCAAGATGATGGTCAATCTCCCTCGGTCTGGGGCTCCATGCAAGATCTCACCTCGTGGGGCATCAATGATCATGAGGAAGGTGAGGGATCAGCCCAGAACTACACGGCAGGACCTGGTCAATGACCTGAAGAGAGCTGGGACCACAGACTCAAAGAAAACCATTAGTAACACACTATACCGTCATGGATTAAAACCCCTGCTCAAGACAGTGCATGTCCAGGCCTGTCTGAAGTTTGCCAATGATCATCTGGATGATTCAGAGGAGGAATGGGAGAAGGTCATGTGGTCTGATGAGACATAAATTGAGCTTTTTGGTCTAAACTCCACTTGCCGTGTTTGGAGGAAGAAGAAGGATGAGTACAACCCCAAGAACACCATCCCAACCGTGAAGCATGGAGGTGGAAACATCATTCTTTGGGGATGCTTTTCTGCAAAGGGGACAGGACGACTGCACCATATTGAGGGGAGGTTGGATGGGGCCATGTATTGCGAGATCTTGGCCAACAACCTCCTTCCCTCAGTAAGAGCATTGAAGATGGGTCGTGGCTGGGTCTTCCAGCATTGGAGGGAGCTGAAAGTCCGTATTGCCCAGCAACAGTCCCGAAACCTGAAGGATCTCAGGAAGGTCTGTATGGAGGAGTGGGCCAAAATCCCTGCTGCAGTGTGTGCAAAACTGGCCAAGAACTACAGGAAACGTATGATCTCTGTAATAGCAAACAAAGGTTTCTGTAGCAAATATTAAGTTCTGCTTTTCTGATATAAGAAATACTTATGTCATGCAATAAAATGCAAATTAATTACTTAAAAATCATACAATGTGATTTTCTGGATTTTTGTTTTAGATTCCGTCACTCACAGTTGAAGAGTACCTATGATAAAAATTACCGACTTCTACATGCTTTGTAAGTGGGAAACACTGCCGATTTTGCAGGTTATCAAATACTTGTTTTCCCCACTGTAAACAGGCAAATAATTATTTTAAGTGTATTTCATGTTTTGTTTCCAGCATAGATTTAGGTTCCAACAACTTTAAGGTTAAACATTTTTCTGTGTATATATCCTTTTACTGTTTTCTAAATTCATCTGAGGGCCACACAAAGAGGGGTGGGGGCCGCATGTGGCCCGTGGGCCGCTAGTTGCCCATGCATGGGTTAGAGGGTCTAATACATTTTGTATTTTGTTGTTATGGCTAGAAAACAATGACTCAAAAACGTTAGCTAATGTGAGGCAATTCAAGCATATCTCTGCGCTAATTAATGGGAGAAAATGCACGTTTATAGTTCATTTGCAATTGTAATTAATGGAGCTTGTAACAATAATTTGAAATACATCAGGGCTGGAAATTAAGTTTACATTTCGGAGTTTTAAATGCGGTGACTGAAGATTATGAGTCATCAGCCCTCGTATTGAGGCTCATAATCAGTCAGACAGACTCGCCTTAAAAATAAAGAGTCGGAATCTTTGCAAAGCCTCACCCCCTTGGTTACTGTAGCTACAACTGTATACTATTCTAATATCCTTGTCTCTGTACAAGCCCAAAACACGTCAATCATTTTATAATTAGTTTAGCGCCAAAACAGTAAGGGTCCATTCAGTAGACTGAACGTTTGCAACCTGTTAGGGTGTTTTATACATATTTGTCATGATCACTATTAAATACCACCAATAGCCTAGTAATATCACGTTCATTAGCTAACCAGCTGCCGTTAACGTTCATTGAATGTAAAGTAAACATTACATTATCCTGAATGCAGCCTAGGTTTTAGTGAATACAAACTTGGATATTTTTGGGTGACTTGCCGTTATAAAACTGTTCTCTCATTCTAAGTGATAATATAATATTGTGCAAAGACTAATTTAACATGAATACTGGAAAAATATATAGAAAACATCCATTTATAAACTACTATCTCTGTTCCTTACTCTGTAAATAGTTACAAACAGGGCTAGTAAAGTTTTAGCTGGGCTAGTGGACATTTTTGCCTACTAGCCCGGCTGGCTAGTGCCAAAAATCCTTAAGATCGACCCCTGCTTTGTAATAATATACTAACGACTTGACAGGCCTATGCATTAGGTTTTTTGCTGCTGTTATCACATTTCTGAATCTGAACGAGTAAAAGTATATATAGCCTAATTGTTTATACTAAAACGTTATTGAGGTTGTTAACTAAATATTTTTAATAAAACGTATAATTTATTGCATAACATATTACAATTATATATATTTTTCTATTAGGCCTACCTCTCTTTTTGACATGACCCCGCCTATTCGATAAAAAATGCTGAGGAATTATTGTTAGTGAAAATATTTATTTGCAAATAAATACATTTGATTTGATTACATCAACACGTTTGGGCAGAAGTGTCTAGGAAAGAGATTATGACCACAGGATTGTCCATAACTAGGTATTCATCTTTGCAAACTATTAAGCGACCACCACTTCAAACATATAATATAGTTGTCACATGGTATTCCTGTATGAATTATTGGATATGGTACAGTACAGTATGTATGAAACACCTGGATAACTAGTGTCTTTGACACTTCATGTGGTGTAATCCTCATAAAAAAAATCTAGGCTTTCTAAAATAGAATTTTTGGGCATCCTACCTTTCATTTAAGTTGCCATGGTGACCACTGCTCAACTATCTCATTTTCATTTAAGCTTTTTCCTCATGTTATCAACTGAATACCATTTTAAATAATAAGTAAATACATTGATTGTATTTATCTGAGCTCATCAATCTGTGACAGACTACCCGTTCTCTCTATTCTCTCTCACTCTCTCTCTACCTATTTTTAGATATTCTGCCGACTCACTGTCTGTTCAGATTATCTTGTGTTGGAAGGACACCCCATCTTAGAATTTCACAAATGCATATCTCAACAGTGAGTCAGGTTAATTCACTGCACAGTATGATAGGCTACATCATCAGCTTTTCTCTAAGCAGACTCTGTGCATTGTTGAGTAGATTGCTTTGTGAATGACCCATTCTATTGTGGTCCTGCAGTACTTAGCAGTAGGAGAGAGAATGTTTAGCTTGTGTGTTGCGGTCCCAGGCCCAGACTGTTAATGAGAATGTCTACGTCAGGGAAAACTGAAGAGAATCAGCCATTAAATAATTTTAGTCTGAACAGATAGTAAGACAGGGCCAGAAACATAATCATACTGATTCTAAAGAATTGTTCCTAGCAGAAAAGCTGAAATTAATTTTGTACATTTTAGTAATTTAGCAGACGTTGTTATCCAGAACAACTTGAAGGATCAATTAGGTTGAAATGTCTTTATAAAATGCATTCTTCAAATTGTCTGCCCAGGGATCTGAATTGCAGACCTTTTTACTACACATTTCCTACACTAGTCGATTCTCCGCACAACTTTGAGGACAATTTGGGAAGTCAGATCTGATCTGTCAGATGTAACCATATTTTTTTAAAGACTTAATTTGAATGAAACATGTCCAGTTGGTCTCCTTTCCTGTTGAATAAGGTAACCAGCTTGTGAAATAATACACTATTAGAAACTATGTGGCATGCATAGCATGGTATTTGTGTATGCAACAATTCACTACAGACTGTCAGAGTGCATTAGAACTCATTCATTCCCAGATGCCACTGTAGTCAGAAGCTGTAGAATGAGACATGCGATCTTAGTGATTGTATTAGCATCTCACCGGGGCTGGTATGTTGCTAGCTGATGTTATTGAGATATTATAGCATGGCTCGGCCACTACACTAAGGCCACTATTCAATAGAGTGGCTCGGTTTGCACTTTTTCATCCCTCGACTGACAAAGAATGTCCCAACAAAAGGCAGTTAATACCATTCAACACACATTTTTTAGAAAGCTCAATATGGAAGGGGAAAGAGAGAGTTTTCCTGGATTGGGTGGAGACAGGCAGGTTAACTGTAAGTCGCACAACTAAATGACTAAAATGTGGGAAAAAAAGGTTTTGATTGACATTTCTCTGGTGCAGACTGTTCCGGCACACACACACGAGCTGTCTCCCGTCTCACACACACCTGGCCTTACATACACATAACGGCTGAGGCATTCACTCATACTCAGCAATATTCACGCTCACGTTACCGTGGCGAGGATCGATAAAGTCGGCCGTTTCGCAGTTGACTAGGGATGTGTTAATATTTGCATGTGGGATCTCTGGTGGGATTATATATTGATCCGTCTGAGTCATTGATCCGCTGCAGAACCCCTGCTGTCAATCTCAGGCCTCAGACAGAAAAGAACCTGTTCACCCGGTCTACCTCCAACCTTGACTTTTTCTATTATGTGTATAAACTGTCTCTAAGAATGAATTTGTCATACAATGTATTTCCATGCCTCAGACTGTCCCGAAGTTGTTATGGACAGTGTATTTTCATGTGGGATATCAACAATTCAGTGTTATCCATAGTGAGAGTGATCATAGGATTCTGTTGGAGAGATGTTAATGAGTGAAGTATTTATCATTTAATTTTGAGTACATTTCTTTTGTTGATTCACATGGCTGTGATGCATGACTCCAAATACAAAGAGGACGTGAGGAGGTACTTGTGTGCTAGCATAAAGTTGAGAAGGTACTTGTGTGCTAGCATAAAGCTCAGAAGGTACTTGTGTGCTAGCATAAAGTTGAGTAGGTACTTGTGTGCTAGCATAAAGCTGAGAAGGTGTATGTGTGCTAGCGTAAAGCTGAGAAGGTACTGTGTGCTAGCATAAAGCTGAGAAGGTGCTTGTGTGCCAGCATAAAGCTGAGAAGGTGCTTGTGTGCTAGAATAAAGCTGAGAAGGTACTGTGTGCTAGCGTAAAGCTGAGAAGGTACTGTGTGCTAGCGTAAAGCTGAGAAGGTACTGTGTGCTAGCATAAAGCTGAGAAGGTGCTTGTGTGCTAGCATAAAGCTGAGAAGGTGTTTGTGTGCTAGCATAAAGCTGAGAAGGTGCTTGTGTGCTAGCATGAAGCTGAGAAGGTGCTTGTGTGCTAGCATAAAGCTGAGAAGGTGCTTGTGTGCTAGCATAAAGCTGAGAAGGTGCTTGTGTGCTAGCATAAAGCTGAGAAGGTGCTTGTGTGCTAGCATAAAGCTGAGAAGGTGCTTGTGTGCTAGCGTAAAGCTGAGAAGGTGCTTGTGTGCTAGCGTAAAGCTAAGAAGGTGCTTGTGTGCTAGCATAAAGCTGGCAGATGGTTGAAGCCACAAATAACTGTGACACCAGAAAGTGTCTGAAATAAGGTTACATGAGTGACATGAGATCAGAATACCCACCTTGAGTTATTACCCAACCATATGGAATAGGAATCCAATTAAGGCCATATTTATCTGAGTGCATATTTAGTGTCAATATGGCAAATGTAAGATATCTCAATCTGTAGCACCTTTGACCTTTGTCATATTCTTTATCACTATCAGGGCTGTGTGCTGTTGTTTAAGAGTGGGAGCATTATAGTCTTTGTGTGTGGGAGCGCTTAGTGTTTGTGAGGGAGTGCATAGTATATTTTAGGGAGTGCGTGGTGTTTGTGAGTGGGAGGGCATAGTATTTGTGAGTGGGAGGTCGTAGTGTTTGTGAGTGGGAGTGTGTTACCTCTGAGTGGGAGCACGTAGTGCATGTTCCTGTGAGAGGACTGTGAATGTTGGGGGATTGGTTGAGATTTCCTAGCTCCTTAACTGCCTTCCTTCCTGCCTTCTTTCGTCCTTGTCCCTGCCTTCTCAATGTACTCCTTAGAGAAGATAACTAAATATAACTGACAGAGAGACTAGAGAGACTAGAGAGAACGACTGAGGAAGCAAGAGAGGGGAGCAGAGTTACTGGGACAGAGAGAGAGAGTGATAGAGAAAGAGACCGCAAGATCCCTGCAATGTTCTGCTTCTTTCTACATCCTGCTCAATCTGAATAGTATCTGATTGCCTTAACAGTCTGTGGCGCGTCCGTCGAAGGGCAGAGTTACCAGGGATATCTTTTTTTCCTGTAGAGCTTTGAGCCTTTTCTTCCTCTCTGCCCAAACCTCTCCTGCTACAAACCCGTTTTATTTGCTGTTTATTCTCTGTTGATTTGAAATATCAGTGAACGACGAGCAGCACAATAATAATTATAGCTCTAGCTTTAGCTCCTTTTGCCTCCCTGTTCCAATTCCCCATTCCCATGCCTAAAGCTTGCTTACAGTCCAGTCCAGCCAATTCACCCAGCACCATACCCAAAGACTGGGGCCATATTATAGTCCAACCAGGAGGGTTCTGGTTCTAGATAGAGTCTGCTTGTGCTCAGCCCTAAACGTTCTAGCCCAACCTATCATGTGGCTGGTGTGCATGGATGACTTGTTGCGATTGTGCTGAGTGCAACATGTTTAATTGTCTCCGACGGACGAGGTCAGAGAAGGAAAGTAGGAGTGGGTTCACCCACTAACGCGCGTGCACACACACTCTTTCTGTCTCTATCACGCTGTCATTCAATTCTCTCTTTCTCTCTGAAATGAATAATAATGCACATAGTACCCTTACTTTTTATCATAGCATAATAAAAGTAATAAATTAGTTCATGATAATGAAGATTGTTTATAGGAAGCTTGTTAATTAGTGGTAATTGACAAAATGTGCCTAGTCATTCCAAACAAGACTGTAGTTGATTTACTTCTAAACAACTCTGTATAACTCAAGATGTAAATGCATTTCCCCAGGAATCTGATTGGGAGGAAATGGTTACTTGTCTGCTCTGGAGAATTATCATTATAATTGAATGCAGTGATGTTTTTTGTTATGCTATTAAGCTATTAAATTAGGTTATGTAATGTTGTACATTGTCACAAAACATGGGTGAATTATGTGTCTTGCTGTTGAGAGTCGGCATTTTCAAAATGGTATTAATCGGCACTAGCATAGACGTAAATAATCCATTAACCCCCGTGAAACTGATTGAGATCAATGTTTAGGCTTGTACTATGGCTGAAACAGCCAAAGTGGGAACAACATGACAACTGATGCCTTGTTTTCCTATGGTTTACCAAGTTGTTCCCAGTTTTTTTAGATTGACTGTTTGGTAATCGTTCACCTGACCTGTTTACCCCTCTGTTCCTAACACAAAGCCTTGCTGTCCTCCTCCCATGTCTCACGCAAGCTCTTTCATGCTCACACTGCTTCCCTCTCCCTTTTTGTTGCGCTCTTTTTCTCTTTCTGTGCCTTTCTCTCTCTGTCTTTCTGTTTCTTTCCCCTTTTCTCTCTCGCTCCCTCTTCTCTCTTCTATCTGTTTTTCTTCCCCTCTTTTTTTCCTCTATTCCCTTCTCTCTCTCCCCTTTTGTGTCATTTTGTACTGTATCTTCCCTTTCTCTCTGTTGCCCCTTCCTATTTATATCAAGCCAAAATGTGAAGACTTCAAAGGAAACCATGGAGATGCCTCCCCTCCCCTAAGAAGAGACAGAAATGCTAGTTGTTTTTCGTTCCCTGTCATTCCCTCAAGTCAGGTTAGTATTTTGCATAATTTGGTTTTAGGATTAGCACCTTGAAGTGCAGTCGTAATTCCATTTCTGTGTAATGACAATGGTACAATGGAGTCCCCAAAGCGTCAACATTCACATACACATCAAAGAATTTAGAGGGGGACGGGGATAGGAGGGGGAGGGGATTTTCAGAATTGTGGAATCAGTGCTGTCGATTGCAAATGCAAACTCTCTGCTAAACTGTTGTCGGTTCAGACTTGTGGTAGCAGTTGAAATGACAGAATCCCCTTTTTGATATAAAGGTATTTTGCATATTCAAGTATTATAATGTCCTTTTCATTCAAAGTTGTACACTCTTCCAATCTAAAAATGTGCATATTCATATTAAGCTGTCTGATTCATCAACCCCTGTGTTAGCTTAGCCGTGGCTACACCCCTGATTGTTAGTCATGATTCTCTCAGCAGGAGGGAGTACATTAACAGACTCCTGCCATGTCTCCTCCTGTAATAATGGCTATAATCAGTGAGGCTAGCTAGATGATTAGCATGCCATTCAGCTTGCATTAGCCTAGACTATGCAGACAGGTGTCACACAGTGGGTGGTTAGTGTATAGTAAGCTGACTGAATAAGCAGCTACTGTAGCTGCATAGGCTAGCTAGCTAATTAGCTAGTAGCTAAGCTAGAGTTAGCCTGGCGACATCTCGAAAGTAGCAGACTACAAGCCCTTTTCTCTCAGATTCTGATCTTAGGGTTTAACAGACTTACAAGCCCTGTCTCTCCCTATACGCGTACCCATCTGACCCAACTGTACTCATCCATCTTTATTAATTCAGAGGCTAGCTAGCTAATTAACCAAAAAATTAGTCTAGTGAACTCAAGACTTGAACAGGCTGTTGTCACAGTGGGTGGTTAGGAGAGGATGATGTTGATAGCATAAACTATGGGTCTTTTACACATTCCTACAGGGAGGCACCAACAGGATGAAGGAAGGGAGGGAGGGAACGCAGTTAATACCTCTTAGTCATCCTTCTGTTCACCTCCCTTAATCCCCGCTCCCCCTCTATCTTTCCTTACGGCCTGCCCCTTATCCTTTACTGTCACTTCACCCTACCCTGTCTCTGTTAAACATACCCTCCCCCCACACCCTTTTGGCCAAAGAGTGTGTGCAGTGTCAAACTAAATTGAAAAAGGACGATGACAGCACTTAGTTCATTCACACAGGGTGTGTAGAGGAGTGCCACCTACGGGGCGGTAGGTAACACTATTGACCAGCCAGGTAACAATCACACAGACCTTGTCTGGGAGTAACCCAGTGCAGGATCGCCAAGCCGCTGTCTCACCTGTTAGTAGATTGGATGTGAGTGAGTGTTCACATATGTTAAAGCATGCTGCAACACATAAACTTAGGTAAAGCACATATGCTGCATTGGTGCATCAGTAGCTTTGTCTGTGGGCCTAGCGTGGTCCAGTGATTCAAATATTTTATGAAATGAAAGTGTGATTGTACAAGATGTAGAAAAACGATATTCATATTAGTGTATGAATTTTATTTTCAGTGTTTATTTGTCACAGTCCTTTAGACTAATTTTACCGTTTTTACCAAACGTTGCCAGCCAATGCTAAACATTGTTGTAGTTCATGTGTGTACGTATGCTGAAAGCCATGTCATATGAGAATGTTTACCAAAGTGCAACCTGAATGTTGGCTGAAGGCATCCTGAAGGCTTTTATGGTATATAGTGTGACGTCTGCTTCCGTGGCACCGCAGCTCCTCTTCCTAACCGGCGTTCCACCTCGCCAGTGTGCTAACCACCAGCTGGAGAGTGATGGCAGCAGCGCACCCTGCGGACGCACCTGTTTTCACTTTGTCATTAGTTCAGTATATATTGGTTCTGTTAGACACAGTTCAGCACGGATGATTGTTTTCCCATTGTACGTTTGTGAGGTGCTCTTGAATTTTAGAGAAAAAAAAATGTGCGCACACATTGCACTCGCACCATCACATATACAGTGGATATAAAAAGTCTACACACCCCTGTCTACACACTCTTCAATGCACCATCATACCTGGTCATAAAGTGCTTGAAACTGCAAAAAACGGTAACTACAGAAGTGCCGACCTCTACAATTTCCTGAAACACAAATCCAAGGAAATTATGTCAGGTTTTATCAACAAAAAAAATTGTTGTTGCATATAGTTTAGACTACATGATGACCTGCTTGTTCATGTGGTTTGCTGAATTCACAATACTGAATTGGATCCATTGAAATCTAATGTAATCACATATTATTTAGAGAACATTCTGGCCTGATGCCAGTGACACCTTACATGAGTTAATCTTTGTGAATGAGGTAGGGTTCATCCTTACAAAGCAACGGCGAACATGCTGACCACCATTCTCATGTGGATATCCCTGGTTATGTTACATCATCTTTTACCACCATGGTACTCTAGAGCCATGTAACATCAGTAAACAGCTGACGTTCAGAGATGGTGGTCGAGAAGCTCTTTTTCAACATGGGCAGAAAGGAGAAGTGTATTCGAAGCGGCCCTGTTATGTTGCCGTTTGGGACATTGTTTTCACTAAGCTGTTCTGGTCCAGAAATGGTTAATCAATGATCCGTGATTTACAGATCTGTACCTCCCACCATACTCACTTTTTCTCAAACCCATAGACAGGTTCTTCTGAGTATGGAAGGGGTAAGTCTACTGGAGAGATCCCTATACAGGAAAACCATCTTCCAGTCATGGAGTTAGCTTGTGGGGGCATCATTGTGGAGTCCTGTCAGGGATGGGTCAGGCATTCCAGGGCATATTTGCCCCGCAGCCTGGCTAGAGAAAACATAGCCTGCGATCTAGATGGAAATCTCAGGCCTGACCCAGGACTGGATGCTGAGCCTGAGGCAGAACATCCTTTTATTTTTATTACTGTAACCCTTTGCCTTTGTGAAAGTTGTCTTACTTTTCCTTCCTTGTTTTTTTTGGGCTATATCTCCTTAGCACAAATACATTTTTGGTTAATTTCAAGTTGGTGAATTACAAATAAAAATTAAAGCTGCAAGCAGCATTTATCGGGGTTCAAGCTGTTAAGGCCTTTAAGCACCCAAACATCAAAAGACATTACGTTTTATTTAGCAAGCATTTAACCACTGAAATAATAAATGGAAAAGTCCATTCACAGCCAATACAGGCATTGTAGCATTGGAAATGTACGTTTTTCATAGCTTTTTGACAGTTATAGTTGCACCTATTGTCTGATCTCCACAAAACTCTGCATGCTTCTTCACTATGTTATGACACATATGCTCATCTATTTTTGTGAAGTTTGGGGTTTTTCTATGGGATTTATTGGCTTTTGAGTGTATTTTGTCCTGCCACTTGAATAAATTATCCTGTTACAGCCAGGCAAATGGAAAAATTATTGATCTAGAGAGTCCAGAGATTCATCGTAGACCGAATTGGTTCCGAAAGGCCGAAAGTCCAGGTACTAGTTTGCGAAAGTAGGTTTTTAACATATTCGCGAATATTAAATGAACAGTTTGATTGACAGTAGTGGTTCTTGAGGCAAAGTTTTTCAGCATGAGGAGATCTATCAAGTGATATGCATTTTTTGACGAAATTTGTAACAACACGTGATTAGAGAGCCTTAAAACTCGTTAGCGCCAAATAGTGGCCGATTTCTTTCAAAATTCTTACAGACCTCTAGGACCTTGTGCCAAACATTCCCACCAAGTTTCGTTCTGATCAGAGTATGTCAACCTGGTTTAATAGGTGCTCAAATCTCATTGGCCAATGGCGGCCATGTTTTTTGAGATACGCCAATATCCTCTTAGGCATACATGGCCCCTTGGGCAAAGACACTGCATACCAAATTTCAAGTAATTTGGACAAACGGTCAGGTGTCTATACGTTTTTCGTATTATTTTTCGTATTATAGCGCCACCATGTGGCCAATCGATGCAGTTTTTTTTACTGTGACCTCAGACTGACTTCTAACACATGTATACCAAGGTTGGTGAAGTTTACTTAACTACTTCTTGAGTTATAGCCTTTTTAGTAAAATAGGCTCCTCCCACAACTTAAATTTTGCGCCCCCTAGCGACCATGAATCGAAATTTAAACTTTTTTTTGATAATTATTGATTTTCAGACTCCATAGAACATTTCTACACTGGTTTGGTTCCGATCGGGCGAAAATCCAGGGACTAGTTCGCAAAAGTAGGTTTTTGACAAAATTCAAAATGGCGGAAAATCTATCATGGCGGAAATGAAATCGGAGATATACGTTTTGTTCGTCTTGAGCCAAGGATTACAGGGATATAAGACACTTGAGTCTACGACATACGGTCTAGGAGTTATGACCACTTTTGCGCTTTAGGTCGCTATAGCGCCACCTATGGGCCAATCGGGCTCATATTTTGATAACCTCTCCTCGATTTTTGTACTACCATATGCCAAAGTTTCAAAGCTCCAGCTCTTACGGTTTGGGCTGCACGATGCGTTTTACGGCAGAAGAATAATAATAAAAATCTGTACAATAACAATAGGGTTTCAGCACTTCCTGCTTGAACCCCTAAAAAAAAAAAGGAACAATTGTGGTATTGGGGTATTGTCTGTACATTTCAGCATATACCCTCTGATATAATGTACAGTGTATAATATAATGCAATATTCATATTGTAATTTCTTAAATAGTGTTTTAAATTCCTCTCAGCATCTTACAATGCGTGTATTCAGTAGGGTCATTGTATTTTATAATTTTTTTGGCTTTAGAGGGCAAAGTTTCATTTATATAACAGATCATATGGTTTGGAGTATACTATTACATTTTGTATGAGTCTGGGGTTTGGCCAGTATGGTGTGAGTTTTGAGATATGAGTGTTTGTCAGTTCCTAAATGTAGCACACATCCAGGAAATGTGTTTTAGCAGTTGTGGAAAAACTCTATGGGTGCCAATATTTTTGGGGGTGATATCATGTGACAGCGTTTTCAAAACAAAGCGCAATGGTGCAGACTTTCATAGAGTTTGCGACGTCGCTTTTGGGTTTTGTGGCGCACGTCACAGGGTAGGCTCCTCAGGGTGTTGCTATAGTAACGGCCCCTTGGCGCAAACGACACACTTTTTCTCCTCTCGTCTCGTCTCTCCACTCCTTTTCGTCTCTTGCACTCGTTCACCCGCTGTTATTCCTACAAGCAAAAACCAACAACCACTTCTGGTGGAGCACAGGCCGTGATAACAGTGGCTAGATCGAGCGACGGATGGAATACGACTCCTGGGGAGGAGGAGAGAAAAACAGAAAGGCAGAAGAAGACTTACGACAGCTCCCTCTCCGGTACAGAGTTCAGATATGGAGAGAAAGGAGTGAAGAGAGTAGGAGAGAGAGAGAATAAAGGCAGAGGAGGGAGACAGGAAGATAGAGAATCAGAGAGACCAGATGTAGAGATATGAAGGGAATGCCATGGAGTGATCTGTGGACCCTAAAGTGGACAGACAGCCAGACAGGCCTCCAGGTTCAAAGGACGAGGGGAAAGGAGGGGCTGTGTGTCTGGGTCAAAATGGGACCAGACATGTACTTTCGGTGACCTTGCAAACACAAACACACACACGCCTCATACACTCACACTCCTAGTCACAAACACACCACCGACACACAGACCTACAGGGATATAGAGGAATACCCACTCAGGGGCTAGAGTGTGTTTGGTGGGAGTGGAAGTGGGGAGATACTACAAGTGGTTTGGTTATTCAGCTGTACTGGTTTATTAAAGGGCAGAATCAGAGAGAGGGGAGATGAGATAAGTGTGTGAATGTTTTATTTAAAGGGAGACTCAGTGCTTACTGACATGCTAACCGTTGAGGCCTGATGTGCTGACACTACTCTCTCACTACACACACACACACACACACAGTGTTTCCTCAGGTCAGCGCTCTGGGTGTCAGCTACATTAAGGTGCATTTTGTATTAGAGTGCCAGGTCTGATTAAAGGACGAGAGGGAGAGAAAGATGCATTGAGAGAGAGACAGACAGACAAATTGAGTGAGTGAGTGAGGACAGGTCATTATCTGTTAGTATGACAGGCACTGCTCAGTTGGGACACACATCACACAGCATTTTCTCAGTCAGCGCTCTGGTCCAGAGCCATTCCCACACTCAGTCCCACCCTTCCAATACATTCACCATCACAATTAGATATCACATAGATAGCTCGGGTGAACACACACACTCAGACTGGTCTGACACACATCACATAGCGTTTCTGTTCCATGTAGCTTCTTGAGAGAGGGTTGGAGCTGGAAGAGGGAGAGAACAAAAGGGTTATGTTTTTCGGTCTCATTCTACAGTATAATGACATCCTGCTCACTCATCATGTGATATTGGTGTTTTCTTAAATGG
Organism: Esox lucius; assembly: GCF_011004845.1. NCBI lineage: Eukaryota > Metazoa > Chordata > Actinopteri > Esociformes > Esocidae > Esox > Esox lucius. The sequence continues at coordinate 25,595,256 of NC_047592.1, read as the reverse complement.
CACTTATTTTGATCAGGGTGGTACACTGTATGGAATTGGAGCCCACTGCAGAAGCATCCGGCAGTAGGAAGCATCCCAGCAGTAGCTTTTCAGCACTAGCTGTTGCTGTTAACAGTAAGCACTGTGCCAACCATTCCGGCTCATGTGGGCTCCGCATTCATCCCAGTCGCATCAATGCAAGCAGCTTGACAGGGGACTGGGCCCCGCGGGGCCGACACCAGCCAATGCTACTTAGCTCATGTCAGTTGCACTACTGAACAAAGATTAGATCACTGTGGTCAAGTCAGGGAGGATAGGTATTTCTTTGGCATGGAAACTGATCAGAGGTCAGTTTATATTAATCAACGGATATCAGGCTTTTGGATTGTGTTGATTAGTGTTAATGCGTGGCTTGGCTTCTGTGATGCCTACTTTCCTTCTTTTCTCTCTTTTTCTCTGTGTCTTTTTCTCTCCTTTCTTCCTGAATTAATCTATCCATCCCTCTCCTCACGTAGGTAAACCATGCCGCTGGTTAAGCGCAGTATCGAGCCACGCCACCTGTGCCGGGGCGCGGTGCCCGATGGGGTTACCAGCGAGCTGGAGTGTGTTACCAATAGTACCCTCGCGGCCATCATAAAACAACTAGGAAGCCTCAGTAAGTGGTGTGTTTCCAGAGGGGTTTTGTGTGTGAAGCATAGCATGACAGGAGCCTGGTTTAAATGTACCCTATGTGGGATGCACTTTTTCACCCAGCACAAATGAAGGACTTATTATGTAAGAATGTGTCATGTCTTTGATGCATTGTAGTATTAGTCAGACTGGAGATAACAGTGACATTTATCATAGAAGCCTTTAGACCAGTGTTGGGATCAATTTGAAATTAAGATCAATTAATCAAGTTAAGTAAAACACAGAAACAAATAGCTTTTACTTTTCACCTAATTTAATCAATTCACATTTTCTCAATAATTTTGTTGTGATTTACCGTTTATTGAATCACTTCGTAAATTCAGTTTGACCCTGACTGTTCACACTCGCTGAGATTGCTTGCGTGAACTGTCAAGTGTAAAAACCCTTTCCCTAGGTGGAGTGCATAATGTTATTGTGGTCTATATTCCTTGGGGGATAAACAAGCTTCATTAGCCAACTCAGAACTACGAATCCTTATCACATCAGGGACCTGAGGTGCACTTTAAAAACCACCTTTGTGCCGAATCATTATTGATGTGTGGTACAACATGTCTTTATGTATCAGGGCTATAACAATGAAAAGTCCTTATATCTAACCAATAAAGATGCCCTGACATAGCACCAAACAGTGTTACGGGAGATGCAGTTGTTCTCCTCTACGTGGATGTATTCCACTGGGGATAAGTCAAGGATACAGAATACAGAAACACACTAAGTGGGGCAGGCACACCTTATGTTCTCCACAGGATGCAGACAGCCAATAGAGAATCCCTGCCCATTGATGAAGCTCCGTCTGAGTGCTTGATGATCACATTTTTGTGTCTTCCTTTCTTTCCTTCTTTCATGCTTTATTATTAACCAGTGTGCATGTGTTTCTGTCTCTACCCATTGCAGGTCGTCATGCGGAGGACATATTTGGAGAGCTGTTCAACGAAGCTAACAGTTTCTATATGAGAATGAACAATCTTCAAGAGAGAGTGGACCTATTGGCTGTCAAGGTCACACAGCTAGACTCCACTGTTGAAGAAGGTGTGTGTGTGTGCACGCATTCGTCTTACTTTATCAACTACCAAAGAATATGGGCTCATGGTATAAAGCCTTGTTGCAACACATCACCTACCTTCTCTGAGTAAATGCCTCTTTTTTTATCTTGCAGTGAGGTGTCATGATCTCATGTTGACATTTGACAGAAAAAAATTGTTATGGCTTTCAGAAGATGAGTAAAGATAAAGGCTATGAAATAATGTCATTTTCATTTATCAGTGTGATCATGCACTCAAAATAAATACATATGGAAATATTGGTTCATACGAATTCCTAGGGGTGCCAATTATTTCATAAAGATTTTTTTATTTAGAAAATGTTTACCTCAGTTGAATATTTGACATATTTTTTTGTGTAAGATACATCTGATATACAGCAATGCCATTCTTTCATGGCTTTATTTGCTCATCCTTATGAAGGGGTCCAATAATAGGGTGCTGTGAATATACTGGTCCTATTATATTTTCTAAAGCGAGTATGTAGTCCAGTAGCAATGGCAACGATTTACCTAGAAAAGGGTTTGTTTCTCCAAGACTGATATGGTTTACCACAAACGCAACATACATCCACAGATTTCAATGGGGTTTTATTGAGCGATTTTGCTGGCATCTACACTTAGCTAGCTACTGTTGCACTGAATGCATTATTCTCTTGAGCACTTGTATATGCCTCTCCCAAGCAATTCATTTGATTGGGTTAACATGTTGAGACGTTACAGAAAAAAAGAAATTTCCCACCCCTTTGCAACTAAAATTCTATAGGTATTCCCCAGGCCTAGCGACAATCTAGGCCTGGTTAAGAGGCTAAACTAGCACTAAACTAGTAAACCTAAACTGTAATCCCAAAGCGCAATTGTATCTTTTATCACTTATCACCAAATAATAGCAGTTTAAAAAAATGGGGACAGGGAAAATGTCAACATGAATCAAATGTTCTTGGTTTAATCCGTTTTGGGACCATTGTTCCATTGTATTGGCTAAGCACCGGGAGCTGTCGGTCAGATGTCAGAGCTCTGTGGGGCTTTTTACTAACCTGCTGGGGACCTGTAAAACAAGCAAATTGTTACCTTGTGGATATATGTCACTGGTCTCAGTGGGCTTAGAGGTTATGTTTAAAGTACAGGGTAAACATTTCCCCAACCTGTGTGGTTTAACAAGAAAAATCTGACTAATGGGTTAATTTTCCCTGTCCCTTTTAAAAGAGGTTGTTAGTTCAGGGTTAGATTAGAGGGTTAGATTTTGTGTAAAAGCTAAAACTGGGTTTATGATAAGATTTTGAATTAGGGTTTGAGGTTATAGGTCAGGTTTAGGGCTAATATCAGTATTTTGGGGTTTGGGTAAATGAGGTTTGGAATGGGAATAATAACAATAAGGAATTACTCGTGTGTGTGTGTGTGTGTGTCAGCGTGCTTTATGAACACAACTGTCTGACCCTCGGATGACCCAGCCTTTTGTGTTTGTGTGTGTGCTGCGCGCAAACGTCGGAGTGCGTTATGAGTGCAATACCGCCTGACCCAAGGACGACCCAGCCTTGTATGCGCGTGTCTGTGTGTGCATCCGATTGCGTGTGTGGTTGCTGACCTGTCAAGTTGTTAGGCCAAAGGGACAGGAGAGAGGCTTTTTAAAGTGTGTGCGTGTTTGTGTGTGTGACAGCTTGCCCTCATGGCTATTTGTGTTGCCCCTGTGTATGTTTTTGTTTTTTTATTGTATGTGTATTGTATTGTGTGTATGTGTGTGTGTTTTTGCGCGCACATGTGTAAGCAGCTTTCCTGCTCCAAAATAGCCCTGCCATCTATGTAACGGATGATTACTTATAGATGAACCTCCTGCTGTGTTTTCATATCTTTGTGTGTTTGTCTACGCTTGTATTTGTGTCTGGGTTCTAGTGGCAGACAGACAGACAGAAAGGTAGGGTGGCAGAGAGACAGGCAGACATGGCTTGAAAGAGGATTTCAGAAATGGCTACAGTGGCCCTGGGGATTTGATAGTCAGTGTCTGTTCATGCCTGTTTGCAGTCAGGATATTGCCCTATCAACACGCCCTGCACTGGCGAAGGGAAACCGAGCGAAGGATGGAAAGAGGCAGCTACTACACCTCTCCTCCTTGCGCTCTCTCCCTCCATCACTCACCCGTGTCCGCCCTTTGCTTCCTAACTCTCGTTTTCTCGACATCCATCCCCGTTCCTTGTCCTCCCCTCTTCAAAGAGAAACACAGTCCCTGGACGGGCTGGGGGGGGGGGGATTATGAATACTTTATGAGATGCAAAGCTCAGCCAATTTCTATTGGTCTTCTGCCAATAGTGAGAGAGAGAGACGGGGGAGGGGGGTACTAGGTGATAGACTGAGACAGAAAGAGAGGAGGTAGTTGGAGTTACAGGAAATGGAGAGAGTGTAAGCGAGAGAGAAGACGGAAAGAGTGCAGACAGGAGACGGGCAGAAAGAGAGATGGGAGGGGGAAAGGGGTAAAGAGAGTGGAAGGAGGAGCGAGAGGGGGGCTTGAAGATGTGCTTTAGATTAAAGTAACATTGACTACGGCTCCATAATTCATTCACCCAGTGGGCTTTCTGGAAGTATCAAGCAAATCGACCAAACACTATCGACATTCAATTGGATATCACACCTTGCCGCTCATCGGCTTTTCCAAGGGTTGTTTTTGTAACTGTAGGCTTTTCCCTTCTTAATATGAAGGTACATTTTATAGTGCAAGTTGTCTTCCACACACGCACGAGAGACAGAAACATGTCTGCGGCAGGAGGTTGTTTCTGTGTGGGTGTGTGAGAGTGTGGATGTGTGTGGAAGACAACACTGTGTCTGTATCACTGTAACATCTGCTACAATCACTGCTTTACTTTGGAGCTACAGAAATAAAATATGGATTAGAACACAGACACAAAGACAGACATATAAACTATGTATTGCAGAAACATGAGGACTGGATACAAACATATGACATTTGGAAATGGTGGCTGAATCCCTTTATCTACTTTAATTTTACATCTTGTTTTCCTGGTTCCCCATTCTTCCAGGACCTGGGGGGTGCCCACTGGCTACAATGTAGCCAAGGGAGCCCTCCCTGTACTGGGCATGACTCATTCAAATTGAGAGGGCAGTGTGAGTCTGTCATTTTGATCTTTCCATAGTTCAGTCAGAAAGGATGAAAGGCCGCACCTTAAGGTTGCTAGTGTGAGTTTGAAATCAGTTTCCCAGACAAAGACTAGGACTGACGAAAAGGCGTTCTTCATTGAAGTAGTTTTCAACCAGGCACTATAAATGATCCAAGGAATTGTTACATACACTATGAAACGATACAACTATTTGGAACATTAACCATTAATTGCAAACAATTTAGTACGGAAACTTGTTGACATTTTTGTGCACGCCTCTGTATTTTTCAGTGTCTCTGCAGGACATTAACATGCGCAAGGCTTTTAAGAGCAGTACCATCCAGGACCAGCAGGTGGTGTCCAGGACCTCAGTCCCAAACCCCGTGGTTGAGATGTACCATCGCTGTGACAAACCTCCACCTCTCAACATCCTCAGCCCCTATCGGTCAGTACCTCAGTATACTGAGCCCCTATTGGTCAGTATATTTCACCTCAGAAATCGACTCTGTTGGTTGGTCATCTCAGAATAACCTTTGATATGATCTAAGAGAAGGTTAGAGCCCCCATCTCATGAATGCTCCATTATGGAGTCTTTAAAGCAGCTGCTATTTTAATGTAGTCCTCCAACTCCATTCTTTTTAATGACCTAGTTTGACATGACTCCAACTGGGTCATCAAGGGTCAGCACTTGAAAAGTTGTGAATATATCAACTGTTCCTGCATGGGGAGAGTCAATAGGGCCACTGCCATGGTAAACATGTTGCACGCAGTGCATACGATCCTGGAACGACAACCATTTCAAAGTTGATCTTTAGGGAGAGACTGGATCATTCTCTGGAAGTGACCTTGCTTTTCCCATTTAAGTCCTCTAATCATCTCCATGGCCACTGCTGAACACACTCTGACATTAAAGGTCGGTATATTTTGACCTGTCGGTATTGGTCAGGTTTACCCACGGCCTCTCTGAAAACGTACAGGTAAGATCCTCCTCACAGGTTGTTGTCAATCAAACTGACTGACCGATGCACTAGAGGCAATGCACCTGACCCATTTCTCTCTTTTCCCTCTCCCTTGCTTTTCTGCTCTGCCCCATCCATCCCGACTCTCTCCATCCATCCCGACTCTCTCCATCCATCCTGACTCTCTCCAACCATCCTGACTCTCTCCATCCATCCTGACTCCCTCCATCCATCCTGACTCTCTCCATCCATCCTGACTCTCTCCATCCATCCTGACTCTCTCCATCCATCCTGACTCTCTCCAACCATCCTGACTCTCTCCATCCATCCTGACTCTCTCCATCCATCCCGACTCTCTCCATCCATCCCGACTCTCTCCAACCATCCCGACTCTCTCCATCCATCCTGACTCTCTCCAACCATCCTGACTCTCTCCATCCATCCTGACTCTCTCCATCCATCCTGACTCTCTCCAACCATCCTGACTCTCTCCATCCATCCTGACTCTCTCCATCCATCCCGACTCTCTCCATCCATCCCGACTCTCTCCAACCATCCCGACTCTCTCCATCCATCCCGACTCTCTCCATCCATCCTGACTCTTTCCATCCATCCTGACTCCCTCCATCCATCCTGACTCTCTCCAACCCTCCCTTCGTTAATCTAGGGATGATAAGAGGGATGCGTTAAAGTTTTACACAGACCCATCTTATTTCTTCATGTTGTGGAAAGAGAAAATGCTTCAGGCCACAGAGGATAAGAGGAAGGAGAAGAGACGACAGAAGGTATGTCTGTGTGCACATTGCCTTTTTTTTGCTTTTGTCACTCCTTTCCTCTCAATCTCTTACGCCCTCTCTCGCTCCATTTCTCTTTTACTCCCTCTAACCCTCTCCCTCAACATCTGTCTCACTCCCTCTAACTCTCTCTTACTCTCTGTCTTTCTCACTGTGAGTCTGTGGATGTTGTCTTGCTGCCACTGACTGTGTGTCAAGTTAACCCGCTTCACTAGATCTGCTCCTCGGTTTTAGTCAAGGAGCGTGAGGTAAACTGTCCCTTTTGGAGTCAGGAAGAGATTCCTATTGTCCGCTCTGTTCTTTCTTTCCACCGCTTCCTCTCCTTCTCATTTGCTTCGCTGGGTTCCTTTCACAACTGTCTGCTCTGGTGTGCACCACTCTGCTCTTTGGCCTGCCTTCTAATCCCTCTCTTAACCTAAATCTACCTGAGCCCTTTCTGGTAGGTTGTCTTTCATTACCGTCTTCACTGAGAGCCCCGATGTTTAAGCTTTAAAGCCTCCAGCCCTACCGCTGTACTGGGCCCATCTCCTCCTTTTTTCCAAAAATTCTCTCCTCACACCCCTCGACCCACTTTTCTCCACACTTTCTTGTCCCTCACTCCCCTCTTACACCCGCTCGCCGGAGATCGACCTACCTACCTGTTTTTTTTGTTTTGGGCGCACTAGACGTTCAATGGCTACGAGCTACACCTCCCCCCCCCCCACGTATTGACTACCGTTCCGGACTACCTGTCTAACCCAGCCAGGCTCTCTCCCCCCGTCTCTCCATCCAGACCAGCTGTCCAGCCCATTCAGGCCAGGGTAGGCGACCCCACAGCAGACAAGCTCCGCCTCGCAGCCCCCTGCCCAGCTCAGTAAGAATGCTCCCCCCAACCGCTGTCTCCTCGTCCCTGTCTCTTTCCCCGGGCCCCCTGGGTGCCCCCCCCACGCCCAACCATCCAACGCCTTGTGTCTGGTGTCCCCTGAGTGTTACCTACCCTGTCTCTCTGTACCCCTTCTTGAAAATGTGTCCCTTATCTAGTTTTATTTATGTTCGGGACTGTTCCCTGATGTGTTGGTTCTTCTGTGCCACTTAACACAGCTTAATGGTTCCGCGTTAACTCTTCAACCTGTCTGTCTGCGTTTGGGTCACTTTTATGTTGTGCTCATTGTGTTTAGTGTTGCGTAATGTTGCTTGGAAGTTAGTTTTTTAGTGCCCCTGGGTGGATTCAAGGAAGGGCTTTTCTCTGTGTGAAAGGAGACAACTCAATGAATAAAGCGCTTTGTGTTTGTTTGTCTGTCATCCCTTCCTGCCCCTCTCTCCTTTCCCCTCAACCTCTCCCGTCATCTTTTTCGTCCCTCCCTCATCCTCACCCTCTTCCTCTCACCACATCCCTTCTCTCTCTACCGTTTTCTCTCCTTTCTCCCCTACATCAGGAGCAGCAGAAACAGGTGGAGGACCCGAGCAGAGAGGTGAAGAAGGTTCGGAAGGCGAGGAATCGCAGACAGGAATGGAATATGATGGCTTATGACAAGGAATTCCGCCCCGACACCAGACTCACGCCATCACCGTATCACGGAATGTCTTCCGAAGGGTCGCTGTCTCCCGATAACAGGTGAGCCGTGGGATTGGTCAGTCCGACAGTTACTCAGTTGTCCCATTGGGAGTTTGGTTTACTGAAAAACGTACTGGAGGCAGATCTGGTTGACTTTACATTTAAAAAGTCTAGGGGAAGGGATATGGTTAGAGTTAAGTATAAGTTAGGGATAGGTTAGGGTTTAAGGTATGGACAAGCACTAACCCTGGTCAAATGTCCTCTCAGAGCAATCAGCCTGTTTAACTCCATTGAGTCAACTAATCACATTAGTTTCGGCTTTCATGGCAAATCTACCTCCAAGACGTACAATTTTTACTGTGGTCAGTCTTCAGGGTGTATTACAGCACAATGAAGTACAATTCTTACTGTGGTCAGTCTTCAGGGTGTACTACAGCACAATGAAGTACAATTCTTACTGTGGTCAGTCTTCAGGGTGTATTACAGCACAATGTAGCTCAATTCTGCCCCCTGCTGACTCAAACGTAAACTAATAAAATTTGATTCAACAGTATTTCTGTACACCTTTTAGTCCTTTTAGCCAAACATATTTTCCAGAGTAACTTATAATAGTGAGTGCATACATTTTCAGAATTATGGTACTAGACCCATGTGGGAATGAAACCAACAACGCTGGCATTGGAAGCAGCATGAACCAGCCCATTTTAATGAGAAAAACTGTATGGAGTTTGTATGAAAATAACTTTAAAGGGGAACAACAATAAATATCAACGGTGTCTTAGTTAATAAATTGCTTGAAGTAATTCTTTGTACTGTCTCCTGAAGCATGCAGCACTCTCACTCAGGGAAAGCAGGGTTTAGAGAGAGCAGCGTCAGATGGTTATATTGCTCTTTTCCCAATAAAACTATTTGATAGAACTTTGTGAAAAGAATGATTATCTGCGTGAAAAAAATTGTCCTGTCACAACGAAAACACAAAATTGGGGAACTCCAATCGATTGTGGTAGATACCTTATACATTTTATGTGATATACACTGATGAGCCAAAACATTATGCTTGTGGCAAAACACATTCTTGTGCTGCGCCTGTCCTTATTTACATATGACACAGCTGTAATTTTTGCAGGTGTGGTGATCATCAACCTATTAATTGACAGCTTTCGGCATAAATTATAGCCTAAATCCACTAATTAACCATTTGTCATAATAATGTACACGATCTCCGATCAGTCATGAGTTTGATCATAAGGACAAAAAGGTAATATTGATAAACAACAGCTCTGTCATGGAAATTATCGTATGATAGTTTTAAGATCAAATTTGATCGTACACACGTTTCATGAATGAGGCCATTATTCAGGAATGGTTTGAGGAACATAATGACCAGTTCAAAGTGTTTCCCTGGCCTACAAATTCCCCAGATCTAAATCTGATTGAGCATCTGTGGGATGTGCTGGACAACAAGTCTGATCCACGTCAGCTCCACCTCGCATCTTACAGGACTTGAAGGATTTGCTGCAAATGTCTTGGTGCCAGGTACTACAGCACATCTTCAGAGGTCCTGTAGAGTCCATGCCTCTTTCGGTGGCACGCGGAGGACCAGCAGCATATTACGCAGGGGGTCAGAATGTTTTGGCTCATCAGTGTACGTCAGTCATAGATTTTAAATCTCCTACACAGAAAGGTTGTGGGCTTTGGTGAAATGTAGCAATATAACTCTCTCTTTTGACCCTGCTCTCCATGAGTGAGAGGGTTAGGCTTAGAGAGACACTCCAACAACTTGTTTCCCTTAAAAGTTTCTTTGAACATTTGTATTCCTCCCCAACAAGGTCGGTGGCATCAGACATCGGAGAGCACTCCTACCCGGGCAGCCCAAACCACCCCTCCCAACCCCCATCCGCCCCCCACCCCATCGAGGGCACCCCCCACCTTACCCAGACCCCCCAGACCCAGTCTCTGGACAGGGGCGGTTACCCCCGAGCCAACCCGCCAACCGGTGCGGCCGCAGCAGGACGTCACATCGCCTCTCTTGGGCGCACCCAGCTCCCCCACGCCGTACCCGCCCCCTCCGAGGGAGGGGCCCTCAATGGACCCCGGCAGCAGTCGGTCAAGGACTACCGGGCACATGGGTAAAAAGACCACAGGACTAGAATCAGTTTCTCCATCGTTTAACGAATAGCATTCATTTGGTTTCAGCGGAAGAGGCTTGGTGTGCTGCTTTTTATTTTTACATCTCTGTCCTTCCTTACTTCCTCAGCGGCCAGCCGACCACCATCCCGGAGTACTTCATCCCACCCGCCCCTCCCCCTCCTCCACCCCTCATCCCTTCCGCCCAGACCGCCTTTGACTCCACCTCCTCCTCTCCCCTCCCTCCCCCCTCCTTACCCCCCGGGGCTGTGGCGGTCATGTCCCGACCCTACAGCCCCTCCCCTCCAACCCCCGCCCCACCCATCAACTATGTCCCCTCCCCCTCGCACCCCCCTTCCGGAGTCCCGCCCGCTGCCCCGCCTCCGCCCCCACCCGGCTTGCCCCCCTCCCACACTATGTCTCCAGCTCGAGCCATTGGTGGAGACGCTCCTGCCAGCAGGAAGGGCCAGATGCCGATGATTCCGATAAGCGACGCCCGCAGCGACCTGCTGGCCGCCATACGTAGAGGTATGAAAGAGGGGGATTCGGTGCTCAGAGGGTGTTTGTGTGTTCGTTGGGTGGCTGTTTTGATGTGTGTGTTTCTTTTTTTTCTCCATATGTCTGTTAATTTTTTCTTGTTTTAAGTTTGTTTACTTGCATGTTTTTTTCTATGTGTGTGCGTGGCTGCGCGTGTGCGTATGCACACTTAGGTGTGCTTCCGATGAGCGAAGCTCGCAGTGAACTGCTGGCAGCCATACGCAGAGGTGAGGCAGATAGAGGATAGTGTGTGTATGCGTGAGAGAGAGAGTGTGTATGTGTGTGAGTGTATTTACTTGTGAATGAGTAACCTATGTGAAATCCCTAGCTAGTTAGTGCTGTGTTAACAGCTTCACTCCATGATTGTAGTTCTCCAACCACTCCTGGGGACCCCCTGTTCATTACATCATTTCGTTGTAGCCCTGAACTGGCTCCCCTGAATGAAGCAGTTAAGGGCTTGATCATTAGCTCTGGAATACATCTGACAAACTGAACGGCTGTGAGTCCCCAGAAGAGGTTTGATATCCACTGCTTTATGAAACTGTACCAAAAGCTCTAATACCCAGCAGTAGATGAGTCCCCTTAGACTCATGTTGTTCCCTTTTTGTGTTTCAAATATGTTTTATTAAACATACATATGGGAAAGATTATTTACACACAAGAAATGCAAAGGTATGTTTCCTATTCTCCTTTCGATAGCTTACCTAATGTTAGCTAGCTTAGCTGACTAGTTGGCAAGATCTGACATTATGACTCAGCAGTCACAGATTGGTGGATTAAAAACATGCATTATGGAATGATAAAACAAAGGCAGATGTTTATCACTTCAATGCCAATGTAAGTATTCTCTAACCTAAATATTATATAGCAAATCAACAAAATCCAAATACATAATTTATTTTTATTCTGCTTGCAATAATTAATTTGAGTGACAAACATTCTTGTGGACCATTGATTGGAAGACAGTCAGGTGCCATGTTTTTTTTCATGGCAAACAAGGGTGCTGAGATTAAAATTCTAATCTCTGTAGATCATATTTTTTTGAGGTGAAGGCACTACTACGCAAGCATGTTTCACCTGTTGCCAGGTTTTGTCGGCACAATAAGCTCCTGTGACAAATGTGAATTTTATGAAGGTGTGTGTTTTTGGATCTAACCCCTTTCTTTCTCTCTCTTGCTCTTTCCAAACTTCCAGGTATCCAGCTAAGGAAGGTTCAGGAGCAGAGAGAACAAGAAGCAAAGAGAGAGCCTGTGGGGAACGACGTGGCCACCATTCTATCACGACGCATCGCCGTTGAATACAGCGAATCAGATTCCGACTCTGGCGGAGAGGACAATGGGGAGTGGTCTGACTGAGAGGGGTCAGAGGTTGGGGATAGGGCATGTGAGGTAACAGAGGGTCTAGTTAAGCCTAGAAGGGTGGGAGTTTATGGAGCAATATATGTGCCAACAAAATGAAATTGTATTCAAAATGATTGAGTTCAGATTCTATTCCTATTGCCACTCATACCACTCCACAGTTGACAGCAATATCTATAGAAAAGAAATTAATAGAACAGGCATCCCCATTCAAGTCAATCATGTCATCATGTGTTGAAGGGCAGCCATTTCAACCCATAAGAGCAAAGCAGAAAGTGAAGCCAGGAAGTAGCAGAATAAACTTAACTGACATTAGGCACATCAGTTTGCATCTTTTGAAAAATTTTACATTACCACAGGGATTATTGAATCACAGTACCAGGCAGCTATTGTGTACCCATACGTTTTATTGTCAGGGTTAGACATTCAAAGACCACTCTATTCATTCATATTTCTATATTTCACATTTTTAGTTGTTTCAGATCTATAGACATTGGAGTAAAATTAGGCCATAAAATATACCCCCTTGTTCATTTAAAAGGATAGAGCAGGCCCTCAGCCCCACACTACATATGCCCTTTAGGTAGCATATTGAGGTGTGTTTCAGTAGCACCATGTCACATGACTTCAAAAACATGGTTAATATAACAGAATCAGTCAGTCAATTAAACATCAAGCAATCACTCAATTAACTAATCAATAAACCAACCAATCAACAAACCAAATAAATCACCTCTTTGCTACAGTGAATGCCAGTGTACAGTGCAACACTAGATTACACTATGGATATGACTCAACTGGTTAAAAGTTCCAACATAATATAATTTTTCATTGTAAATATATATAGAGGTCTGGAAGTCTGGAATGAGTGGAGTTAGATTAAGTTCGGTGACTGAAACATTTGTATTCTCTTATTTATTCAATTATTTATTGTTATTTTATATGGCTCATACATAGAAAGGACAGCTCCCCAATGTCACCCTATTACCTATTTAGTGCACAACGTTTGAACTGGGCCCATATGGACAGAAGTGGTGCACTATATAGGGAATGGGGTTGCATTTGGGTCATAGTCTATATCAACTGTGACAGAAGAGAGTTTAAAAACGTATACCCAAAACAACAAATAATCCTGTGAGATGCAAATCCTATGACGGTTCGCTGGAGTTGCCTTGGCCAACACTAATACTAATACACAAGGTTTCAGTGGATTCTCACTACAGAGGAGTGTTGGGGATGTGGGGGTGTGAGGCATGCTGGGATGTCAAAGTGTGAGGAATAGCATAGGCTCATCACGGGGCAGCACATGAGATTATCCTATGCACGCACACATGCATATGCACACAAACTAACAAATATGATCCCTCAAAACAAACTTATTCACCGATACAAGAAAACCAAACTCCAAAAAAATAAGAAAACCCCTCTCAAAAAAGCAAACACCAGTGTGCAGTGCTTTTTTTATGTCTTTCCAGCTTAGTGACAGAAAATTTTTAATATTTGCTTCAATGGAATGAATCAACACACTAGCTGTATAGGTTTGCATATAGCTTTGCAGTTATTATTCTGTATGGGATAGAATGGACTGGAGTACAGTTAGAGTATGCAGTGGGTTGATATATTCTCAAGGGCAGGTTTTTACACACACACACACACACACACATTACATTTCAGTAATTGGTCATGTACGTTTTATCCTATACTCTGCCTTTACCATAAGTAGCGCTGTACAGCTGCACACAGATGCCTAAATCCATCATCTATTGTTATTCAGCAATGTTTGAAAGTTTTTAAATGGCTAGGCTTTGGTTTTTAATTTGTCTGTTTGTATTTGCTAAGTGGTTGTAGGGCAGAGGGCTGAAATATAATGTGGCCCCTGGGCAAAAAGAAAAGTCAAAATATATTTTAGCATCAAAAATATCAGTTATATGACAACAACGTTCTAACTTTCTTGAATGTCTTGGAACGGTTGGTGCTAACATGATAAATAGACATATTGTCAACTTATACCATGCACTTCATGTAGTATATTAGATAGTGGACAAAATAAATACTGCACTACATAATGCACAAATTGCTACTTCACTAGATTGTGCACAAGCATGGAGAATAGGGTGTCAGTTTTGACGTAGTTGAAGTCAATATAACTCACACCAAGTTAATTTAACTTAAACTGGGTTAATTTAACTTAAACAGATCCATTTAACTCAAAATGTGTCAATTTAACTAAAACAACTCCATTTATCTTAATCCAAGTGAATTGAAATCTGTAAATCTGTGGAAAATCTGTGGTTTATAAAGTAACATTTTGTTTTAAATGAAAACTGTTGTATAGCATTTTGTTAAGAATCTGTTTGTAAAGAATGTGTATCTAGGTAAAAAGGCCAACCGTCTGTGTATAACACGCAAATAATTGTAGGCAAAGCATGCATGTATGAAAAGCTAATAATAAACCTTAAGAAAATACAGATTGTGTAGCTTGTTTATTGAGTCAGGTCAGTGAGCAGAAAATGTTTGGGCATTCTTTACAAGAAGGAAAAACATAACGTCAAGTTTGAATATTTCGCTAGACACCATTAAGTATTGTGTTAAACTGACTAACGTTTCTTATTAAGTTTTCCTCCACCACAAATAGCATCTATGAACTGCATGGCTTTTGCAACTGGCCATTTCAACAGCTTATTAGCCAGTAACATGCTTACTAGTATCTACGAACTTACTACTTGGAATATTCATAAGCAATTGCTAGCAAGACTGAAGACAAACTTTACACTGCCAAAGCTGTTTCATTTCATGGCACAACAACGTTTGTGAATGACATTGATACAATAACTATCAATATAAGTGACGATAACTGACTTTTTTGTCAAGTGAAAAGAGTTGCTGATTATCCTGAAAAAATCCTTATGCATAATTTGTTTTGTGATATTTCTGTGAGGGCTGCTCCCCGTTGTGCTGCATGCTCTCTCTCCCTCTTCGGCACTCCACCTCACCCGTGTACTAACCAACAGCTGGAGCAGATAGCAGAAGCGTACCCATCACACCCTCACCTGTTTTGACCAGCACCTCATTGGTTATTGTCTCTTTGTTGCAAACAAAAAAAAACTGCCTAATAAGATACAGCTGTGAAGCCAATTGTTAAATACTATTAAAGCTGACCATCTACAGTGGGGAGAACAAGTATTTGATACACTACTGATTTTGCAGGTTTTCCTACTTACAAAGCATGTAGAGGTCTGTAATTTTTATCATAGGTACACTTCAAATGTGAAAGATGTATGTAAATAATGTATTTGCATTTTATTGCATGACATAAGTATTTGATCACCTACCAACCAGTAAGAATTCCGGCTCTCACAGACCTGTTAGTTTTTCTTTAAGAAACCCTCCTGTTCTCCGCTCATTACCTGTATTAACTGCACCTGTTTGAACTTGTTACCTGTGTAAAAGACACATGTCCACACACTCAATCAAACAGACTCCAACCTCTCCACAATGGCCAAGACCAGAGAGCTGTGTAAGGACATCAGGGATAAAATTGTAAACCTGCACAAGGCTGGGATGGGCTACAGGACAATAGGCAAGCGGTTTGGTGAGAAGGCAACAACTATTGGCACAATTATTAGAAAAGGGAAGAAGTTCAAGATGACGGTCAATCTCCCTCGGTCTGGGGCTCCATGCAAGATCTCACCTTGTGGGGCATCAATGATCATGAGGAAGGTGAGGGATCAGCCCAGAACTACATGGCAGGACCTGGTCAATGACCTGAAGAGAGCTGGGACCACAGACTCAAAGAAAACCATTAGTAACACACTATGCCGTCATGGATTAAAATCCTGTAGCGCACGCAAGGTCCCCCTGCTCAAGCCAGTGCATGTCCAGGCCTGTCTGAAGTTTGCCAATGATCATCTGGATGATCCAGAAGAGGAATGGCAGAAGGCCATGTGGTCTGATGAGACAAAAATAGAGCTTTTTGGTCTAAACTCCACTCACTGTGTTTGGAGGAAGAAGAAGGATGAGTACAGCCACAAGAACACCATCCCAACCGTGAAGCATGGAGGTGGAAACATCATTCTTTGGGGATGCTTTTCTGCAAAGGGGACAGGACGACTGCACCGCATTGAGGGGAGGATGGATGGGGCCATGTATCGCGAGATCTTGGCCAACAACTTCCTTCCCTCAGTAAGAGCATTGAAGATGGGTCGTGGCTGTGTCTTCCAGCATGACAACGACCCCAAAACAAACAGCCAGGGCAACTAAGGAGTGGCTCCATAAGAAGAATCTCAAGGTCCTGGAGTGGCCTAGCCACTGGTCAAGAACTCCTGGAGTGGCAAACCTGGTCAAGAAATACAGGAACTACAGGAATCTCTGTAATTGCAGACAAAGGTTTCTGTACCAAATATTCACTTCTGCTTTTCTGATGTATCAAATACTTATGTCATGCAATAAAATGCAAATTATTTACTTAAAAATCATACAATGTGGGGGCTATGCTTGGTAGGCATGATGAGGAACTGACTGCTACCAGACACACTGTAGAGACCCTGGCCGCCCAGGTGTCTGAGTAGACCACTCTACTTTCAGCTCCCTCCGCCGCCGCAGCACCTTCCTCCGCCAGTTCTGAACCCGAACCAATGCAGCAGGGGGGTCTTTGCATCTCCGCTAAGGAACGTGAACGCAGAGTCGAAAGACTGGTTAAGCGTGCTCTTTCTCATTCCATCATCATGCTCTTTCTCATTAAATCGAAAGACTGGTTGAGCGTGCTCTTTCTCATTCCATCACCCCACGCAACTGTCCTAAGGACCTCCTCTTTGTTCCCGTTTCTGCGCATTCAGCGGTCCTTCAGTGGGGTCACTCGTCCAAGTTGACTGCTCACCCTGGCGTTAGGGGCACTCTCGCTGCCATTCGCCAAAGTTTTTGGTGGCCCACTCGCGAACAAGATACACGTCGTTTTATTGCTTCTTGTGACATGTGTGCCCAGACCAAATCGAGTACTTCCCCTCTGGCCGGTCTCGCACATTGCCCTTGATTTCATTACCGGGCTTCCTCCGTCGGCGGGCAATGCCGTGATACTTACAGTCGTAGATCGTTTTTCTAAGGCTGCTCATTTTATCCCACTCAATAAACTCCCCTCTGCCAAAGAGACAGCCCAGATTATGGTCAGTCACGTTTTCAAGCTTCACGGTCTTCCCTCTGACGTCGTTTCCGATAGGGGACCTCAAATCGGATCCCAATTCTGGAGGGAGTTCTGCAATTTAATCGGGGCTTCCGTCAGCCTCTCATCGGGCTTTCATCCTCAGACCAATGGGCAGGCCAAATGAGCCAATCAAATGAGCCAATCAGAGTATTGGTCGTATCTTGCGTAGCCTGGCTTTTCGCAACCCTGTGTCCTGGGCAGAGCAACTCCCCTGGGCCGAATATGCCCATAATTCTCTGCCTATGTCCGCCACCGGTCTGTCGCCATTTCATTGTTGCCTGGGGTACCAACCTCCCCTGTTTTCGTTTCAGGATTCGGAATCTAATGTCCCGTTGGTACAGGCTTTTATCCAGCGTTGCAAGCGCAGTTGGAGAAGGGTGAGATCAGCTCTCTGTCGTTCGAAGGTTCGTACCCAAAAAGCCACTAACAAACGTCGTGTCAAGATTCCAAGATATCTTTGTGGTCAGAGTGTGGCTTTCCACCCTCAACTTGCCACTCCAGTCTGTTTCCCGTAAATTGGCTCCCCGGTTTATTGGTCCTTTTCGGATTTCTAAGATCATCAGCCCGGTTACTGTCAGGCTCAAGCTTTCTTCTAACCTCCGTCGCATCCACCCCGTCTTCCACGTTTCGTGCATCAAACCTGTCGTGCGCGCTCCTCTTCGCCCCCCCCCTCCTCCTGTTCGTGTCGTGGGAGCTCCGGTTTACAGAGTTCGTAGGCTCCTTGATATGTGCGGTCGGGGAGGGGTCTGGGAGGGGTATGGTCCTGAGGAGAGGAGCTGGATTCCCGGGACGTCCTGGACCGCTCGCTCAATGACGATTTCCTCCGTACCCACCAGGCCCCTCCCTTGGGAGTGCCAGGAGGTGCTCGTTGAGGGGGGGGTACTGTCATGAATCTGGTATCCTTCTCTTTCTCCTAACCTCCCCTGCTGATTTTGTACATTTACAATGGCAAATAAATTATCTGTCTATAATTTTAATGGTATGTTTATTTGAACAGTGAGAAAATTTCAAAAAGTTTATAAATTGATTTGTATTTTAATGAGTGAAATAAGTATTTTATCCCCTCTAAATCAGAAAGATTTCTGGCTCCCAGGTGTCTTTTATACAGGTAACGAGCTGAGATCTTGTTACCTTTATAAAAGGCACCTGTCCACAGAAGCAATCAATCAATCAGATTCCAAACTGAGAGACAGAATAACAACAAAATCCTGCCAAAAAACCCTATGTCAAAAATGTTATACATTGATTTGCATTTTAATAAGTGAAATAAGTATTCGACCCCTCTGCAAAACATGACTTAGTACTTGGTGGCAAAACCCTTGTTGGCAATCACAGAGGTCAGACATTTCTTGTAGTTGGCCACCAGGTTTGCACACATTTGACCACAACACTTTCAGCCAGTTATCTGAATCATTCAGATGTTCATTGGCAAACTTCAAACGGGCCTGTACATGTGCTTTCTTGAGCAGGGGGACCTTGCGGGCACTGCAAGATTTCAGTCCTTCACGGCGTAGTGTTACCCATTGTTTTCTTGGTGACTGAGGTCCCAGCTGCCTTAAAATCATTGACAAGATCCTCCCATATAGTTTTGGGCTGATTCCTCACCGTTTTCATGATCATTGCAACTCCACGAGTTGAGATCTTGCATGGAGCCCCAGACCAAATGTACCAGTTATTTTGTGTTTCTTCCATTTGTGAAAAATCGCACCAACTGTTGGCACGTTCTCACCAAGTTGCTTGGTGATGGTCTTGTGTAGATCTACAAACTTGTCCCTGACATCTTTGGACAGCTAAAGAGCTGGTCTTGGCCATGGTGTGAGTTTGGAATCGGATTGATTGATTGATTCTGTGGACAGGTGTCTTTAATACAGGTAATAAACTGAGATTAGGAGCACTCCCTTTAAGAATGTGCTCCTAATCTTAGCTCGTTACCTGTATAAAAGACACCTGAGAGCCAGAAATCTTTCTGGGATCAAATACTTATTTCACTCATTAAAATGCAAATCAATTTATAACATTTCTGAAAAGATGTTGTTGTTATTCTGTCTCTCACTGTTCAAATAAACCTACCATTAAAATTACCTCACTTTATACTGTTGCTTTATTTTTTTCTTATTTTCTGTCTAGCAATATTTTTGCTTATGTACTCTTCTTCATAACTCTCACTATGTAGTTGTCCACTGGGCACGTAAGAATTTCATTGTGCAGGATGACTGATCAGGATGCTGATAATTAATTTGGTGACGTTCTCCCTGTGGCATAAACTGGCTTTTGTTAACACCCCTGCCGTGCTGCTGGCTGACCTACAATGGCAACTGGTGGACTTTTTCTGATCGGGTCATCATAGGCTGAGGGTGGCGGTACTGTTTTTACCGGTCCATGAGGGAGGACTGAGCCCGGTGGACCTGGAGAGCAGGGGTGTGGCTTTCCATCTTGAAGCGGTACAGCGACTACTTTATCATATGGATGGTAGAAACCGGCGTGCGCTCTGCTGAGGAGGGCTGGTGGTCTAGGGTTAAACCGGAAACTCTCTGATGAACCCACTGAGCCTGAACATGGTGGGGTCTTTGCTTTATATGTTGCAGCCTGGCAGCAGCTGAGGCTCACATGGGAGGGTGTGTTGCCTTGACCGTGGCTGTGGGACGAATCTACTCTCTTAAACTTACTGATTCTTTTGGTTTCTGTTCATTGTGTGACTGCAATGGTGCTTGATGTTAGCAGGCATCATGCCGCTAGCAGACCTGCGGTGACCAGGGGGTGGAGGATTGAAAACCCCTGAACAACTGGCACTCCAGTCGGGTCGTTTTTCTCAACTGCTGCAGGAGCGGTTCATAGCACATCCAGAAAGCACTGCCAGAACCAGTGAGGGCTGTCTTTGGGCTGACACCTATGTTTCCACCACTGCAAATGATAGCAGAGTCTGGGGACTGGTGGGAGGGTCAGGAGGGCATACTGTCTGTTGGAGCCATTCCGTGTATTGGGATGGGTTGGCGCTGTGATCTGCCACAAGTCTTCTTAAGACGGGGGCTAATTAGTGCAGGTGTGGCGCCCAGCGAGGTGCATGGTTTTTTAGCGTGAGACACGGCGTGTAGGCAAATCATGGACACTGAAAGTTAAGTTTATTTTTAGAATTTTTTTATGGATAATAAATGGATTGGCATATCCCACTTTAAGTTCAGACTTTTGAAAGTTTATTTTTAGTTTATTTTTTTTAATTTTATTATTTAAGCCAAGAGGAAGCAGCACGTCGAAAACACGCGTGCGAAACAACTTAAATGTGTGCCAACACTGTCCTTTAGCACTCCACGCTTGGGGAATTTTGTGGAGGTTGGGAGTAAGGCATTAAACATCCTCTGTGTAGTAGTCAGGCACCTAAGGGCGTTAGCAGGTGTTAGAGGTCACCAGTGGTAAACAGTTCTGGAGACTGACAGTATGGCCGGGTACAGGGGGAAGGTGCTGTACAAACTTCCAGTGCCTGAAAGGTCAGGGGATCACCAGCCGAGAGTTAGGGTTAACTACTAACTGGTTGCCAGCTGGTTGCCTAGGAGTCTGTGAGAATTGTCCCTTTTGCACAATGATGGAGACTGTCTTACAAGATGTTTCTATATGTTCTTGCTTGATGACGTTAATGTCCTTGTTAGATGACTAGTGTTTGTGAAGTTGAGGGTGTTATCTGTCTAGAAATGTTTGTGATGGGACCCTGGTACTCCAGTCAGGTGAGGGGAAAGTGTGTGTTGAAGTGTTTGTTTGCTATGTTTTTGTTTGGGGAATAGTTTCAGTGCACCTTAGGGCTGAATATGAGTTTAAATTGTGGAATTGTTTTCAGGAGGTTTCGGGACTTGGACCGGAGGTTGGACAGGAGGGTCTTGATTTCCGATTGTAAGTTTGTGCTGGAGTGTGTTTGTGGTTGTGTTTAATATGTTGGCATGCAAAACGTGATTGTGTTCAGTAATACAGGTTTGTATACTGTGGGATATGTGCGTGTTAAGGGTGTGTTGTATGGTAATGTATTTGTTTATAGTGAACTACACTCACCTTGAGGATTATTAGGAACACCTGTTCAATTTCTCATTAATGCAATTATCAAATCAACCAATCACATGGCAGTTGCTTCAATGCATTTAGGGGTGTGGTCCTGGTCAAGACAATCTCCTGAACTCCAAACTGAATGTCAGAATGGGAAAGAAAGGTGATTTAAGCAATTTTGAGCGTGGCATGGTTGTTGGTGCCAGACGGGCCGGTCTGAGTATTTCACAATCTGCTCAGTTACTGTGATTTTCACGCACAACCATTTCTAGGGTTTACAAAGAATGGTGTGAAAAGGGAAAAACATCCAGTATGCGGCAGTCCTGTGGGTGAAAATGCCTTGTTGATGCTAGAGGTCAGAGGAGAATGGCCAGACTGATTCAAGCTGATAGAAGAGCAACTTTGACTGAAATAACCACTTGTTACAACCGAGGTATACAGCAAAGCATTTGTGAAGCCACAACACGCACAACCTTGAGGCGGATGGGCTACAACAGCAGAAGACCCCCCAGGGTACCACTCATCTCCACTACAAATAGGAAAAAGAGGCTACAATTTGCACGAGCTCACCAAAATTGGACAGTTGAAGACTGGAAGAATGTTGCCTGGTCTGATGAGTCTCGATTTCTGTTGAGACATTCATATGGTAGAGTCAGAATTTGGCGTAAACAGAATGAGAACATGGATCCATCATGCCTTGTTACCACTGTGCAGGCTGGTGGTGGTGGTGTAATGGTGTGGGGGATGTTTTCTTGGCACACTTTAGGCCCCTTAGTGCCAATTGGGCATGGTTTAACCTTTTCACACGTAAGTTCCAAATATCTCTTCCAGGCACCCCAGCGTGAGTTTTTTTTTCAGTGTTAGCTCTGAGTTCTAGAATGTGATTATGACGTCACAGGATTGACCTGCAGCTCCATTCGCTGCAGTTTACCAGAACCACGCTGTTTGCTATATATTTCGTTCTTTTTTTTATTTTGACCAGTCAATTTAAAATTATATTTCTATATGACAACCAGCAATAACATAGGTAAATCATTTTAAAAACACTAACTAAATAATACATTGACAATACAACTTCTGCAGTGTAGAATTTACTTGAGCTAGCCATTAGCCAGCGTGTTTCTTTCAATGCATCAACTAATGTACTACTGTAGTGGCTAAAAGCACATTATCTGCAAAGCATGGCACTCGTATAAATTGTAATATTATGTTAAACATTGCTTAGCCCATTTAACACAGTAGCCGATTTCATTTAGCCTACCCCAGTGCAATATGCAGAGAAAATATTTTTCTAAAAAACTTTTCAGTTGATGTTGGTAGGTTAGAGCTGAAGTACTTAGCCGATGCATTGACTTTAGCTAGGTTGGGTATAGGTAAGGTTAACCTTATGGTCTGTCAACTTTTATGAAATCGTTAAGATTATTTGGGACACGAGAATTTGCTGAACGTCTTCCGGACCTGGCTATGCATTCGTGACTACGGATCTTTTTCCGACACAATGGTGAGTATTGTATAATTGCATAAACTGTAAACAGAAATGTGTTGGTTTTCGTTATGGTCTTCATGTCGATGTATGTATAGCGGATTTGGGCGGTCTGAATTCAGTGTCCTTGTGCATAGTTTTCTTGGAATTAAAAACAGTAAGAAAAGGCGTTAACTGTATTGAGGACACTGCATACGAGTATTCCACTGAAAAAAAACTTTATTTACAATTCCTCTAACTGGAATATAAATAACGCACAAAGTTAGAAATACAGTACTGTGAAAAAGTCTTATGCCCCCGAAAGACTAACTAAATACATTTTACAATAACAATTTATTTGGGTACTAAGACACTTACTAGAAGACAAAACATGCACAGCAGTAAAAAAGACCACACAAAACAGAAAAAGGAATATAATTGCTCAATAGTGCTTGAGAGTGTGGTACTCCCCAAAGCATGGTGTAACACATAGGGGTGTGTCACAAGGTACACACATGTACTTTGTTAACTTCCTCAGCTTCCTGCTCCTGGTCCCGGACAGACATACTTTGCAGTGCCTCCTTGTTCGGCTGCCTTGGGCATCTGTCTGAGGCATTTCAGCTGGGAAATGTCGTGCAGTGAGGCGCAGGGGGTTGTCGCCAGAAGGCCGGCCTCCTGTGGGTGGACGGCGAGGGATGTGATGCTCCTCCAGCAGCTCTCTCATGAGGTTCTCCCGATATTTCTGGTATGTGATAACCTCACCTATACGTGTGACAGAGTTGAAGATAATGAGTGAGAGTTACATTATGCAATTATATTGACATTTGTGTATACCCAATTACAAAGAAACAACTTGTTCAGTTGTTATCTTACCGGTCAGATGGCGATGTACAATATGGCTGTTGAAGAGTGCAGTGTCCACAAGATGGAAAAATATCTTCTTGTACCACTTGGTGGTTTTGCGGGCACACTCCACAAAGCTGTTGACCATGTCAACCCTATCAACAGCTCCCATCTTTTTATTGTACTCCTGCACACAGTCAGGTTTCACCTTCCTCTCTCCTGTCAGGTGGTCGACCCTTCCGGTTTCTGACATGGTGGCCGTATGGACAGTGGAGAGGACATGAACATCCCTCTTGTCATGCCACTTCACAGCTTGCTGTTTCCCATTGCCCAAGAATTCAACCTCCCCTTTCTGAATCTTCCTGCTGCTGAATCTTGGCATCCCCTTCCTGTTACTCCTGACTGTGCCACAGGCCCCAGTGTTGTTAGACAAGAGATGTTGAAACAGAGTTGGACTGCTGTACCAGTTGTCAACATAAAGTGTGTGGCCCTTGCCAAGGTGAGGAGCCAACATGGTCATTACCACTGATCCAGACACACCAAGACCCTCATAATTCTGGATGTCAGTAGTGGACCCTGTGTATATTATAATGTCTTGAACAAATCCTGTCTTGACATCACACAGAAGAAAGAATTTGACCCCGAACCTGTGCCTTTTGGAGGGAATATATTGTCGAAAGGACAACCTACCCTTCCACAGCATTAGGGATTCGTCGATGCACAGATCTTTGTAGGGGACAAAGACCTGACCAAATGCTTCTGTCAGTCCTGATAGAACTCTCCTTATTTTGTGCAAGGGATCTTGGAGGTTTGCTGTGGCGTTGTTGGCAAAGTGCAGGCATCGTAGGAGGACTAAGAAGCGGTCTTGGGAAAAGAGTGTTGCAAAGAAGGGTGTCGCTAACATGGGATCTGAACTCCAATATTCCCTCAGGGAGTTCTTCCTCACTATTCCCATGAGAAGGACAGCCACCAAGAAGGTATACATTTCATTAACAGATGTTGACACCCACTTGACAAGCTTTCCCCTTACTCCTGGCTCTGTCTTCTCCTGCAGCTCCAGTGCATAGCGGTTGGTCTCCTCCACTATGTCTCCAACCAGCTGCTCTGTCATAAAGAGCTTGAAGCACTCTGCCTCAGTGGGAGATGGCAAACTGGTTTGCACTCCTGACTGGCCCTCATCAAAGGCAATGGCAGGGACAGGGGGGGTAAAATGACTGTTGTCCTTCCAGTGGCTGCTGCTGACTTCCATCACATCACCCACAAGTGGCCTGCCTCCATCCTCATCACCATTTTCCATGAGGATTTGGGTGGTTACCTCAGGGTTCTCCATAGCCACAAGATTAGGGGGTAGCTCCTGGTCACTGTCAGAGTCTGACGCCTCACTCTGATATTCTGACTCATTGTCAGAATTAAAAAACAACTAAACTATGTCTTCATTTGTTAGCTGTCTCCGTTTGAAAGACATTGTATTTCCCCCAAAAAATTTAGTAGCTAGGTAAATTAGATTAGAGAATAACTAATGAGCGACTGTCAGCGGTGATGTTATTTTCATGAATGAGTACCGGCGCGAAAAGTACTGGCACGCGTCACTTGTATCAATAAAACAAGCTTACTATCTCATAATGATTTGTGTGGTAATAATTTCTTTATTTATGTTATTATACTCATGCTTTAAGTGCATATGACAAATAATTAATTCCGATTCTTGCATACTTAAGAGGTCGGTGTAAATAGTTTGTTTCAAGGTTATAGTGATGAGTTTGAGCTATTTTAGATAAATACGGTCTGAGTGCGTGGCCATTTCTGTTTACATTGCAATGCAGTATGGGAGTCGTAAGGTCAACCCAACCTAAGACAATCAAAAAGGAGCTGATTCACCAATATGTCCAGAAGGCAAGCAAATGGAAATGACTGGGGCTGACCGTCCGTTCAATTAGGATAACCAATCTACATACATACTCTTCCGCTTACCATTATATATGGTTGATTCGCATAAACGAACATAGCAGCGCCAACAAACGTTAGCTACTTTCGGGTTACTAATTCTTTGGATTTATTTGCCCAATGATTTTGACCAGGCGTCAGCTCACCGGGATATGGTAAGTTGTTGCTAACATCATTCGTTTTAGTGTGAGGCGTATTATGAGTTTTGATTTTTTTAGATTAATCTTTGTCACTGAACAAGTACAATACTAAGAAATGCAGTTAGTGTCTAACCAGCAGTGCAAAAAAGAGGTCAGAAACTTTACAAGTGGGATGTATACATGTGCAATGCAGGCAATGCAGTACAAAAGTAGTGCTGTAATACTGTTTTAGTTTGCGCCATCGGTTCGCTACTAGATCTGCCAATTGAGCTATTGTTAGTGAACCCAAACAAACTGACTGGATTAACCCCACGTTAGCTACATGCATTGAGTGGCATTCAGACGGTTGACATGAACAGTCACTTTGCCAGATAAGGAACACGACATACAGTGCATTGCAAGCTTCTCTCTTTGACTCGAATTCAAAGCTGCAAAAGCTGGTTGATGTGTAGCTAACTGTAGCTAGCTAGCAAACGCCAGTTAACCGCTAGCTAACAAAGTGTGACAGCGAAAATGAACATCATAGTTTTCCCAGGATGGCAAATCTGTCCGAAAGACTGGCAAATGTAAATGACCATCAGGTCTTAAGAGTTACTCACCTTTCTTTATCTTCGGTTGATAAAAAGCATAGCAGCGCCCTCAACGGGTAACGTAACTTCTAGTAAGGTTTTACAAAATTATTTTGACAACTTGTCAGCTCTTTCAGGAAATGGTTAGATGCTCTATAGAAGTCGCTAATATCATTCGTTTTTGTGTGTTATGTTTATTGTAGAAAATATAACTGCTAGTGTTGGCTGCCTGTTGGTACATAATTAACCTTTTTTTAATGCTTGCTACCTGGTTAATATCATAGTGTGGTCTTGAAACAATTACAATCAGGAAATAAAGTTATAAACGCTGGTTGAGCTAAATGTGAGTAAATAACAGCGCGGTCTGACCAGCCATTGTTACGTCACTCGTACCTAGGCGTTCTAATGGTGCGTTCTAAACAACACGTTCTAATCACACCGGTGTGATCGTACGCGTCAAAGGGTTAAATGCCACAGCCTACCTGAGCATTGTTTCTGACCATGTCCATCCCTTTATGACCACCATGTACCCATCCTCTGATGGCTACTTCCAGCAGGATAATGCACCATGTCACAGAGCTTGAATCATTTCAAAATGGTTTCTTGAACATGACAATGAGTTCACTGTACTGAAATGGCCCCCACATTCACCAGATCTCAACCCAATAGAGCATCTTTGGGATGTGGTGGAACGGGAGCTTCGTGCCCTGGATGTGCATCCCACAAATCTCCATCAACTGCAAGATGCTATCCTATCAATATAGGCCAACATTTCTGAAGAATGCTTTCAGCACCTTGTTGAATCAATGCCACGTAGAATTAAGGCAGTTCTGAAGGCAAAAGGGGGTCAAACACAGTATTAGTATGGTGTTCCTAATAATCCTGTAGGTGAGTGTATGGAGCGGTAGAAGTAAACCTAGTGACTGAAAGTCAGCCACCAACAGACTCTTTCAGATTCCCATGATGCATCACTGCTGAGCACTGGATCAAACTATTGTGAGGTAAAAGGTGGTGTGTCGCGATCATTTTAAACTTAAAAATGCTATTAAGTGTCTATATCCAGCACAAGTGCTTTCATTGCATGTTATAAATATTATTGAAATTACATAGTTATTTTTACCGTAATATATTGAGGAGGGACAAATCATAGTTTTCCCAGGATGGCAAATCTGCCCGAAAGACTGGCAAATGTAAATGACCATCAGGTCTCAGAGTTACTCACCTTTCTTATCTTTATAAAAAGAAAAGGCATTGAGGTGACCACATACTGGTAAAGTAACTTCTAGAAAGTTTTTACACGATGATTTTCACCGCTTGTCAGCTCTTCCAGGAAATGGTAATGCGCTACAGTAGTCGCTAATATCATTCGTTTTTGTGTATTATGTTTATTTAAAAATATATATAACTATAACTACCCAGATAGGTCACATACGTCTTGCCGATGTCGGCATTAGATCGGAAGATCGAGAGCGGTTTAGAGTGTCGAGTGGAGGTCGGCTTTACGTGTGAACAATTATATGGGCTGTTATATGGGTTTACTTTGTACAATCCTGCGCGGTCTTTTTCGTGGCCATTTATTTCCTGACCTAGGTCCTATTCGGACCTTATCCGGCGACAAAATATTTTTCATAGGACATAAGGTGAGTACACAAACTCTATCTCGAAATCAAATTAGCTAGCTTAGTTACATGCGTAGGTAAGCAAATTGTATCTAATAATGTGAACTACAACAATGTGCGTAGCTAGTTAGCTAACTAAGCACACTGCGTGTATGTTTTTAAACTGGGGCTTTCTATGCGTTTTAGCCTTTCGTCCAAACGCAAACTCCGTTTTTGGTAACTG
Organism: Esox lucius; assembly: GCF_011004845.1. Classification (NCBI taxonomy): domain Eukaryota; kingdom Metazoa; phylum Chordata; class Actinopteri; order Esociformes; family Esocidae; genus Esox; species Esox lucius. The sequence goes on along the minus strand of NC_047592.1, from coordinate 25,567,109 downwards.
AAAACAGATCTTTTGAAAAACACTTTTCAAGGTGAATATTTTCAGAAACTCCGTTTTCAGTGTTTGCAGGGAAAATCGAGATTTTGGCTTGTAACGTCGATGTGGCTCTTATCCCCGTTTTCACTTCAGAGGGTGCGCTGTTCTACGGAAGAGGATTAGTGCCAAGTTATAATAAAATAAATAAAACCATCTCGAGATTAAAGTCATTATAATGCGAGGTTAAACTCGCATTATAATGTCTAAAAAGTCGAAATACAATATTGAGAATAACTCATTAAATATCGAGAATAAAGTTTAATAATCCATCTTATGGTATCCTGGGAAACCTCGATGAATCGCGCGTAGGTGAAGCCAGCGATAACCTTGCATTTGTGCACTGGTTGTCAATTCATTTTGGACAAAAGCGAGTACATCGCGCAAATTGGACTGATTTTCTTTCTTCTAAAAAGACCTAGCCGCTTGCAAATTCTCTTTAAAGTTTGTATGCTAATTATAATTCTGTCATAATTAGCTAAAGTTGATAGTATTTCTTTGTTACTGAAAGAAAGTCTATAATAGTCTAATTGATCCAACTCTGCCATGTCCTCTATCAGTAGGCTATGCAATGCACACTGATCGAATGCGTTATTCTCTACATTTAATTTAGACTTTTATTCTCGATATTTAATGAGTTTATTCTCAAGATTGTATTTCGACTTTTTTTCTCGAAATGTAACGAGTTTAATCTCGCATAATAATGACTTTAATGTCGAGATGGTTTTATTTTTTTATTATTGCTTGGTACTAATCCTCTTATTACCATCATTAACTGTGCATGGTCCTTGTCATCTGTTACAGAATAGTTTCACAAGATTGCAGAGCAGTGGGAGAAGTCATGTGTGACATCAGACCTCAACACTGACTAGGAGCAAGAATGCCAAAGAGGCGGACAGCATATCAAGTGAGAAAATATTAGTTTTTAGTTTTATTACTTTAGCCTGATTTTGGAAAGTATCAAGTGAGTAAAATATATCCAAATAGACAATTACTCTAGTAAAATATCTTGACTAAAACAATCTGTTTTAAAAAAAAAACTTTAAAAAAATTCAAAAAAGCCAAATATGTTGTTCTTTCATATATAAATCAAAAAGTATCCGGTCATCACCCTCCTCAACAGCCTCAGGAGGAGGAAGATCATCTTCCTTCCAACACATCTCAACCTCTCCACTAAAAAGGCAAGGAGGCTCCTCCTAAAACCGCTCCTTCGTTGGTTGTGAGAGCAAAGACAAACCATCAGAATGGCATTAGTTGTGGCAAGTGACACAAGGTTCAACAGGGTCAGATGAAGTAACATCATACTAATTTTGATGTTTATTCTTTATGTCACTAGCCATCCAGATCCAAGTTCCAGGCCAGACCAGACCAGCATCTGAAAGGAATTAACTTAAATAGACATGGTGATTAACCTACCAAAACACAGGTGCGCACAGTGAACATACACATGCCATGATCCAGGGCTGCTTGGAAACCAGAGCATTTCACATTGACCGTGACACAGCTTGACCACTATTTTCATGTCTTCTATTTGTGTCCCAAAAGTGAGTTGAGGCCAGGAGTGGAGGTCCAACCTACAATTTCAAGTCAAATGGAACAAAGTAACACTCTTGGAAGTAGGTTGAATGAGTATAACACAAAACAACAGTCTTGTTATACTTTAAATGTTACTCAGCCCTGTCCTTGTCTCTTCTACCTCCAAGACCTTGTTTTCAGACCTGTGAGCAATGTGTCCCACCAAACTCTACAGGTACTTGTTTAACATTATAAATCAAATGACTGGAGGATCCCTTGGAAATACTTTTAAAGACTTCACACCTACTTCAAACACCTGATTCAACTAAAATGTTAAAGTGGTATTGTAATATTTGCTGGTTTGCACACTGGCTAAACTAGCGTATATAATTAACTGGAATGGACACTGGACATTATTAACGTGTTATTTATTCCACCATCCTAGATCACCCACTGACTCTCGCGTGAGTACAGGGATATTGCCCAGGGGCTATGGTGTCCCTTTAGGGACATAGTCAGAATGTTACAGGTATGACAACTCCTAACAGTACGTGTGTGTGCAGTTCTAATGCTTTTTTTTGCATTACAAACTTCAAAGTTGTCCTCAACCGGGGACAGAATGTTAAGCAAACCGTGTGGTATGTGTGATCGTACGCTTCAGGGCCACTCTAGCCTGATCACACTAGTGTGATCGTACGCGTCAAAGGGTTAACCAGTCAAATTACAAATCATGCACAAATATTATTTGCTGTAACATTAGTTGTCATATATTAAATGACAATTGATCTACATCTGGTATGTGCATCGATCTAGAAACAGGAAGATGAGGGATATTTTGTGTTAATAGTTAAGTTTGGAGGTGGCTTGATGTGGTGAGGGTCGAGTCTTGTTTTTCACTGTGGAACAAATGGCAAGTTGCCGAGGGTCACTGCACATGGAAAGAAACTGTTCAGATGACAGGGTTTTTCGGTCATGATTGACTTTTACACGCTGGGGTAAACTGCAATCCCTTGTTTGCAGAAAGGGTCAGCAGCTGCCACCTGCCCTCAATCGAGGACATCAATGACTCCAGGGCATGGAAACTCTTATCCCGCAGGCATGGGGCAGGCGAGGTTAACAGAGCAATCATGACCCAACAAGCAAGCCACTCTTTCATTCCCTGTGCTGTGACCCTCGGTAATCGGCCATCTGTCTCACAAAGACTAATATGACTTTTGGTCACGTCAGTCCACTTACAAACTGGAAATGTCCTTAGTTAATAAAGGGGATTCAGATTTGTATGTATATTGACATCAATGAATGAGCAAACATTTTCTTTTAGAATTGTTTAATTTCAATGATCAAAATAATATTACAGGTGGCAACAATAAAACCAATACCTTTCCAGATTTACATTTATTTGGAAAATGCCCTCCCTATTTTTACTGTAATCTTTGGTAAATGTTGACTTTGGTAGGGCATGGGCATATAGGCTAGCCCTCCGTTAGAAGTGGAGCTGTAGAAACCTATGAAAACAGAGAAATTACTAAACTACTGAGGCACATTTTTAATAGCTGAATCATTGGTTATAATGTTCATGTCACCAGAATGATTTAAGGTGAATTAATGCTAGTTTAGATTGAGACTCTTAATGCATTTTATATTTTATGAAATAATCATGCATTCCACTAAACATTTGCTTATATTAGCAAGTCATTGTACAAATCATAGACTGTATATAAAATGGACGACGCCCTTTCGCTCTTTTCCATTGGTGAAAACTGAAGCCACCAGTGTCCCGATACGGCGCTGACATCTTGGACTTGCGCCTGCGCAGATAGCGATCTTGGGTCCAGTTCTGCGCAGTAGTTATGCGCAGTAGCGAGCAGGAAGTAAAGCCGTAAAGCCGTAAAGCCGCGAAATCAACGGCCCCACCCCTGTGCCCCGCCCTCACTCTCCCTCACAGAATGCGCATACCTGCTCCTGTGAACTCTGTCTGCTGCGTTCCCACTCCACTTACAGTCTATGCTCCAACCTCATTAAAATAAGGTAAATACAAGTAGCCTACTAACCACACATTTAAATAGGTCATATTTAAAAAAGTTAAACATGAATATACTGTAAAATACGAGTACTTGTATTACTACAATTAAACTATTATAAACAATTAATCTCAATTTAGCGGACAGCTTAATCAGCGTCATATTTAGCTCATTAAGTTTGTTTTTGCTAGGTTAGCATCCTATAATTTATTGCTAACATGCATTCAATATGTTAGCAACTAGTTTATTAATGCAACTTCTGCTTTTTCATACAGAAGCAATATTTTATTGGATTGTTAGTCATTGTCTTATTTAATTTTTTTGGTATCCACATTTTAGACATAAATGGCATTAAGAAGCGACACAACATCCTCCTCACAATCATTAATCTCCACAGAGGCCAAGAGTAAGTAAAACTTTATTTTAAAAATATTGTATTGTGATTTCACCATGAGATTTGTAATATGAGAATGATCTAAATACACAGTAATTTAAATCCAGTTAAAATAATTTAAATAAAATAATTACTGTATATTTGGTTAAATATTGAAAAATTAAATATAATTTAAGTTACATTTAATATTACTCCAGATCCATTTTTTAAAAGGTAATGTTGTTTACTTTTTGTTTTACAATAAACAGGTCCCAAAATATACATTATTGGGGACAGCTACATTCGCCGTGGGGAAAAACATGCGAGGGAGACCATCGGGACCAACCTTGGCCTGAATGCCCAGGTCCGGTGGTTTGGCTGGGGTGGCATGGTTTGGAGAAATGTCCTCTCCTTCTTCAATCAGTGCCTTCGAGGAAGAGCTGTGCCAGATGTCCTGTTGGTCCACTGTGGCGGCAACGACCTTGGGACCACCAAGAGCGTGAAGCTTGTTGCCAGGATCAAGCAGGACTTGCAAGACCTCCATCGGCAGTTCCCTCAGATGAAAATCATCTTCTCTGCCATCACCCAGAGATGCCGCTGGAGGTCTTCTCAACCCAAAAAAATTGACAAATCCCGGTGCTATGTTAACAGTGTGATGTCTTCTTTTGTTTGTACTCTTGGAGGAAAGATTGTACATCATCCTCAGATAAAGCATAGAGATCCTGGACAATTTTTGCATGATGGAGTTCATTTCACCCCTTTGGGAAATTATATATTTTTTAAAAATATTGCCCAGTGTCTGGAAGACCAAATCCAGTAGGGTTATGCTGGATTTGGATTTCCCACCAAAAGTTTTGGTATCAAAAGTAGTCCAGGATTTTTATACTTTATGTGATGATTAATTTGCACTATTTTCTACATGTACAAAGGAAGGCAACACACTGTTCTGTCACAGCTCTTTCTCTCCCTTCCTTTTCCTCCTCTAAACCCCTTGCTTTACCCCAGCCATTCCACCTGATACTTGATTTTCTCAATTGTTTCCCCACGGTGAATGTAGTCAGGAATTTCTATGTAATGCACTGCAAAATGCAATGAATTGTGATTATTTTATTTTTTTTATAAATACTGTGTATATTTAAACTTTTAAGTCTCTTTATTTTTTATTCCAGAGTAAATGTATTGGCTCAACATAAATACCTCCACATGAGGTTTTATTGTCTTCTGTCTGTCAAAGAAAGCATACGCATGGCTGATAGCGCTCCGGCGCCACGCCGGATTTCCGGCGTACAGATGTGTCTGCGAAAAAAAATATATCAGTTTCGCGTTCGCGTGATCTGACAATTCCCAAGATCTGAGTGGCGCTTTCACTAAACCACACCAGTAAGCCTACTTCAGCCAATCGGTAATAGGGTAGGGGCTGGTCTTGGGTTTTGGCCAATCAGATTGATTCAGCTGTCACTCCACGTGCGAATTTGTTTTGTTTCCCACACTGGCAGCGCGAAACGCGAAAAGTCATGGAGCGCAACTTTATGAAGCCAGGGGAAGACACCAAACTCGTCGATAAAGGCATAAAGAATAAATGGCGCTGGTCTTGGATAGAGGAGGTGGGTAGAGACGAAAAGCCCTTTGGAAGCTGGTGTCAAAAACTCCGGCAAGCAGGAGCATGTTTCTGCACTTTGTGCGCAAGGAAAATATTATATGGTACTAGCGGGAAAAAAGTGCTGCCACGGCACGAGTTAGACCCTAGTCATCAAGCAGCTGTCCGAGCAATTCAACACACCTCACGTTTGCCGGGGGCAACAGCCACAGCAGATATCCGAGCCTCGATGACCGATCGCGTGGCTGATTTAAAAATTTGCTTGTGCTCCTTCATTGCAGAGTTTGATCTGTCGTTTACAATCGCTCGTCCACTCGTCACTTTCTGTCAGACATTAGCGGAGGATAAACTCGCTCTCACGCATCTGTCTGTCTCGAGGCAGCATGCGGGCTATCTTATTACACACGGCATCTCGCCAGAATTTAAAAGAAATCTGTCCGACAAGCTTAAGAATAACATGTTTTCACTTAACATTGATGAGGCCACGGACAAAAGCATGGATAAGATTCTAAATGTACTGGTCCGATTTTATGACGAGGATGCAGGCAGTGTGAAAACACAGCATCTTGCCAGCAAAAAGGTTAATGTTGCAAATGCCTCAGCACTGATGCTGCAACTAAAAGATGTCCTGCAATCATATAGGCTGGAGTGGAGACAAGTCACTAGCATTCTTCTGGACAATTGTGCTGTGATGAGGGGAAAGAAATCTGGGCTTGAAACGTTAGCAAGGAAGGAGAACCCTAATCTCCTAGATATATCAGGAGACACTGTTCACATGGTGTCCAATACTGCTAAGGCCCTCATGAGACCGTTTGGCTCAGATGTAGAAGATTTTTGCTCTGATCTTTATTATGATATAGAGAAATCACTTTAAATTATTGCCAATTATTGTGTTCTTAATAGCAAATGGTTTTGAATAAACACATTGAGTGTTGTATTACAAACGGTTTTGTTGCACTGTAACTGTTTAAAAAATATATTTAAAATAAATGGTGCATTTTTCAGAAAAATGTATATCTCCTTGTTCATGCCCTTAAGTCAGTGGTTGGGTTACTAATCAATAGTTTACTTTGGAGTATTATAATTGCCACCCACTGACCTTTCTTAATATGGCTGTAGTATCTGTAGTCTCAGTATGCTATACAAGCAATAAGTATGCAGGTAAGTGACTATAAATAAGTAAGATAAGTAAAAGCAGGGATGGATTAATGAACAGGCCCAGGGTCCCAGGAGCTCTGGTGCTCTACAAAAAGATGCTACTGTAATATAGGCTTGTATTGGGTTTGTTCATCTCATGTCTGAATGATGTCCATTTATATCCACAAAAGTCACCAGAATCTATAATATTTAATAATAATTTAAGGCACTATTTATCAAAATGTTCTTCCAGGGGAGCACACCCCTGGATCCCGCTTGACAATTATGTTGATCAGGGCATATATCTTGGCTTAGAGGCCCGCTTACCTCCCAGGGAAAAAAAGTTCAGGCTCAGGATTTTTTTCTACTATCACCCCTGCATACGTTACTAGTACTAAAATCTATTTCTCATACTCCTGGGATGAAGACAAGATGTTCTTGTCTCAGATTAACTATAGGATAAGGAAAAATAAGATAAGTTGATGACATTTTTATAATTATTTAGTCAGTATCAACCTGTCCATCTTATCTATGTGTAACTTATTACTTTCTTACTACACATATTGCAGGTTTAAATGACAATACATTGTGTGGCCTTTTAGAATATGTTTTATTTTTTTTCCCATTTACAAACAGATACTCCAATATAGAGTATAAAGTCCTCCATGTTGTCACGGGCTTGTAGTCTTAGGTGTGTTACCAACTGGAGAGGTTGCATGAATCTGAGAAGCATAAATCAGAGTGGTTTTTTTATCAAACTCAAATGAAAGGAACGCTTAAATGTTTTTTGGTATAACTTTTATTTATGAACATAGCCAAGTATAAACTGTAGGAACTGGTGGTTACAAACCTCATAATGTACTCTTAAACTTGTAACTCTTGAGTACAAACTGTATTTAGAAATATACTGTCAAACCATAAATTTTTACTTTAGAATAGTATATAATTGCATTAAACGTATTTACGGAAGTGCAGTAAAAACATTAATTTATTCACAAGTGCTTCATGTGATCCAATGAGGAATAAGTGCATATGAGTAATCTAGTCAATGATTCAGTCCTGTTTAGCGGACTGTAAATCATTACCAGCAGCAACAGAACTTCAGGAGGATCAATCGAGTCGATGCTTCTTCTCTCAATGATTCAGTCCTGTTTAGCGGACTGTAAATCATTACCAGCAGCAACAGAACTTCAGGAGGATCAATCGAGTCGAGGCTTCTTCTCTCAATGATTTAGTCCTGTTTAGCGGACTGTAAATCATTACCAGCAGCAACAGAACTTCAGGAGGATCAATCGAGTCGATGCTTCTTCTCTCAATGATTCAGTCCTGTTTAGCGGACTGTAAATCATTACCAGCAACAACAGAACTTCAGGAGGATCAATCGAGTCGATGCTTCTTCTCTCAATGATTCAGTCCTGTTTAGCGGACTGTAAATCATTACCAGCAACAACAGAACTTCAGGAGGATCAATCGAGTCGATGCTTCTTCTCTCAATGATTCAGTCCTGTTTAGCGGACTGTAAATCATTACCAGCAACAACAGAACTTCAGGAGGATGTGAACCCCCTTCACACCACAAGCAACAATGATGCTTTTATAATGGCTATGTGTCACTAGTGGGATTCTAACAAATATATTGCTGTATAGTATGCATAATAACTATTATTTAAATTATTTATATATTATAATATATATCATATATTTGTAATATACTTAATTTATTATTTACTTATTATTGATTTAATTGCATTATTAATAATAACCTATGTGAAAACATATGTATATTTTAATACATAAATAACTAACTTGGCATCATTACCATGATTGCATGCTCATGGTGTGAATGGGGCTGAAATCATCACTAGCAGAGGATGAATTTGGTAGGTGGTAACAGCGAAAAATATTCTGAAATTACTCGCCATAAAAATGGATCAATTTAGTCAGCTGTCTGCGAACCATCTTGCCAGATTTTGCTATTTCAGTTTTCCTTCTTGCAAAGTGATTAAATCTGACTTTGCAATACCACAAGAACACCATCTTCACCAGAACATGAATGTGGTTCACTTCAACACATGTATCAAACATATGGTTGTGGAGATGTGGAAAAAGATCTTTATCTGCGCAATCTGCAAGAACCTGATTGACAATGGTCAATGTGACTCCACGTCCACTGGGAAGCTCACCTCCGTTTGTATTGATCCTCCTCTGAATGCATTTCTCTGTGGCCAGACACACAGACACCATGCCTGGTGATGGTTTCTGCAGACCACCTCTGTCTTTTAGATTAATGAAGTCATGTGCAGCACCATCAGTTGTCAATGCATGTGAGCAAGGCAAGCAGGTGATTTTCTCTTCCATCTTCTTTACCACAAATCCTGTGATGTAGCTGATCGCTGCCTCTTTGTATTCAGAAAGGCTGCATACATCTGGGAGGTCAGTAATGGTGTCATCTTCAGGCACACCCAATTCCACCAACTGCACTTCCAATCTTCGGGCAACATTTACAGCTGCAGGTGTTGAGTTGAGAATGTAAGTGTTGTCTCGAAGCAAACAGTTGCCTGTGCCTGTTTTCACTTGGTGCCTCACAAGTAGGCGTTTGTATGCTCCCCTGAACTGCCTGGCATTGGGGTTGTCATTGTGCCCACCCCTTGCTCTTATGGCTGAAAAGAAGAGCTCCAAGTGGTCCTGACTAAGTTTGTAGGTCAGAAGATATCTGCATGGTGCATCGGCCCTCTCAACAAGATCATGGTAGATGTTTAGTGCACTTTTGCCATTAGCAATAAAGCCATATATGGCAGTCTTCTTTTTTGTTGTGTGAAGTGGCACCATCTTGTTGTACTGCTGAACCTTCAACCCACGGAGCAGAGTTTCTGCCTGCTTCAAAATGGTCTCAACCCGGTCTTTAGTTGTGGGCTTGATTGGGGCTTTGAAACCTTTTCCGAGAGGATTACGGCGGTTTTGTACATCAAAAGCTGCATCTACAGTGCGCACAAACTGCACAGTTGCAGCACAACCCTTGAACTCCTCTAACTTCAAGCCTTGCTCACAGAACTCCATAGCATCTGCCACACTGCTGCTGAAGAGCTGTGCTGCCAGATGAACTTTCATTTTTTGCTTCCTCCACTTTATATGAGCCATCTTTAGCTTGTTTCCAAGTCGCAGACCTTCTTTCTCCTGAAGTTCATTGAGGGCTTCAAAGTACTTCCATTTAATCTTACTTCCATCTTCTGTCTCAAATTCTAGTGAAGATGCAAAGGCATTCCGAAGAAGCTTTAGCATGTGGCATTCATCCAAGAACACATGTACTTTATGTGCAGGGTCCTCAGGATGCAAGAAGTAGGGCTTCATGTTGTTGATGTTTAGGTCAGCGCCAAGTTCCCTTATCATGCTCAAGTTGCTTGTGGGGGCATCACATGTAAGTGAGACAACTTTAACACCAACCTCATGAAGCCTGCTAAGGCTCTCCCTTACGACATTTGCCTTCTCTTTTCCATCCATACCTGTGATGAGGAAGTATGCTATAGGAATTTTTCATGACTCGTTGACAGCAACAACCATGAGTACCAATGCCTGGGTGGCCATTGTGTTCTCAATTTCTCCAGTCCCAATGTCCACATAGCCATGGAACTGGTCCCCTGCAAATTCAGTCATCTTGTGAATGTACATTTCATCCATCATTAGGGCACAGACAGTTTCTTTTCCTAACTCTTCGTTTGCCCGTACATGACTTTGTAGCGCTGTGAAAGACGCCACAGTAAATCCAGGATCGGCTGAGATGCTGCTGTACCAATTGCGGATGGTGTGACTATGTGGCAGAGTTTTTTGAAAATTGTCACGGACATACTCATATGCCTTTGGGGAGTAAAAGTGCAGTGTGGTGGCAAACTGCTTAAGCTCCTCTGAGTACTTTGCTGACTTTTTCCCCTGCTGTATTGTCCGCAAGATGTGTTTCGGCACTTCATTAATGGACTCAAGCAAAGAGGCACATTGATTTGATTTTAACATCTTCTTCCTGAGTTATTTTGTGACCCCCTTTAAGGTGCAGACTTTTTTTTTTAAACGTCTGGACTTTTGGCATTGTCTTCTGAGCTTTTTCCTGTATTTTTCAAGAATTTGCTCTGTGGCCTGATTTTTCCGTTTCAAAGTCCTTGGAGACTCTAGGTTGTAGCTGTGATCTTCCTGAAAGTTGTTGTGTTTTGCATATTTAGCAGTTGAAGCTGCATAACTGTGATCCTCTGTATTTATATCCACTGTTACAGCAGTGTCAGCTTGAAAGATGTCATTGCCAAGCAGGATGTTCCCATTGGCATTTTCAGTCGAGGTGGCATGGCTGTAATTGGCAGCAGATTTCACACTAAAGTGGCAGTTGTCAACTGGGGAATCCTCCTTTTTGTCCCCTGACATTTTGGACAACAAAGGGGCACTTATTATTACTGCCTAAAATCTTGCGTCTTACACTCTTACCCTTGGACCTCACTAGATGAGTTGTGAAGATGGTTGGGACTGCTGTGCTCTTAAGGCGAAGATTTCCCTAAAGAACCAAAATAATGAAGATAAGAAAATACATAAAAAGATTCAAATATAATTATGTTTGTTGAACCATACTACTCTAGATGCCATTGAAACGTGTTCTCAGTCTCATATGAATGTTATATTATATGTTAATGTAATTTTAAGAAAGGACATGGATCAGTTCATTTCTGTTTATTTTGATTGTTACTAAAATTACTTCACTTGTTTATTTACATAAAAATGTTGACAAAAATGATGTCTACTATCAAATGAGGATGTCAAATGCAATTTTAAATATTCTTCAAATGTACAATAAAAATGCCCAATCAAATGCTTAACTGTGTACAATTAGGTTAACAAACGTAAAAACATAAGTACACAGCAGGGTATTTACGTAACACATGCAATAAAAAAAAGATTTTATCACCGTACATCTAATCATTAAAAGCAATTGCATCTGAAAAAGGGACTGATAATAAAAAGTAGATTATTTGGTAACTTCTAGCTAACGATCAACTGCTAGCTATTAACATGGCTATTAATGTTTTTCAACCTGCATATACTACAGTTTGTACTAGTGGTTAGGGTTTAGATGCCATTACTATGGGCAGATCTGATCTTTAGGCCCATCTCTTGTTAAAATAGAAAATGGGCAGAAACTCTCCGAAATCATAAGTCCCTCCTTTATCTTATACAAAAAAGCTAGTTTCCCACATATAATTCACGCACAATGTAAAACATGGATGGTTAACACCCACCGGTTCTAGGACATCTGTTGTAGCACTTATCGGAACATAAAATGCAGGGGGATATAGCATTGCTGAACCCTGGCGCCCTTTTGTTAAACACCAAACATCTTGCCACTGATATAACACTTGTCCGGGGTGTTTATCAATTGTTGTAAAACATCAAACATGGACACATCAATGCAATCCTAAATTACTTATTCACCGGACATGCATACGTCATTCTGGAAGTCCTGCCCTAACACGTCATACAGGAAGTCCCACCCAGCAACCGGATGTCCCGCCCACCTGTCAAATAAATCTGCAAGCCCCTTGGGTCATAAATCACCAAAGTTACAGAATATACCCTGAATAAACTACTCCAAATATCCCCTCAATGAAGGCAACCTTTAAAAGAGTGAGAGGGGGAGACAAAAAATGTTTTGAGTTACATAATGTCAGTACTGGTATCCTTAATCTAGAACAGTGTAGAGAGAGAGAGTTGCATGTATTGTATACTTATTTAGTGGAAAAGGCTGCATGGCCCTCTGAACACCCTGAGTGAGTGAGTGAGTACACATGATAAATCAGTTAATTATATATTCAGGTGCAGCAATTGACAATTTTTCACTAGCCACCATTTTGTTGTTGGGAAATTGTTTTATTTGTTTATCAATGCTACATCGTAGCCTGTCTAGTTCATACTGTTGGTCACTGGCGTGCAATAGGCCTAACACAAATGGACCAGAATCAAACACTGTATGTAGGCAGTGCTCTTGGGAGTTGTATGGACGTAGGTTGTAATGTCTCTCTTATTGCAATGACACTACATTTCATAAAAATGTGTAGGTATATATACATATATAATACACACACACACACACACACAGGTTTTCCTGGCTCAGAATTAGGCAAAGGTGGTACCCCAACCCTCGCACTCTACCGAAATACTTTATATAATATGTGGCCACACACTTGAAAAACTATTAAATCGGCCTTGTGTTAAATCTGCCCTGTTGTCCATGTCCACGTAAGCAGCTAATGCATGCTGCAATGTCCTCCCTAATATCAACCAAAATATATAAGCAATGTATTTATTCTTAACATAGACCTATTAACATGTTATTTAAAACGAAATATGAAATCACTTATCAGCTATCTAGCAGCCAATATTATTGTCTATTTTCGTTATGCTGTATTCTGGTTAATATAGACTTGCATAAAAACTAGACAGAACTGTATATATTACAGCCGTGTCATGTAATTTTTTTTCCTCCATCCTTGCCTTGACGCCATATCGTTAATCTCCCTCTCTCGACCTCCTTCATCTGTAATAGGCTCTGCTGCTGTTGCTGAACAAAAGTCTTCTTCACATTCATATATTTATATTCTTAGTGACTGAAATATGTTAATACGCACAATAAAACAAGAATTATGACCTAATTAACTATTTCAGTTCATAGCTAATGTTGTTTAGTCTTTGTCAGTTTTCAGATTTAAAATGTGATTTGACAGCAGCGATAATAAGAATAAAACCATTGGAATTAGTATTTTGAAATTAAAAGGTTCCTGTTGTGACTGCGTGAGGGAACTGTGCTAGCTACAAAAGCAATGCAAATAGTTTATGCTGCGCTATTTGACATTGACTGTGTGACCACAAGCAGTAGTTTTACTTTATCACAGCGATGAGTTCCCTCTAGAGTTTTAATTCTTTTGGCCTGCAACTTCTCTGCACCCCCTTGCAATGGCGCTTTTGTGAGGCCATTTCGACACCATCATCCACAGATTTTTTGCTATGAGCCACCGCATCCGAAACAGTTGACAGTAAGGGAGGGTGGGGCCTAGGATGTTAACCAGGACCAAGAGAACAGAGCACATCACTCTGGTTCTTAAATCTTTTCATTGGCTTCCAGTCAGTTACAGAACAGATTTCAAAGTGGGCTTTTAGTTTATAAATCTCTGAATGGTTTAGGACCCGAATACATTTCTGATATGTTTGCAGAATATATACCAAGCAGGGCTCTTAGATCCATGAACACAGGTCAGCTAGTAGAGGCCAGAGCCCAAACCAAACGTGGAGAAGCTGCGTTTAGCACTTATGCTGTACAAAACTGGAATAAACTACCAGAAGATCTTAGACATGCCCCAAACTTCAATCAATTTTTATATCCAGGTTAAAAACACTTCTCTTCTCACGTGCCTATGACTGAGCACTTAAACTTAATCACACTGTTTTAGCCTTATAACTTTCTGTGTTTTTATATCATTTTTAATCTTTATATGTTTGATGTATTCATTTGCTTTAATGTTTTTATTTGAGTATTTGTTTTTGTTATTTTACGTTCTTATATTTTTCTTTGTAAAGCACATTGAATTGCTTCAATGTATGAATTGTGCTATATAAATAAACTTGCTTGCTTGCTAGTAAGATATGTGATTGGGCCAGCCCAGTGTCAGTATAGAAAACAAACCAGTGGGCCACTGTCTCTGCTTTATGGGCTAATCATTGGCAAAAAAATTGGTTTTCAAGTTATACCGGCCCCAAAAGTGCCTCTTTGCCCAGTATGCCAGATTACCAGTACAGGCCTGTTCAAAAGATACAGCCTAGTAGTTAATGAACACTAATTATGCTAATTAACTTACTTATTTTGACATAGCAACTAGTTTCATTGTTAGCCCTGTTGAAAAGTATGACCTAGAGACTGGAAATATATTGGCCAGTAAATCCGATATACGGTTCAGGAGAAAAATAGTTTTAATGGCATTTATTAGCATTAGCATTAGCTTGGTGCCATTTTGACGTCTTTTGTGATATCAACCCACAAATGCACATGGTCTTATATGGGGGTGGTATCTGGATGTACAATTGATATTAAGTGCATAGGTTATGGTTCCAATAAAGAATTGCACACATGCACATTGTGCATACATATATTGTACAGTAGTCAGCCATTTTATCCACCATTTTGCAAGTTCTCTTATTCCTGAAACGATTTAAGAGAGGCATGTAGAAGACACCTGTATGCCAAAGGACTAGTCAATTGGATTACTGGTTCATGAGAAGATTTTTGTAGTTTTGGACAAATTTTCATTGTACAGAAAAATCCATCATGGTGGACTTTATGGGTGTAACTGTAGGACAAACGCATTATTTTGAAGTTAGCTAATTGAATCATGTACTATAGCGCCCCTGGTGGAGGAATACAGGGGTCTGTATGGTTGTTACACATAGACTATTTTAATAGAATGCAAGTTTGTAGCATTTTTCCACCATGGATGTTTTGAGTTATTAATCATTTTAGGCACCAATAATAATAATACTAACAATATCTATATGGTTTCTACTACCGGAGAACCCATAATAATAGTCAATGTCAATTTTTCTGTCAAAGTATTTATCATTATATCTATAAAAATGTACAATCTTAACATATGCTAAATGATTTAGGACACTTTATTGTTTGTTCTTTTCCTTATAGAGCACCACTTAAAATCTTTGAGCAGCAAACTGTTCTGCTGTTTGTTATGCTGCAGTTTCCTTCCTGAAAAGGCAGAATCTCCAATGGCCCATCTTCTGATTTTATTTCAGTCACATCTTCTCTTGATATCAGGCTTCATGCTCAGAGGTGGACCCAGATGCAGACACAGACACAGGTTGGCTCGTTTCCAAGTAACAATGGTTTATTATGGAGAAGAGTAGTGGAGAAGGCAGGGTCGATACTGGCCTGGCAGCAGAGGGACAGGCAAGCAGCAGGCAGAGAGGAGTTGAGGATAGGCCGGAGGTCGGTACACAGGCTGGCGGTGAAGGTACAGGTAGGGAGCAGGCAGAGAGGAGTCGAGGGCAGGCAGGAGGTCTATACACGGGCTGGCGGCGAAGGTACAGCTAGGGAGCAGGCAGAGAGGAGTCGAGGGAAGGCGGGAGATTGGTACACTGGCTGGCGTGAAGGTGCAGGTAGGGAGCAGGCAGAGGTCGAGGCAGGGTGCAGGGACAGAACTAGTAACAGGGTTATTGCGGGAACACTCTGTACACACACGACGAACTGGCAACTGGAACAAACAGAAGACAGGTTGAGGCAGGGATAACAAGGGGAAGGGAGACACCTGGTGGGGGTGAGACAAGACAACACAGGTGAACACAATCAGGATGTGACACTGGAGGTGTCTTTCAATTGTGGAAAAGGCTCATCTATCCAGTACAGCAAAGGTCGGCACCCTCAATTTGTCTGTATCATCTCAAAGGCAGACAAACAGACAGACTGATCTGGAATAATTAAGAGACCACTGCACCCTTTTCTTTCCAAAAAAGTTGAAAAGGAAAGTTTTGAGTGGGTAACTGAAGGGTTCAATTTGCAGTTGTCTCTAAATTTTAACCCGTTTGTTCGTCACTCAAAACCTTTTTGACTTTTTTGGAAAGGAAAGAAAAAGGTGCAGGGGTCTAGTTTTTTTCCGGAGCTGTATTTATTTATCAGATGCAAAAATTAAAAAGACAAATATCTGCTAGGTGTTACATAAAGCAGGGACATAAAATTTGATAGGTAGCTATAACATAATATTTCGTAAAACATGAAATCTGATAGATGTGACACTACGGTTTCTAAGACCTGACAGGTATGACATCATACAGTATCAACATATCTGGTAGGTTTCTAATCATACAGAATATTATTTGATAGGGACACCTACAAAATACACTGACCTTAGATATGTGGACATAGGACATCTTATATATGTGGACATCCCTGTTCAACAGCCAATCGTTTTGCAGGACTTCCTTGAGTGTTGGCCTAGCTTTAGCATTTCGTCTCAGGCACCAGTGAATCAGATCCCTGCATTCTATGGAAAAACTGAATTAGCAAGAACAGTGGAGTCACAAACTGCAGCCTTGTTCCATGAGGAAAAGGAAACAGAAACAACTTGAATAATTAGGAAATGTCACAAATGTAGAGATTTTTAGAAGAGACAGCTGGGTGAAATTCTTACATGGACTTTTGCCTTTAGAGGAATAGGCCATTTAATGACATTTAATAATAGTCCTGGCTATGCTGTTTTCAGAATTGTTTTGAGACAGAATCCCCATCCCATCGAATGATAGCCTAGTGGTCAAAACTGTTGGACCAGTAAACGAAAGGTTGTTGGTTCAAATCCCATGCAAGGTAAGAAACCGTACCATTCTCTCCCTTTGTGCATGCCTTTAGAAACGCCTGTTTTAAAACACAGCCTGTGTCCTCTGCAGATTCTGTGTTCATCCTTGTAGGGCAGCTTCCTGCTGACCAGGGTAAACAGCAGCACTTCGAGAGACCAGATGGTGGCCTTGCACCCGTTGTACATCCCTTTGGTGAAACATTCCGGCGGGCAGGACTCAGCGGAGCCTGAGACAGAGAGAGAGGGGTGTGTCCTTTGGGGCGCTAGTTCACCACAGCGACGGAACGTCAGAAGGCCCCCATCGGTCTGAAGCCCGGCTCACCAGAATGCTCGTGGTACGGCTCCTCCTTCAGCAGGTCGCTGCAGCCGAAGTCGATCAGCTTCACCTAGAGTGTCCGTTTGCAGCAGCAGATTCTCCCCTTTGACGTCCCGGATGCAGGATGCCGCGGTCTCTGCTGTGTCGGCACGCCAGCACCGCCTGTCACATGATGCCCCTCGCCATGTCTTTACTGAAGGCCCTGTAGTTGTACACGGGTAGTCGTACACGACTGTGCAGGGCGCGAGATGCTCCATGACCAGGACGATGCGGTCCAGCTGGTCGAACCAATCCAAAAGCGCCACGACGTGGTCACATGCTGGGGGCTGGGACACTAGAAAATGCAGGGCCACCTCCAGGGGCAGTCTGTGGAGCTAAAGAGGGGAGGTCGGTTAACACAGAGTCATGATGTTCCAGGCTAAGGCAGGTTGGTCAACACACATGCAAAATGTTCTAGGCTCAAGAGAAGTTGATTAGCACACTGCATTGGTCTGAATGTGCTTGCTATTGCTAGATAGACTAACACTCTGATTCCAATCCATCCGACCAGCTAGGCTGACCAGCTTACTAAGACAGTGACTTACTAATGTTAAGTATTCATCATCATCATCAGCTTTAGGGATGAACTTCAGGGCCACCTGGGAAGGAAGAACACTGCTGTGAATAATTAACCTAAGTGTGCTATAATGTGTCATAGTGCAAAAGAACAGACGACAATTGAGGAAAGACAGAGGAAAGGTACAAGAAAGGGAAGAGATAGGAAAGCAAGGGGAACAAGGGAAGAGGGACAGAGCAGTGATGAATGGAAAAAAGCAAGAGGAAAGAAAGTGGACTGTGAAGAGTGGATAGAGGAAAGGACAGTAGATTGAGAAGAGGGAGTAAAGATAGGAAATGATAAGGATTATATTTTTTCCATCCTGCTTCCGTGTCCCCTCATAGACAGTCCCAAAGCCTCCTTGTCCCCCATCTTGCCTACATCGTAGAGCGAGCAGAACCTGGCTGCAAAAGGAGATCAAGCATTCACAAATTGTTTATGACTGGCCCAAATCCCAAGATATCTCACCAGGCCCAGGAATCCAACACTGTGTGGTGTCTGATCATTGAAACATATGGCAAGTAATGAAAAAAAATTGTGCCTGCAAACGCCCCAAAACGTGGCGGCATATTTCCCAGAGTTTGGCTTGCCACAGCTCTTCTTGGCCACGCTGAGATCCTCTGTGTCCGAGTCTCGGGAAGAGGTGTCCCTCTTTCTCTTGGAACTCTGGACAGACCGGCATGCCTGTGTCAGTTTCCTTCCGGTTGAAGCCCTGGTTTCCATCAGTTTCCTTCTGTCTGAAGACCTAGTTTATGTCAACCGCCTGTTTTCATCACTCTCCTCCTTCAGGTAGACTGTTGACCGGGCACTAGCTACTCCTAGGGGCACCAGAGAAATCCTCTTGGCAGTGGCCTGCTTTCTTTTTTTCCTGCCGTTTTCTGGAAGGGCCTTCGTCTCTCTCTGAATCAAACTGACTCTTGCTCTTAATTCTTAGCTCTGTGAGGGCTGTCAGTTCTCTTTTTTGTCGACGCAACTAGGGGTCAACATTTGATTCATTGTATCACAATTGTTTCTCTCAAGACATTGTGCTCTTCCTCTTCATATAGATATTATACAGTCACCTGAAGGATTATTAGGAACACCTGTTCAATCCCTGCTTAGACTGCTGCCCCCGCGACCCGGCCCCGTATAAGCGGAAGATGATGGATGGACCTGTTCAATTTCTCAGTAATGCAATTATCTAATCAACCAATCACATGGCAGTTGCTTCAATGCATTTAGGGGTGTGGTCCTGGTCAAGACAATCTCCTGAACTTCAAATTGAATGTCAGAATGGGAAAGAAAGGTGATTTAAGCCATTTTTGAGCGTGGCATGGTTGTTGGTGCCAGACGGGCCGGTCTGAATATTTCACAATCTGGTCAGTTACTGGGATTTTCACGCACAACCATTTCTAGGGTTTACAAAGAATGGTGTGAAAAGGGAAAACCATCCAGTATGCGGCAGTCTTGTGGGCGAAAATGCCTTGTTGATGCTAGAGGTCAGAGGAGAATGGGCCGACTGATTCAAGCTGATAGAAGAGCAACTTTGACTGAAATAACCACTTGTTACAACAGAGGTATGCAGCAAAGCATTTGTGAAGCCACAACACGCACAACCTTGAGGCGGATGGGCTACAACAGCAGAAGACCCCACCGGGTACCACTCATCTCCACTACAAATAGGAAAAAGAGGCTACAATTTGCACGAGCTCACCAAAATTGGACAGTTGAAGACAGGAGGAATGTTGCCTGGTCTGATGAGTCTCGATTTCTGTTGAGACATTCAGATGGTAGAGTCAGAATTTGGCGTAAACAGAATGAGAACATGGATCCATCATGCCTTGTTACTACTGTGCAGGCTGGTGGTGGTGGTGTAATGGTGTGGGGGATGTTTTCTTGGCATACTTTAGGCCCCTTAGTGCCAATTGGGCATGGTTTAAATGCCACGGCCTACCTGAGCATTGTTTCTGACCATGTCCATCCCTTTATGACCACCATGTACCCATCCTCTGATGGCTACTTCCAGCAGGATAATGCACCATGTCACAAAGCTCGAATCATTTCATATTGGTTTCTTGAACATGACAATGAGTTCACTGTACTGAAATGGCCCCCACAGTCACCAGATCTCAACCCAATACAGCATATTTGGGATGTGGTGGAACGGGAGCTTCGTGCCCTGGATGTGCATCCCACAAATCTCCATCAGCTGCAAGATGCTATCCTATCAATATGAGCCAACATTTCTGAAGAAGGCTTTCAGCACCTTGTTGAATCAATGCCAAGTAGAATTAAGGCAGTTCTGAAGGCGAAAGGGGGTCAAACACAGTATTAGTATGGTGTTCCTAATAATCCTTTAGGTGAGTGTATATTTTATTTGTATATACAGTATCTCACAGAAATTAGTTTGATTATATCTTTTCATGTGACAACACTGAAGAAATGACACTTTGCTACAATGTAAAGTAGTGTGTGCTGCTTGTATAACCGTGTAAATTTGCTGTCCCCTCAAAATAACAGCCATTAATGTCTAAACCGCTGGCAACAAAAGTGAGTACACCCCTAGGTGAAAATGTCCAAATTGGGCCCAATTAGCCATTTTCCCACCCCGGTGTCATGTGATTCGTTAGTGTTACGAGGACCCAGGTGTGAATGGGGAGCAAATGTGTTCAATTTGGTGTTATTGCTTTCACACTACCTCATACTGGTCACTGGAAGTTCAACATGGCACTTCATGGCAAAGAACTCTCTGAGGATCTGAAAAAAAGAATTGTTGCTCTACATAAAGATGGCCTAAGCTATAAAAAGATGGCCTAAGCTATAAGAAGATTGCCAAGACCCTGAAACGGAGCTGCAGCACAGTGGCCAAGACCATACAGCAGTTTAACAGGACAGGTTCCACTCATTTTAGCTAATGTTGAAGGGGTGGGGGGTCAGCCTGTCAGTGCTCAGACCATACGCTGCACACTGCATCAAATTGGTCTGCATGGCTGTCGTCCCAGAAGGGAGCCTCTTCTAAAGATGATGCACAAGAAAGCCACGGAGGGTCGGGGTGGCGGAGCGGCCGTTCCTGGAGAGGGCGGTGCTGATGGGTGGCTCCTGGGCTGCAGGGGGCGCCGGCCCCGGCGGCAGGGGGCGCAGGCAGTGGCTCTAGGGTGGCAGGGGGCGCAGTCAGGCCAAATTCCTCTTGCAGAAGCCTGAGGAACACCTCCGTGGAACCACAAGGGAGGTCCCCTCTCTCCCATAGTTCCTCTGCCTACTCGAGAGCCCGGTCGGTGAGCAGGGAGAGCATGAAAGGCTCAAGGTCGGCGGAGACAATGGTGCTGCAGCCCCGCACATACCGGTATATTTACTCCAAGAAGTTGAGAAACGGTTCAGGCGTGCCGTCATACCTGTCGGGTATGCAGGTTTCCACGGCAGGAGATGGAGCAGGCCGCGGAACAGGGGCAGGGACTGGGGCAGGCCGCGGAACAGGAGAAGGGACTGGGGCAGGCCGCGGAACAGGAGAAGGGACTGGGGCAGGCCACGGAACAGGAGAAGGGACTGGGGCAGGGCGCGGAACAGGAGAAGGGACTGGGGCAGGGCGCGGAACAGGAGAAGGGACTGGGGCAGGCCGCGGAACAGGGGCGGCTGCAGGGAGTGGGGCATGCCGGTAGGCCAGCCTACAGCCCGGCCAGCCCGCATTGGGTAGGGGAGGCTGAGGAACAGGGCCTGGAGCGGGCCAAGAATGCCCCGGGGCAGCCCGTTGCCGACGCTGGCGTTGCCTCTGTCGTCGCTGGCTTGGGCTCTGGGACGGCCACTGAGGTATCCAGCGTTCTAATGGGTGACGGTAGTGGAACTCCTCGGAATTTGGCCATCCGAGGAGTTCCACTACCGTCCAACTCTGCTGCCTCCTTTGGGTTCAGTCGGTCATTCTGTCACGTTTCAAAGGAGGGAGATGGAGGCAGGTGCAGAGATTTGAGGCGTCTTTTAATGAACACAAAAGCAGCTAAACAAAACGGAGGGCCGGGCACTACGAAATACTCAGAAGTCAGGAACATGGAAACATGATGCGCGCACACAATGACCAACGAGGACAGGGAGAAAATGGCTGAACTAAATACAAAGACTAACAAGGAGAAAATAAACAGGTGGAGGCTAAACACAGGTGAAAGGAATAGACCGATTAACTGAAACAAGAACAGGAAAGACCATAGAAGGACAAGACAAGCCAAGGACAAACAGAAAACACGGAGCGGAACGGTCCCCTCAGGCTGGGACCGTTACAGTCACAGTCCAAAAGCTTTTTACTTGCGGAAGAAAATGCTGAGGAAACAGCTGTATGGTCGGAATACCTGCAATATATTACATGTTGATTACTGTACCATATGCATATGCCAGGGAATTCCTAAAACATATTGCCTACCATCCCAAACACACACACAAGTAGTAAATGTAGGCTATAATGTGTCATCGGCCATAAATCACCATATTGATGTGACAGGTGGGTGGGACATCCGGTTTGTAGGGTGGGACTTCCGTTGTGACATGTGTTAGGGTGGGACTTTCTGTCTGACGTGTGTTCGGGCGGGACTTCAGGAGTGACGTATGTGCATGTCCAGTGAATTTGTAATTTATGATTACATTGATTATCCATGTTTGATGTTTTACAAGGCCTAAAGAGCAAAACAGATTAGTGTTATAACAGGTGGGTTATGTTTGATGATTAACAAACGGGACTTAGGGTTCCGGAATGTTATATTCCCAGGCAGTAAATAAGTTATGGTCATTCAGTCTTGCCTGAGCAAACTTACCTACACAATACAAAACGTGGAGGATTGTGCGGCGATCAATGTTTTGGGAGAGAAAATTACAAATGGATGGCAGAGATGCAATCAACATGCCAGCCCCGAAGAAACCGATGCAGAATCCATCAACTACACCAGGAGATGTTGACACAGGAATGGAACTTGGACGATGGTCGGATCAGTGGATACATCTTCAACCTTTAGCTACCGGAGGTGGCATTTCATGAATTACCTGAAGGCCATGAGTTTAAGGCTGGTGTGAATGATCAAATGGTTTTTAATAACAGATTACAGGGCACCTTTCGAAAAGTGTTTTAATTGGGGCCAAAACAAGGCCCACATAATACGGTAGATGTACTGTTTAAAGTTGTCGATACCCCTAAGCCCGACAGCTCGATTCCACCGGCATACCCAGCAAGAAACTACCACTGATTGGTGGTCAGCTAGGTCCTCTTAATTTGTCATACCTTTAAAATGCGTTATCACAAAATGGACAAACACCTTGCATGAAAATTTTTAAAGATCATCAAAGCAACAGTGGGTATGATTCTGGAAAACGTTGTTGGGGCTATTCTACACAAAGCATGCATCGGATGTGAAG